>NC_133144.1:68651302-68955404 GCF_048418815.1 Hemitrygon akajei | reverse complement strand
ATAACGGATGGGGTAAGAAGGGGATGGGGGCATTAACAGAAGTTAGAGAAATCAATGTTCATGCCATCAGGTTGGAGGCTACCCAGACGGAATATAAAGTGTTGTTCCTCCAACCTGAGTGTGGCTTCATCTTGACAGTAGAGGAGGCCATGGATAGACATATCAGAATGGGACTGTGATGTAGAATTAAAATGTGTGGCCACTGGGAGATCCTGCTTTGCATACACAGAGAGTGTGGGTGTTCAGCGAAACGGTCTCCCAGTCTGCGTCAGGTCTCACCAATATATAGAAGGCCTCACCGGGAGCACCGGACGCAGTATACCACATCAGCTGACTCACAGGTGAAGTGTCGCCTCACCTGGAAGGACTGTCTGGGGCCCTGAATGGTGGTGAGGGAGGAAGTGTAAGGGCTGGTCTAGCACTTTTTCTGCTTACAAGGATGTGCTGGGAGGGAGATCGGTGGGAAGGGATGGGGGGGGAACGAATGGACAAGGGAGTCATGTAGGGAGCGATCCCTGTGGAAAGCAGAAAGGAGGGGGAGGGAAAGATGTGGTGGGATCCTGTTGAAGGTGGCGGAAGTTACAGAGAATTATAAGTTGGACCTGGAGGCTGGTGGGGTGGTAGGTGAGGACAAGGGGAACCTATCCCTAGTGGGGTGGCGGGTGGATGGGGTGAGAGCAGATGTGCGTGAAATGGGAGAGATGGTGGAGGAAGGGAAGCCCCTTTCTTTAAAAAAGAAAACATCTCTTTTATCCTGGAATGAAAAGCCTCATCCTGAGAGCAGATGCGGCGGAGATGGAGGAATTGCAAGAAGGAATGGCATTTTTGCAAGAGACAGGGTGGGAAGAGGAATAGTCCAGATAGCTGTGAGAATCTGTAAGCTTATAGTAGATATCGGTAGATAAGCCGTCTCCAGAGATGGAGACAGAAAGATCAAGAACAGGGATGGAGGTGTCAGAAATGGACCAAGTAAATTTGAGGGCAGAGTGAAAGTTGGAGGCAAAGTTAATGAAGTCAACAAGCTCAGCATGCATACTCAGCGCCAATGCAGTCGTTGATGTAACGAAGGAAAAGTGGGGGAAGGATACCCATATAGGTTTGGAACATGGACTTGTTTGTGGAACAACAAAGCCAACAAAAAGGCAGGCATAGCTGCGACCCAGGCCTACACCTTTAGTTTGGAGGAAGTGGGAGGAGCTAAAGGAAAAATTATTAAGAGTAAAGACTAATTCCGCTAGATGGAGGAGAGTGGTGTTAGAGGGGAACTGGTTAGGTCTGGAATGTCAGATACTGTTTTCTTAGGCTTCCATTTGGAATTGCATCAGCTCCTGAAGTGTACCATAAAACCATTCACATGCTATATGAGCACACTGAGGGTGTAGATACTTCCATGGACAATATTATTGTTGGGGGATCATCTAAACAAGAGCATGACGCCAGACTCAGACAAGTCTTAGAGACAACACGCAAGACAAAGCTAAAGTTGAATAAAGACATATGCCAGCTAGGAGTGACTGAACTTACCTTTGTGGGTGATATCATCAGCAATGTGGCTGTGCATCCTGATCCATTGAAGGCTTCTGCAATTGAGAACATGCCAAGACCACAATGTAAAAAGGATGTTCAAAGGTTTATGAGAATGGTCAACTACACGGGAAAATTCATACCCAATCTTTCGGAACAGCTTGCTCCATTGAGGCAGCTGACAGAAAAGAAAAACAAATGGAGCTGGAATCATGAACAGGAGAAGGCATGGCAAAATCTCAAGAAAGTGCTCTCCAAAGAACCTGTGTTGAAATTCTATGATGCTGAGAGACCCATCAAAATCTCAAGTGATGCATCGCAAGCTGTCTTAGGGGCAGCATTACTCCAAACACATCATCAGGAGAGCAAGGACGTTGCTGCAACACCTCTCAACCAGCTGATCCACCTGACTCCTGTACGCCTCCTCATTGTCATCTGCAACCTCCCTCACCTCAACCGAACAGAAGTTATCTTCTTTTACTTCCAAGAAAACAGCTGGTACACACCAATCTATGGTTAATAACTGCGGAACTGGAATTTCTGATGCCTATGTTGAATTCTCTGACAGTTCCTCTTACCACACACCACACTCATACACCATAACTGTGGGAACTTATGGAAATTGTTGAAACCACTGGAATTTTATATGTGTTCATGTCACCTAGATGCAAATGCCTGATGATATTAACGCAGATAGTTTAGATGTGATTGGGTGAGGGGTCCACGGAGAATTTACCAACACTTACTCTACACAAAAGCTGCTGAAGTCAAACAATCTTGTGATACAGGAATCTGAGGAGTGTTGTGTTCCTCATACCTACTAAAGAAATGGCCAGATTGGATTTAAATAGAACGTGAAACAAAGCTTCCTTTGTCCTGATTACTATCCACATCAGCCAGGCAACAATGTATTGCAGACAAACTGTCTCTGTACACCAATTCCAGAGTAAAGTAAAGAATTGCTCCTCTTGCTGCACCTGGGCCAGACGGAATAAATGACCTCCGGTGTCGGACCACTGCTCGATGCTGATCATAGAACATCAAACGTGAACACCAAGGGACCGTAGCAGTTAGCGCAACACTATTACAGCTCAGCGTGTCAGAGTTCAGAGTTCATTCTCAGCGTCCTTTGTAAGGATTCCCTTTTGTCCTCCTGTAGAACGTGTGAGTTTCTCCCAGTGTTCTGGTTTCCTCCTGCAGTCCAAAGATGTACTGTACCTGTCAGTAGGTTAATTGGTCATTATAAATTGTCCAGTGATTGGGCGAGGGTTAAATCAGGATTGTGAGGGGTTACTGAATGTCGTGGCTGGAAAGGTCTGTTCTGTGCTGTATCTCTGAATAAATAAACGGTACAGCAGAGGAACACACAGTCTCTCTGCTGACCGTGATCTGTACGAGACCATAAAACACAGGAGCAGAATTAGGTCATTCGGCCTTTTGCGTCTGTTCCAGCATTCCGTCATAGCTGATTTATGTCAAATTTATCTAATCCCATCTGCATGTGGTCATGTCATCAGTATCCCTGCATTCCCTGCTGCTCATATGACTCTCCAACCATCTACTTCACATTTCCACCCTGAGAAAGAGACTCACACTATCTACCCAGTCTGAAACTTTTATGCAACTTCAGCTGCAAAATCACTTCTTTGGACTGTGGAAGGAAAGTGGAACACTCGGAAGAAACCCATGGAGTCATGAGGAGAAGATGCAAACTTCTTACAGAGCATGCTGATTGAACACTGAACTTCTACAGCCCGAGGTGAAATCGAGTCGCACTAACCGCTGTGTTACTGTGGCGCCCCATTTACCAGTTTGTAGTTTGATCCCACTAATATGCAATGGATGTGATAGGAAAAGGTCTCCACAGCACTGACTGCTGAACTCCGCACTGGCAGGCACTGAGGGCAGGATATCAATGTGCCCAAACAGAACCTCTCACTGCTGCCTCTGTCCCAACCATGCTCCCAGTGCCTCTGTCCCGATCATGCTCCCAGTGTCTCTGTCCTGATCATGCTCCCAGTGTCTCTCTCCCGACCATGCTCCCAGTGTCTCTGTCCTGATCATGCTCCCAGTGCCTCTGTCCCGATCATGCTCCCAGTGTCTCTGTCCCGATCATGCTCCCAGTGTCTCTCTCCCGATCATGCTCCCAGTGTCTCTCTCCCGATCATGCTCCCAGTGTCTCTGTCCCGATCATGCTCCCAGTGCCTCTGTCCCGATCATGCTCCCAGTGCCTCTGTCCCGACCATGCTCCCAGTGTCTCTGTCCCGATCATGCTCCCAGTGCCTCTGTCCCGATCATGCTCCCAGTGCCTCTGTCCCGACCATGCTCCCAGTGTCTCTGTCCCGACCATGCTCCCAGTGTCTCTGTCCCGATCATGCTCCCAGTGCCTCTGTCCCGATCATGCTCCCAGTGCCTCTGTCCCGACCATGCTCCCAGTGCCTCTGTCCCGATCATGCTCCCAGTGCCTCTGTCCCGATCATGCTCCCAGTGTCCCTGTCCCGACCATGCTCCCAGTGTCTCTGTCCCGATCATGCTCCCAGTGCCTCTGTCCCGATCATGCTCCCAGTGTCTCTGTCCCGACCATGCTCCCAGTGTCTCTGTCCCGATCATGCTCCCGGTGTCTGTGAAGGAATGGGAAGCTCATGGGTCATGCTCCAAAGCTCCAATTTTTGGTGTCAGTGGGGGAAACGAGGGTCACGCGTCATCAGAAGATGTATGATGGGAACTGTCAGCTTCACTGAGGGCAATGTGTGTGTGTTGTGTCAGGGCCAATGTCTCAGTGGGGTAACTCTCCCCAAGTGCACTCTACTGCACCCGAAGAACCAGAGCCATGATGAGAATTGGGTAAAACTGGATACAGTTTCTAAGCTCCAGGAAACCAGCTTGTGTTATCTTGCTTGCTTGAGTTTGTCCGTTGGTCGGATTTGGCCAAGGATGTTGCATCCGGGCAGCCTACGTGATACGTAAGCCAGAGCAGTATGATATGGAGAGCAAGCTGGTGCCCACCGGGCAGGCTCCCCCTCTCCATGCAGCTGATGAATGCAAAGGAACTGCAGAGACTGATGTACAGTAGTTTGGCTCCAGCAGTTGCCAGTCAGCATTGAACTCAATGTAGGATTATTTTAGGGACTCCAGCTCCGAAATTTCCTTGGGCTTTGCTCCCAAAGCCTTCCCCGTGAGTGGGTATAGCGCAAGACAGCCGAGGTATGAGGTCAGAGTTTTCCTTCTCCTAGATAAGCTGCCAGTCACAGCTGATGAGCCCCACCTGACCAAAGTGACTAGTTTTAAGGTGACTTTGTGCTTTCTCCTGTCAGTAGTAACAGTTCCACTGAGCTTAGTAGCTAAGCCACACGTGAAGGCCAGGAGCTGGACTTGGTTGTCAGAGGCTATTGGAGATGTGCACCATTGGGAGCATTTAATAGGTAGTGGGAGCTGGTCCCCATTACACTTCCCCACCCCAGCTAATACAACCTTAAGGAACCAGAGTTACCTGAGTTATTAATAAATATAGAAAATTGTTACTAGTACTTTTGGCCCACTATAAGGAAATAGCTTTTTTATTTAATGTATATATAATTCTTTATTCTTTATAATTGTTGAGTTTTTGTTGCATGCACACCCTGACAAACACACCCCATCAAATTCCTAATCCATGTAAATATATATGGTGAATAAAGTTGACCCTTGACCCTTGATGACACAATGGCACCTAGTTGTAGACATCTTCTCTTTGTAGTGGTTATACTTATTCTAGAATCAGACTTCCAGAAAATCCCACTTCATCCAGAGATCCGAACTAACCCCACAACTCTACACTAGTCACTGGAAACACTGACTTCAGATCTCACCATCTGTCTCCTCATCCCCACCACTTAAAACGAAAGTTCAAATTAAATTTTATTGCTTGCTTTAGCCCAGGGCAACAGACTGAAGATCTTTCCTCTTGGTCTTGAATGACTCTCCAGAGATTTACACTGTCAGTGACACAGAACCCAATGCTTTGAACAGGCCTGTGCTGCAGATGAAGGTTAAATTCCAGTCCTCAGATACCAACCGGGAGGGGTGTCAGTGGCCCAGATCAAACAATCCATCTGTGGTCCTCAGCAAGGATCCCTGGAAGTGACACCTGTCTGAACACCAGGCTCAGAGTTTCTACAGGAAATTACACCCCATGCAGCTCCCGAGAACTCAGCTTCAGTTCATCCTCACTGTGAATCAATAACTCTAAAGAAAAGGAGGAAGGGGGCCACAAAACAAGTTTTTAGGTAACTGAATTTATCCAAACCCACCTTCTGTTCAGTTGCCATTAAAGGTTTTTAAAACATTTGTTATGAGGAAAGGTTGAGCGAGCTGGGGCTTTTCTCTTTGGAACGCAGGAGGATGAGAGGTGACTTGATAGTGTACAAGATGATGAGAGGCATAGATCCAGTTGACAGCCAGAGACTTTTTCCCAGGGAAGAAATGGGTAATATGAGGGGGCATAATTTATGTTATATTTTGTTGATAAAATCAATAATAGAGCCATAGAGTCACAGAGTACTGCAGCAAAGAAATAGGCCTTGGTCTATCCAGCCCAAGCCGAACTGTTTATTCTGCATGGTTCTATCGACCCACACTCGGTTTACCCCCCCCCCCCATCGAAGTACTTATCCAAACTTCTTTTAAAGTTAAAATTGAACCCACTTCCGCTGGCAGTGTATTCCATCCTCTGAGTTTAGAAGCTCCCCCTCATGCTCCCCTTAAATAATGCTCAGCAAAAGGTAAGCAGTTGAAGGGGCTGAGGAGGCCAGGCAGCATCTGCTAACACAGGCAGATGGTCATTGTGTTGCTAGATGCTTCCACACAGAAATGACCCTGCAAAATATCTATATTTGCCAACCTGCAGATCACAAAGTGGTCACAGACTGACAGCAGGCAGTTTTATTTTCCACACTCTGACCAATCCTTTCTTCTCATCGTGCTTTCTCGGTGTTAATCTCCAATGCAAAGTATATTCTGAAGTAGGAAACTGATAGGAGATGCATCCGAGTGGGATTTGATTGGATGGCATTCATGGCTGAGAATCCAGATGGATTTTTAAATCTTTACTCAAGGAATTCTGGAGCCAATTGCAATGCTCTAATTGGAATGGAACCAGTGAGGGCCGTAGTCTGCTGCTGGCCTTGTATTGTCCGCAGAGAGACTCTGCTGAGTGTTTTTCTCACTGTGGAATGGTAGAACAAGATTTCCACTCCCACATTGTCCAGCACTGCCTGTCTGCTTCAATTTGTAATGATACATATGAACACTCTTTTAGATTTCCAAAACATTTGTGTTAGCTTGGAAATAAAATTTGTTTATTGTTGTTACACGTCCTGAGGAACAGTGAAAAAGGTGTTTTGCATACTGTTCACACACATCAGTTCATTAGAAGTAATTGATGTAGTACAGGGTAAACCAATAACAGAATGCAGAATAAAGTATAACAGTTACAGAGAAAGTGCAGTGCAGGTAAATAATAAGATGCAAGTTCACAATGAGAGATGCAAGGTCAAGAGTCCATCTTATTGTTTTGAGTTTGAGATGCCAAGATGGCTTCCTTTTATTCAGGAAGCATTCTGACATCACTTTCTATACTATTTGAAAGCTTGTTTTACTCAAACCTAATTGAAAGTAAATCTTGGAATGATTTATTGCAAATTTACACAAAATTCTTATTTCTGTTTTCTTGTATGAATGTCTGAAAAAATCAATAATTTCTGTGATTTCTGTTCTAAGAAGAGTAAGTGATACAACACATTTTCTTCCACTGGCATCAGGATGGTGCATAAAGTCATCAATACTCACGGAAGTCTTAAATAGACTACACCTCAGAGCAGCCAATTGATCTAGGACCTAGTCATTTGGGTGTTCTCTAATAGCTACTGAGAAGATCAGGGCCCTGGTGAACAGCCATTGAACAGCACGCTGTGAGCTGCACCAGACCAAGTTCTGAGTTCTGCCAAAGGGTCTTGGCTCGAAACGTCAACTGTACGCTTCCATTGATGCTGCCTGGCCTGCTGAGTTCCTCAAGCATTGTGTGTGTGTTGCTCTGGATCTCCAGCATCTGCAGATTTCCTTTAGTTTGCAAGTTCTGTGTGTGGTTTTCAGCTATCCATACAACAACTGGGTTCTGTATCCCTGGGAATGGGGGGAGAAGTTAGAACAATGTTCACAATCCTAATTTTTGCATTTGTCTGAACATTAGCAGAGGATGTGGACAGGTCTATCCAGGCCTGTGTAGTCACCCAAAAGGTCCATGAGAGAAACCAAACAGACTCTGCAAAGCACATACATTTTCCAACTTTTCTGTTCACTGAGTGAAGTCCCAGACTGACACCTGGTGGTTTAGTTTTCAATGCTCAAGGTCACTCTTGAGTTGGTTAGGGTGTGGGATATGCAAGATATTGAATTTTATTTTGAAACATGGTACCGTTTTTTGTGCCGTTTTAATCTCCTTTTGCAAAACATGGTTTGAATTAGGACCTGATTTGCCCTCCGGTGATTTGCGAATTATACAAAATGAGTCCCATACTAAGACCTGATAATCATAATGATGCCTCTGCCCTTGAACATGAGTAATATTCTCCCTTCAAAGCACTGAATGGATACTAGAAATGAAATGCATGATTATTAATAATAATATGCCTGAATTATTTTTTCAAAGAATTTCTTTCACAGGCGATGGCAGAATTTAATGAATTGTTCTGAAATGTAAAACTAATTTACTAACTTGCAGAAATAGTAACAGCTTGTGTTCTTGCACATATTGCTTAAAGATGTTCATCCGTTGTTCAAGCTGTCTGCTTAAATGTGGAAAGGAGAGTTTCTGAAGTTTGCATTCTGGGGTAGTTATTATAGAGGCAAATGAGAAAAGTGTTATTGGCTGCAAAAGTCACAATCAGAAGTTTAAAAGTCAAAAGCAACAGTTCATTTTGCAATAATGAAACACAATAGTAGAAACATCTGCTGAGCGAGTGTGTGAATGAAGGCATTCAGACTTGCCTGGCACTCCATCTGAAGCAAGTGGCAGAGAGAGGAGCTGATTGATGTCAGCCATTCAACGCCCCCACAAACACTCACCCATTCCAAAGTGGATGTTGATGTGGCCGTTTCCTCAGTCCGGCACTGTCCACACGCGATGTGACTACTGACTCACTTCTCAAAAGGACTCTTTCCCACTTTGTGTTGTCATGTGGGAAATATTCTATCTATGCTGTTGTGGTACTTTGGCAGCAACAAATAGACTGAGTATGAGGCCTTCTGTTGGTCGGAGTTGACCATTGATATTGTGTTCCAGCTGTATACATGATACACAAAGCAGGGCAGTACGATATGGAGAGCAAGCTGTTGCCCATGTATACTCCCCTCCTCTCTATAGCTGATGAACCCAAAGGAATGGCAGAGACCGATACATTTTGGTACCAGCAGCATCACAGGAGTTGCCAATCAGTGTTGAGCTCAACGTAGGACTGCCCTAGGGTCTCCAACTCTGGAATTTTCACTTGGGGGCTACTCCCAATGTCTTCACCATGAGTGGGTATAGCCACAAGGTAGTGGAATTTGAGATCAGCAACATAATGAAGTCTGCAGATGCTGGAAATCTATCACCTACCATCTTGTACTACTTTCTGCCCTCCCCTCACCTTCTCCCCTTTCGTTCAAGTCCTGAAGAAAGGTCTCAGCCCGAAATGTTGACTGTTTACTCTTTTCCATAGATGCTGCCTGCCCTCCAACATTTTGTGTGGGTAGTTTATGATCAGAATTTCCCCTCTCTGAGATGAGCTGCCAATTACGGCTGACGAGCTCCATTTGTCTGAAGTGATTGGTTTTAAGGTGCCAGTAATCCACCTTTGCCCCTTCTCCTATCAGTAGAAATGATTCTGCTGGGCTAAGCCCCACACGAAGGTCAGGTGCTGGACTTGGTTGTCAGACACACACCATTGGGAGTATTTAATAGGTAGTGAGAACTTGACCCCCTTACCACTCCTAGCTAAAACAACCTTAAGGAACCAATCTGAGGTATGTGTCAATAACTCCATCCAATTACTGTATATTGCAACTTTTCCCCATCTCAACTAACGTGCCGTTCTGCATTGACTTTAACCAGTGAACCGATCTAGGAGCACAGCTTGCTTGGAGATGTCTTTTGTATTTATAGTATGGCTCCCGACAAGAGCTAGAAAATAAACAGAACAGGTTGGGGCTCTGGCCAGTAGTTAGCCCTCAACCACACCAGTAAACAGCATAAACATTGCTGCCTATGGGATCTTGCTGTGTATAACCCGGGTGCCATGTATTGTGTACATGTCTCAGTATTATTTATTTACTATTTATTTATTTTTTTGTATTTGCACACTTTATCTTCTTTTGCACATTGGTTGCTTGTCGGTCTCTGTGTGTAGTGTAGTTTTTCAATGATCCTTTTGTATTTCTTTGTTCTACTGTGAAAACCCACAACAAAATGAATCTCAGGATTGTATGTGATGACACATACGTACTTTGATAATAAATTTACTTTGTACTTTGAACTTTGAAATCTACCCAACATTACCACTGTTGAGTACATATTGAAAGTATTTCATTGGCGTAAAACTGATTTTGAACATGGAAGACACTACATTTAATGTAAGTCTTTGCCCCGCCCCATTCTGGCTCATTCCAAGAAAAAGAATTTCAATAGGAATACTGCCCGTTCCTAGTCCTTTCTCTGTCCCTGGGCTCTGCTTTCGCTCAATGAGATTCCCTGTACATGGTGTTGGACCGAATGGCTCCCTCCTCACACCAGGTATAATCAGGAACTCACAATGTCAGAATGACGGTGGGCTCCTGCTGGACCTGACTCACACTCAGCAGGAGCCCGGCAGCCGTCTGTGAGCTAGCAACCTTGGTTCTGCCTCCCGTCAGGACTGGCAACTGGCCCCCTCCCAAGGCCCACACAGCATCAGCCAGATGCCCTCTGGCAAAAAAACAGGGCAAATCATATCAAAAATAAAGCAGTTTTAAAAGTTGAAATGTTTAAAAATAACTACGTATTTAAAATACATTGAGTTATTTAAGTTAATTTAAATCATTAGCATAAAGTAGAATTAACCAAAACCTTAGCTGAACTCACCTTTAAAGTCAAATTCAAATTCATTGTTAGATGCACAAGTCCATGTCTGCATTGGTGCATCACAGGCACACAACATCAGTTAAGCAGCATTCACATGAAAATTAAACATCAATTATGCACTATTTTAATAAGGTTCAAAAAGTTCAAAGTGCATTTATTATCAAAGTATGTATACTGTATACAACTATAACATTCGCCTTTTTACAGGCAGCCACAAAACAAAGAAGCAGAATAGAACCCATTAACAATCCCCACACAACAAAGATTATTAAAGACCCAATGTGCAAAAAAAGAACAAATCATGCACGCAACAAAAATACACAAATAATACGCAGAACATGAATTGCAGAGTTCCTGAGAGACGGTGCTGGGGTGAGTGCCTACGGTTGCAGACCATTAGACTTAGACTCTCTCACCAGAGGAAACATTCTCTCCACATCCACTCTATTAAGGCCTTTCACCATTCAATAGGTTTCAACGAGATCACCCCTCATTCTGCTGAATTCTAGTGAATACAGGCCCAGAGTCATCAGAGACTCTTCATGTGACAAACCATTTAATCCTGGAGTCATTTTTGTGAACCTCCTTTGAATCCTCTCCAGTTTCAGCAAATAAGGGGCCCAAACCTGCTGACAATACTCCGTGAGGCCTCACCAGTTCTTTTTATGAAGTTTCAACATTACATTCTTGCTTTTATGTTCTAGTCCTCCTGAAATGAATGCTAACATTGCATTTGCCTTCTTCATCACAGACTCTACTGCTCTATTTCCATCTTTAATATCATTATTTTTCCATTTCAGGGTTCTTTTGAAGACCCTGACCTGGAGTTACATGATGACTACAGTTCTTTGTGGGAATGGGACCTGCTCTTGGGGTTTCAAAACCGACTGTTGTAGTTAGGCACACCAAAGGCTCGACCTAAGAGTTCAGCTCGGATCCGGAAGCCTAGGATCTCGGGGCTCTGGAGACGGGTGGATCGAGGGTCGGTGACGTGACAGGAGGCACGTGTCACAGGGGGAGTTGTAATATTTTCAGTTTTGTGCCCAGGTTCTTGGGTACAGAGCTCGAGAAAAGCGACATGGCAGACTTCTAACATCGTAAACCAGCGAGTTCTTTGTTTTGTCTCCCCGCTCGCTGGGAAAATGGAGATGCCTCTTTCTCCTTTATTAGGGAGAGAGAGAACCTGTGGTGTGTCGAATACTAGGTGAAATGCAAACTCTTTGGGGTAACTGCAAGTCTGTGTCTTTGCTGTTGCTTTGCTCATGCTTGAGTGCTCGGTGGCAGATGCCGATGCTTTTTATTTGTTGGTGGGGGGAGGGGAGATAGTTGCTTGCTGCCACTTATGCACGGGAGGGAGAGAAGCTTGGGGGGCAGTTTGGGGTTCTAACGTTTGACTGTCGTTCCTTCTTTGGGGCACTCCTCTGTTTTTGTGGATGGTTGCGAAGAAAAAGTATTTCAGGATGTATATTGTATACATTTCTCTGACGTTAAGTTGTACCTTTGAAACCTTTGAACCTGCAAATTAACCTTCAGGGAATCCTGCACAAGGACTCCCAAGTCCCTATGAACCTTAGTTTTATGTATTTTCTCTCCATTCAGAAAATAGACAACTCTTTCATTTCTTCTACCAAACTGCATGACCAGACACTTCCCAACACTGTATTCCATCTGCAATTTCCTTGCCCATTCTCCTAAACTAGGTCCTTCTGTAAGCCTCTCTACTTCCTCAAAACGAACTACCCCTCCACCTATCTTCATATCGTCTGCAAACTTTTCAACAAAGCTAGCAATTCCATTGTCCAAATCATTGACATATAATGTTAAAAAGAATCGGTTCCAACACAGACTCCTGTGGAACACCACTAGTCACTAGCAGATAGCCAGAAAAGGCTCCCTTTATTCCCACTCTTTCCTCCTGCCAATCAGCCACTATTAGTAACTTTTCTGTAATACCATGGGCTCTTAACTTGGTAAGTAGCCTCATGTGTGGCACCTTGTCAAAGGCCTTCTGAAAATCCAAGTACACAACATCAACCAATTTTCATTTGTCTATTCTGCTTGTTATTTCTTCAAAGAATTCCAATAGATTAGTCAGGCAAGCTTTTCCCTTGAGGAAACCATGCCTATTTTATCATGTGCCTCCAAATTACCTGAGACCTCATACTTAATAATTGACTCCAACGCCTTCCCAACCACTAATATCAGACTTACTGGCCTATAGTTTCCTTTCTTCTGCCTCTCTCCCTTCTTGAATAATGGAGTGACATTTGCAATTTTCCAGTCTTCCAGAATCTAGTGATTCTTCAAAAATCATTATTAATCTGGGTTGAGATCCGTAGTTACTGGCACTGAGCATGGAACTGTGGTGCAGAAGGAAAGAGGGAGAAGAGGGGAGTAGCAGTGATAGGGGACTCAATAGTCAGAGGAACAGACAGGAGATTCTGTGGACAGGAATGGGACACCTGGATGGTATGTTTCTTTCCAGATGCCAGGGTTAGGGATGTCTCAGATTATGTCCACAACATTTTGGAGGGGTGGGAAAGCAGCCAGATGTCTTGGTACATATTGATACCAATGACATAGGTAGGAAAAGCAAAGAGGTCCTGAGGAGAGAATTAGAGATCTAGGCAGAAAGCTGAGCAGCTTGACCTCCAGGGTAGTAATTTCTGGATTGCTGCCTGTACCAAGCACCTGTGTTGTTTTCTGAACTATTGTAAGCTACTTCGAACCAACAGCAGAATTAGTATGGGATACTTTCAAGGCAGCAGCAACTGGCGTCTCCTCCACGATCTCCACCAACACAGGTGCACCACTGGGATGTGTGCTTTGCCCCTGCTCTACTCACTTTACACTGTTGACTGTATGGTTAAGCACAGCTCCAATACCATTTTCAAGTTTGCTGATGACACCACTGTTGTGGGCAGGATCAAAGGTGGCAATGAATCAGCATACAGGAGGAAGATTGAAAATTTGGCTGAGTGGTGTCATAACACACCTTCTCACTCAATGTCAGCAAGACCAAGGAACTGATTGTAGACTTCAGGAGAGAGAAACCAGAGGACCGTGGGGCATGGGCCATGATCCTCATCGGAAGATCAGAGTTGGAGAGGGTCAGTAACTTTAAATTAACTATGTGTGTAACTATTTTAGAGCACCTGTCCTGTGTCCAGCATGCAAAGAAAACTCGACAGCGCCTTTACTTCCTTCGGACTCTGCAGAGATTCAGCATGACATCAACAACTTGGACAAACTTCTATAGATGCATAGTGGAGAGTGTATGACCAGCTGCATTCCAGCCTGGTATGGAAACACAATGCCTTTGAACAGAATGTCCTACAAAAGGTAGTGCATCACAAATAAAGGCCTCCCAATCATTGTGTACATCTACATGAAACACTGCCGCAGAAAAACAGCAGCATCATCAAAGATCCTCACCACCCTGGCCATGTTCTTTTCTCACTGCTGCCATCAGGTAGAAGGTACCGGAGCCTCAGGACTCACACCACCAGGTTCAAAAACAGTTACTACTTCTCAACCATCAGGCTCTTGTACAAAAGGAGATAACTTCACTCACTTCACCCATCATTGAAATATTCCCACACACAATGATCTCACTTTAAGCACTGTTTATCTTGTTATTTCATGTTCTCATTATTTATTGCTATTTATTTACATTTGCATTTGCACAGTTTGTTGCACCCTGGTTGATCTTCACTGATCCTGCTGTAGTTACTATTCTATAGATTCGCCGAGTATGCCCGCAGGAAAAGCAATCCTGGGGTTGGATGTGGTGACGTGCATGTACTCTGATAATAAAAGTTACTTTGAACTTTGAACTTTGGATTAGTATTGGAGCCCTTCATCATAGTGCTGACTGATAATCTCCTAAGGTTATGAAACTCCTTTGGCATAATCTTTACAGCACGCTGTAGAACTGGTAGTTCAAAAAGCTGCTGGTTAATAGGGTTTACTTAATGCACCTCATAATGAGAAAGTATTTTCCATTGCATGTCATTACGAGCTTTATTACCTGAGGACTGAGATGATTCTTCCTCACCTCAATCATCAGGTTATAGCGTTCTCTAAAGATGTTGCTCGCCTCGCAGCTGGAAGCAATGGTAGCATAAAATCAACTTCAAAGGCCAGGAGCTGTTTTATTGGAGTAACTGCAGAGAGAGGGGGAGGGGCAAATATAAAATGTCAAAGATTCTGCAGAAAAACTTTGTAAAACTCCACAATAAACTTACTGATAAAATAGAAACCACTTAGCAAAATATAATTTTTTAGTGAATATTCTGCACAGAAGATATCAAATGGAGCTTGTGTTGACAGGAAACTCCAGGAACTCTACATACTTCATGCATTTTTATGTGAAATGCATTCTGATACTTATGTTTCTCCCAAGATCTCGTCAATCTGCCGACTTCAACACTAAAGAACATAAAACTACTTTTCAGTGGCACCTTCACTGAGCAACATGCCAACAGAGTGAAGGATTTGACAATATTTATAAAATTAGTGTTACCATCAGTGTAACTCATCCAGCTATCATACCATTCCTCAGATACAAGTAATTCACTATGTTCTAGACTTGAGCAAAGATGAGGAGCCCTTTTGCATTTTAACTACGAGTGGTTTGACAGATGTACATCTTCTTGGAAGGACACATCCTTGAATTAAACATTCAAGCTGATTCTTGCTCAGATTTACTGATCTCTGCCTTAAAGATCAGGATGTTAAAAGTTCATGTGGTCCATTAGTTTATTGGACAGTTCAGGCTGGTTGGAGAGTGGAAGAATTCCTAGATCATGGAATGACTCCGGAGGGTGGCACAATTGGGTTGGAGGTTTCCAGTGCCAGCAATTGGTATTCAATTGCTCACATTGTAAGGAGTTTGTACAATCTCCCTGTCAGTGTGGATTTCCTCCAGATGCTCTGGTTTCCTCTCATATTCCAAAGACATACAGGTGAGGGTGAGTAAATTGTGGACATTAATGTGAACACCAGAAGTGTGGCGACATTTGTGGGCTGCCCCCAGCACATCCCTGGACTGTGTTTGCCTTTGATACAAACACACTTTTCACTGAATGTTTCAATGTACGTGTGACAAATAAAGCTGACCTGATGGGTGTTCAGACCAGAGCTGGTGGTGTGGATATGGAACTGAGCCTCTGTACTGTTGTGAGGCTGTGTTTTGATTGCCAGTTAGTAGCTTGACTTGTAGAGCGGCTACAGTGAATGTGTCCTCTTGCTCCCAGCACCCTGGACTTATTATTCGTCGGCTCATTCAGTACAGCCACCTCCTGTAAACTCGGTTTGTGTAAACTCCTTTTACCACAGCCTCCAAGTTCCAGTCGTCAGTATACTGTGTGGGGCAGTGGGGTAGTATAACGGTTAGTGCCACACTTTACAGTGCCAGCATTTAGATTGGGTTTTAACTCCCACCACTTTCTGTCAGAATTTGTGACCATGCAGGTTTCCTCTGGGTGCTTCAGTTTCCTCCCATATTCCAAAAGACATATGGTTAGGGTTAGTGAGTTTTGGACAGGATATATTGGTTTTGAAAATGTGGCAACACTTGTGGGCTGCCCCCAACATAATCATCACTGATTTAATATGATGCAGAATGATACCTTTCACTGTATGCGACAAGTACAACCTTTTTGGCAAGTTGCCAATGACAGAATGTCAGAATGCTGTAACAGGACTTCAGGAGATCCTGAAGAAATAACAAAAAATATTGAAACAAAGTGAAGTAATTCATGATGCTGTTCCACGGTGCAACCTCCTTTCAATCCATCACTATTGACATGTTATGGTGGATGAGATTCCTGATTCAGAGATTTAACCTGCGTCATGTTGGAAGTTGCTTGGTAAATAGTGGCTGCTGGTTCAAAGTTCAAAGTAGACTTATGATCAAAGTACAATTATGTCACCATATACAACACTGAGATTCATTTTCATGCAGGCATTCATTCACAGTAAATGCAGAGAAACACAATAGAATCGATGAAAAACCATACACAACAATATGGACAAACAATCAATGTGTAAAAGACAACACACTGTCCAAATACAAAAAGGAAAAAAAACTTAATAAATGAATAAATCAGCAATAAATATCAAGTACATGAGGTGAACAGTCCTTGAAAGTGAATTAAGGCTGAGGGAAAAGTTCAGTGAATGGGTGAGTGAAGTTGAGTGAAGTTATCCCCTCTGGTTCAAGAGTGTGATGGTTGAGGAGTTATAACCATTCCTGAATCAGGTGGTGTGCATCCTGAAGCTCTTGAATCACATTTCTGTCATGCTGAGGAGTTCTGAGATTGAACCAGTCATTACAAATTGAACAAAGTTCCCCTTCACCATACCAACTCAGCCCAATGACATTGATAGCTCGGAGGAGCACCATAAACTGTGTGCAGCCCCTCCATCTTATTCTGTTTACAGACGGCCACTCCCTAACATCACTGTGTTACCACCTAGATGTCATGGTTCTGGTTGGCCGCTCCCCTTTAACACTTCTTTCTCCCTGATCATGCACCAATTTCAGTCAATTGCTGCTAGTTACCCAATAATCATACACCTGGCTTTCATCAGAGACTGGGAAATAAATACGAGGACGACTCTATCATAGGTTGCCAGTTTGTTGGTCAATTCTTGTGTGATACTTTGTTTTCTGTTCTGATTAGAACTGTTAGTTCTAAGTTCTGCTCTAGTTTCTGGAGAGTCCCTGTGAATCCTGTCTCCTTGTCAAGATCCCTCTGGTTTCCTGCTCTATGTTCAGGTCTATGCCAGCCTCCCCAACTGAGTTGATGTGCCAGTGTCCTGCACTTGTGTTCTCCTCTGTTGCCCCTGTGAAACACTGGAATTCTCAACCTGATGTTGCTAGGGGTAGACAAATACAGCAAAGACAGTAGGAATTATTTTGGTGGTGGTTATTTAAAAAGGGAGCTTTGAGAGTGTTTGTCCATTGTATGTGGCCTAACAGTGGCTATAACCAGAGC
This sequence comes from Hemitrygon akajei, assembly GCF_048418815.1. NCBI lineage: Eukaryota > Metazoa > Chordata > Chondrichthyes > Myliobatiformes > Dasyatidae > Hemitrygon > Hemitrygon akajei. Next base: position 68,937,743 of record NC_133144.1, on the reverse strand, counting down.
ATCATTTGTGAGTTAAATAGCAGGGAAGGTTCAGGCATAAAAGGGAGACAGTGCCTAGTGGAGTGATCATCAATGGAGTGATCTGAGGCAGAGTGGTAGGGCTTTGGCTCATTTGGGCTTCGGTGATAATGAATCAAGGTGAGGTAAGTTACCTGTGAGGAATAGAAACAGGAAGTGTGTCTGTGAGGCTGGTGTTCTGTACTGGGTGTCAGATGTGGGAAGTCTGGGAGACCCTCAGCCTCCTGGACATCCACATGTGTACCAGGTGCTTTGAGTTGCAGCTCCTTTGGGACTGTGTTAGGGAACTGGAGATGCAGCTTGATAACCTTCATCTGGTCAGGGAGAGTGAGGTGGTGACAGAGAGGAGCTATAGGCAGTTAGTTACTCCAGGACTTGGGGAAACAGAAGTGGGTAACAGTCAGGAGAGGGAAGGGCAAGAGTCAGATACTAGAGAGTAACCCAGTGGCTGTCCCCCTCAACAATAAGTACTCTTGTTTCAGCACTGTTGGGGGGATGGCCTACCTGGGGGAAGCAACAGTGGCTGCGTCTCTGGCACAGAATCTGGCCCTGTGGCTCAGGAGGGTAGGGAAAGGAAGAAGAAGGCAGCAGTAATAGGAGACTCTAGTTAGGTGGACAGACAAGCAATTCTGTGGATGCAGGAAAGAAACGAGGATGGTAGTTTGACTCCCAGGTGCCAGGGTCTGGGATGTTTCTGATCATGTCCAAGATTTCCTGAAGTGGGAAGGAGAACAGCCAGAGGTCGTGGTACATATTGGTACCAATGACATAGGAAAAGGGAGGCTGTCCTGACAACAGACTACAGGGAGTTAGGAAGGAAGTTGAGAAGCAGGACCTCAAAGGTAGTAATCTTAGGATTACTGCCTGTGCCATGTGACAGTGAGTATAGGAATAGTGAGATGGAGGATAAATGTACTGGGTGGCAGGACAAATCTCTTACTATCTCTTCTTTCAGTTAGTCCTGATGAAGGGTCTCAGCCTGAAATGTTGACAGTGCTTCTTCCTATAGATGCTGCCTGGCCTGCTGCATTCCACCAGCATTTTGTGTGTATTGCTTGAATTTCCAGCGTCTGCAGATTTCTTCGTGTTTGGAGGATAAATGCGTGCGTGGCTGAGGGATTGGAGCACGGGGCAGGGATTCAGATTTCTGGATCATTGGGACCTCTTTTGGGACAGGCATGACCTGTACAAAAATGATGGGTTGCACTTGAATCCAAGGGAAACCAATATCCTGGCAGGGAGGTTTGTTAAGGCGACTGGGGAGAGTTTAAGCTAGAATTGCTGGGGGCTGGGAACAGAACTGAAGAGATGGAGGAAAGAGCAGTTAGTTCACAAATAGAGAAAGCTTGTAGACAATGCGAGAGGAAAGAAAGGCAGGTGATAGAGAAGGAGTGCACTCAGACCGAAGGTTTGAGATGTGTCTATTTTAATTCAAGGAGTATTATGACAAAGCGAATGAGCTTGGAGCATGGATCAGTACTTGGAGCTATGATGTTGTGGCCATTCCAGAGACTTGGATGGCTCAGGGGCATGAATGGTTACTTAGAGTGCCAGGCTTTAGATGTTTCAGAAAGGAGAGGGAGGGAGGCAAAAGAGATGGGGACGTGGCACTGTTGATCAGAGATAGTGTCACAGCTGCAGAAAAGGAGGAAGTCATGGAGGGATTGTCTACTGAGTCTCTGGATGGAAATTGGGAACAGGAAGGGGTTAATAACTCTACTGGGTGTTTGTTATAGACCACCCAATAGTAACAGGGACATCGATGAGCAGATAGGGAAGCCAGATTCTGGAAAGAGTTGTCATGGTGGAAGATCTTACTTGCACAAATATTGATTGGCATCTCCTTGGAGTAAGGGGTTTAGATGGGGTGAAGTTTGTTAGTTATGTTCAGGAAGGTTTCCTGACACAATATGCAGATAAGCCAACAAAAGGAGAGGCTGTACTTGATCTGGTATTGGGAAATGAACCTGGTCAGGTGTCAGGTCTCTCAGTGGGAGAGCATTTTGGAGATGGTGATCACAATTCTATCTCCTTTACCACGGCATTGGAGAGGGATAGAAACAGACAAGTTAAGAAAGCATTTAATTGGAGTAAGGGGAAACATGAAGCTATCAAGGCAGGAACTTGGAAACATAAATTGGGAACAGATTTTCTCAGGGAAATGTATGGCAGAAATATGGCAAATGTTCAGGGAATTGAAAAGTTTGAGCATATAGACATTCAGAAAGCAGATGTGCTGGAGCTTTTGGAAAGCATCAAGTTGGATAAGTCTCTGGGACCGGATGAGATATACCCCAGACTACTGTGGGAGGTGGGGGAGGAGATTGCTGAGCCTCTGTCAATGACTTTTGCATCATCAATGGTGACAGTAGAAGTTCCAGAGGATTGGAGGGTTGTGGATGTTGTTCCATTATTCAAGAAAGGGAGTAGAGATAGCCCAGGAAACTATAGACCAGTAAGTCTTACTTCAGTGGTTGGTAAGTTGATGGAAAAGATCCTGAGAGGCAGGATTTATGAACATTTGGAGAGGCATAATATGATTAGGAATGGTCAATATGGCTTTGTCAAAGACAAGTTGTGCCTTATGATTTTTTTGAGGAAGTGACTAAACACATTGATGAAGGTAGAGCAGTAGATGTAGTGTATATGGATTGCAGCTAGGCATTTTATAAGTTACCCCATGCAAGGCTTATTGAGAAAGTAAGGAGGCATGGGATCCAAGGGGACATTGCTTTGTGGATCCAGAATTGGCTTGCCCACAGAAGGCAAAGAGTGGTTGTAGATCAGTCATGTTCTGCATGGTGGTCAGTGACCAGTGGTGTGCCTCAGTGATCTGTTCTGGGACCCCTTCTCTTCCTGATTTTTATAAATGACCTGGATGAGGAAGTGGAGGGATGGGTGAATAAATTTGCTGATGACACAAAGGTTGGTGGTGTTGTTGAGTGTAGAGGGCTGTCAAAGGTTACAGTGGGACATTGATAGGATGCAAATCTGGGCTGAGGAGTGGCAGATGGAGTTCAAACCAGATAAGTGTGAGGTGGTTCATTTTGGTAGATCAAATATGATGGCAGAATATAGTATTAATGGTAAGACTCTTGGCAGTGTGGAAGATCAGAGGGATCTTGGGGTCTGAGTCCATAAGATACTCAAAGCTGCTGTGCAGGTTGACTCTGTAGTTAAGAAAAAATACGGTACATTGACCTTCATCAACCGTGGGATTGAGTTTAAGTGCTGAGAGGCAACGTTACAACTATATAGGACCCTGGTCAGACCCCACTTGGAGTACTGTGCTCAGTTTTGATCACCTCACTACAGGAACGATGTGGAAACTATAGAAAGGGTGCAGAGGAGATTTACAAGGATGTTGCCTGGATTGGGGAGCATGCCTTATGAGAATAGGTTGAGTGAACTCAGCCTTTTCTCCTTGGAGTGATGGAGGATGAGAGGTGACCTGATAGAGGTGTATAAGATGATAAGAGGTATTGATCATGTGGATAGTTAGAGGCTTTTTTCCAGAGCTGAAATGGCTAACACGAGAAGGCACAGTTTTAAGGAGCTTGGGAGTAGGTACAGAGATGTCAGGGGTAAGCTTTTCACTCTGAGTGGTGAGTGCGTTGAATGGGCTGCCAGCGACGGTGGTGGAGGCGGATGCGATAGCGTCTTTTAAGAGATTCCTGGACAGGTACATGGAGCTTAGAAAAATAGAGGGCTATGGGTAACCCTTGGTAAATTCTAAAGTAAGTACATGTTCGGCACAGCATTGTGGGACGAAGGGCCTGTATTGTGCTGTAGGTTTTCTGTGTTTCTCAGTTGGAATGTGAGATTCTGTTGGACAGCGGATCATTGGGGTGATGAGTGGTTCTTGCTCACAGCGGCTCAGGAATAAGGTGTCTCTCTCCTACCAGGATGAGGTGTACATTTCACACCAGTTCAAGAAACATGAACACATGTGGCAGGAATGTCAAATGCTGACGGGTCTGCTTTGAACTTGCATGATGGAATAATACCTTAGAGACTTAGACCTCTACAGCACAGAACACAGAAACAGGCCCTTTGGCCCATCTAGTCTGTGCTGAACAATTATTCTAGTCCCATCGAACCACCACCTGCACCACAGCCCTCCATATCCCTCCCATCCATGTACTTATCCAATTTTTTTCTGAAATGTTCCAGTTGAACCCACATCCAACAATTCCACTGGCAGCTCATTCCACATTTTTACCACTTGCTGAGTGAAGGATGTCCCCATCAGGTTTCCCTTAAATATTTCACTTTTCACCTACAACCTCTAGTTCTAGTCCAGTCAACCTGAGTAGAAAAAGCCTGCTTGCTTTAATCATAGTTATACCCCTCATCATGTTGCATACCTCGATCAAATCTCCCCCCATTCTCCTCTGCTCTAGGGAATGAAGTTCTAACCTATTCAACCTTTCCCTCTAACTCAGGTCCTCAGGTCCTGGTAACATTCCCTGTAAATTTTCACTGTATCTTATTGATATGGTTCTTGTAGGCACAGCAGGTGACCAGACGTTGACTCAATAGCGGGCTGTTAAGGAGCTGAACAAAAGTACCACGATGTGAAGGAAAGAAACTGAGCTAAACTCTTGTTGTCTAACTTGTTAATTGAGAACGAGTGGCCTTGTTTAGCATACTGAGCTCAAGTCAGGGTATGTTCCTGCCTCTTTTGAGTCAGAACATGTGGTCCCACACTTTGTACCTCTTGGTGCTGGGAATTTGAAACACTGGTGTTGTTTATTTTAATTATTTATTATGAGATACAGCATGAAATAGGCACTTCTGTCTCTGTGAGCCACTCTCCCCACGTCCCGTCGCCCCCCCAGCAAACCCTGATTTAACCATAACCTAATCACAGGATAATTTACCATGGCCAACTAACTTGTATTCTGAGAGGAAACCCGTACAGTCATATGGAGGATAACACTGGAATCAGACTCTGAACTCTGGTGCCCTGAGAGGTAGTAGTGTCACACTAACTGAACTCTGATGCCCTGAGTAGTAGTAGTGTCACACTAACTGAACTCTGATGCCCTGAGTAGTAGTGTCACACTAACTGAACTCTGATGCCCTGAGTAGTAGTAGTGTCACACTAACTGAACTCTGATGCCCTGAGTAGTAGTAGTGTCACACTAACTGAACTCTGGTGCCCTGAGTAGTAGTAGTGTCACACTAACTGAACTCTGGTGCCCTGAGTAGTAATAGTGTCACACTAACTGAACTCTGGTGCCCTGAGTAGTAGTGTCACACTAACTGAACTCTGATGCCCTGAGTAGTAGTGTCACACTAACTGAACTCTGGTGCCCTGAGTAGTAGTGTCACACTAACTGAACTCTGATGCCCTGAGAGGTAGTGTCACACTAACTGAACTCTGGTGCCCTGAGTAGTAGGAGTGTCACACTAACTGAACTCTGATGCCCTGAGTAGTAGTAGTGTCACACTAATTGAACTCTGATGCCCTGAGAGGTAGTAGTGTCACACTAACTGAACTCTGATGACCTGAGAGGTAGTGTCACACTAACTGAACTCTGATGCCCTGAGTAGTAGTAGTGTCACACTAATTGAACTCTGATGCCCTGAGAGGTAGTAGTGTCACACTAACTGAACTCTGATGCCCTGAGAGGTAGTGTCACACTAACTGAACTCTGGTGCCCTGAGTAGTAGTAGTGTCACACTAACTGAACTCTGATGCCCTGAGAGGTAGTAGTGTCACACTAACTGAACTCTGGTGCCCTGAGTAGTAGTAGTGTCACACTAACTGAACTCTGATGCCCTGAGTAGTAGTGTCACACTAACTGAACTCTGATGCCCTGAGTAGTAGTAGTGTCACACTAACTGAACTCTGATGCCCTGAGTAGTAGTGTCACACTAACTTAACTCTGATGCCCTGAGTAGTAGTGTCACACTAACTGAACTCTGATGCCCTGAGTAGTAGTGTCACACTAACTGAACTCTGATGCCCTGAGTAGTAGTAGTGTCACACTAACTGAACTCTGATGCCCTGAGTAGTAGTAGTAGTGTCGCACTAACTGAACTCTGATGCCCCGAGTAGTAGTAGTGTCACACTAACTGAACTCTGATGCCCCGAGTAGTAGTAGTGTCACACTAACTGAACTCTGATGCCCCGAGTAGTAATAGTGTCACATTAACTGAACTCTGATGCCCTGAGTAGTAATAGTGTCACACTAACTGAACTCTGATGCCCCGAGTAGTAATAGTGTCACATTAACTGAACTCTGATGCCCTGAGTAGTAATAGTGTCACACTAACTGAACTCTGATGCCCCGAGTAGTAATAGTGTCACATTAACTGAACTCTGATGCCCTGAGTAGTAATAGTGTCACACTAACTGAACTCTGATGCCCCGAGTAGTAGTAGTGTCACACTAACTGAACTCTGATGCCCCGAGTAGTAATAGTGTCACATTAACTGAACTCTGATGCCCCGAGTAGTAATAGTGTCACATTAACTGAACTCTGATGCCCTGAGTAGTAATAGTGTCACACTAACTGAACTCTGATGCCCCGAGTAGTAATAGTGTCACATTAACTGAACTCTGATGCCCTGAGTAGTAATAGTGTCACACTAACTGAACTCTGATGCCCCGAGTAGTAGTAGTGTCACACTAACTGAACTCTGATGCCCCGAGTAGTAGTAGTGTCACACTAACTGAACTCCAATGCCCTGAGTAGTAGTAGTGTCACACTAACTGAACTCTGATGCCCTGAGTAGTAGTGTCACACTAACTGAACTCTGATGCCCTGAGTAGTAGTAGTGTCACACTAACTGAACTCTGATGCCCCGAGTAGTAGTAGTGTCACACTAACTGAACTCTGATGCCCCGAGTAGTAGTAGTGTCACACTAACTGAACTCTGATGCCCCGAGTAGTAATAGTGTCACATTAACTGAACTCTGATGCCCTGAGTAGTAGTGTCACACTAACTGAACTCCGATGCCCTGAGTAGTAGTAGTGTCACACTAACTGAACTCTGATGCCCTGAGTAGTAGTGTCACACTAACTGAACTCTGATGCCCTGAGTAGTAGTAGTGTCACACTAACTGAACTCTGATGCCCTGAGTAGTAGTAGTGTCACACTAACTGAACTCTGATGCCCTGAGTAGTAGTGTCACACTAACTGAACTCTGATGCCCTGAGTAGTAGTAGTGTCACACTAACTGAACTCTGATGCCCTGAGTAGTAGTAGTGTCACACTAACTGAACTCTGGTGCCCTGAGTAGTAGTAGTGTCACACTAACTGAACTCTGGTGCCCTGAGTAGTAGTGTCACACTAACTGAACTCTGATGCCCTGAGTAGTAGTGTCACACTAACTGAACTCTGGTGCCCTGAGTAGTAGTGTCACACTAACTGAACTCTGGTGCCCTGAGTAGTAGTAGTGTCACACTAACTGAACTCTGATGCCCTGAGTAGTAGTAGTGTCACACTAACTGAACTCTGATGCCCTGAGTAGTAGTAGTGTCACACTAACTGAACTCTGATGCCCCGAGTAGTAGTGGTGTCACACTAATTGAACTCTGATGCCCTGAGAGGTAGTAGTGTCACACTAACTGAACTCTGATGACCTGAGAGGTAGTGTCACACTAACTGAACTCTGATGCCCTGAGTAGTAGTAGTGTCACACTAATTGAACTCTGATGCCCTGAGAGGTAGTAGTGTCACACTAACTGAACTCTGATGCCCTGAGAGGTAGTGTCACACTAACTGAACTCTGGTGCCCTGAGTAGTAGTAGTGTCACACTAACTGAACTCTGATGCCCTGAGAGGTAGTAGTGTCACACTAACTGAACTCTGGTGCCCTGAGTAGTAATAGTGTCACACTAACTGAACTCTGATGCCCTGAGTAGTAGTAGTGTCACACTAACTGAACTCCAATGCCCTGAGTAGTAGTAGTAGTGTCACACTAACTGAACTCTGATGCCCTGAGTAGTAGTAGTGTCACACTAACTGAACTCTGATGCCCTGAGTAGTAGTGTCACACTAACTTAACTCTGATGCCCTGAGTAGTAGTGTCACACTAACTGAACTCTGATGCCCTGAGTAGTAGTGTCACACTAACTGAACTCTGATGCCCTGAGTAGTAGTAGTGTCACACTAACTGAACTCTGATGCCCTGAGTAGTAGTAGTGTCACACTAACTGAACTCTGATGCCCTGAGTAGTAGTGTCACACTAACTTAACTCTGATGCCCTGAGTAGTAGTGTCACACTAACTGAACTCTGATGCCCTGAGTAGTAGTGTCACACTAACTGAACTCTGATGCCCTGAGTAGTAGTAGTGTCACACTAACTGAACTCTGATGCCCCGAGTAGTAGTAGTGTCACACTAACTGAACTCTGATGCCCCGAGTAGTAGTAGTGTCACACTAACTGAACTCTGATGCCCCGAGTAGTAGTAGTGTCACACTAACTGAACTCTGATGCCCCGAGTAGTAATAGTGTCACATTAACTGAACTCTGATGCCCTGAGTAGTAGTGTCACACTAACTGAACTCCAATGCCCTGAGTAGTAGTAGTGTCACACTAACTGAACTCTGATGCCCTGAGTAGTAGTGTCACACTAACTGAACTCTGATGCCCTGAGTAGTAGTAGTGTCACACTAACTGAACTCTGATGCCCCGAGTAGTAGTAGTGTCACACTAACTGAACTCTGATGCCCCGAGTAGTAGTAGTGTCACACTAACTGAACTCTGATGCCCCGAGTAGTAATAGTGTCACATTAACTGAACTCTGATGCCCTGAGTAGTAGTGTCACACTAACTGAACTCCAATGCCCTGAGTAGTAGTAGTGTCACACTAACTGAACTCTGATGCCCTGAGTAGTAGTGTCACACTAACTGAACTCTGATGCCCTGAGTAGTAGTAGTGTCACACTAACTGAACTCTGATGCCCCGAGTAGTAGTAGTGTCACACTAACTGAACTCTGATGCCCCGAGTAGTAGTAGTGTCACACTAACTGAACTCTGATGCCCCGAGTAGTAATAGTGTCACATTAACTGAACTCTGATGCCCTGAGTAGTAGTGTCACACTAACTGAACTCCAATGCCCTGAGTAGTAGTAGTAGTGTCACACTAACTGAACTCTGATGCCCTGAGTAGTAGTGTCACACTAACTGAACTCTGATGCCCTGAGTAGTAGTAGTGTCACACTAACTGAACTCTGATGCCCCGAGTAGTAGTAGTGTCACACTAACTGAACTCTGATGCCCCGAGTAGTAGTAGTGTCACACTAACTGAACTCTGATGCCCCGAGTAGTAGTAGTGTCACACTAACTGAACTCTGATGCCCTGAGTAGTAGTGTCACACTAACTGAACTCTGATGCCCTGAGTAGTAGTGTCACACTAACTGAACTCTGATGCCCCGAGTAGTAGTGGTGTCACACTAACTGAACACTGATGCCCTGAGAGGTAGTAGTGTCACACTAACTGAACTCTGGTGCCCTGAGTCGTAGTAGTTCAAGGTTTTCTAACTTCACTGGACCCTGACCCTGAAACACAGTGCTGTACTTCGCTCCTGAGTGTACGTGAAGTCATTCCTTAAATTAGGACCAGAAACAGGAGTTAGTTACACAAAACAGTTCCAGGATGTCTTTTTTGCAGATGATTTGTTGCGTAGGAGCAGAAGTAGAACAGAATGAATCAGCATAAATCAGGCATGGGAACAAAACTATGTGGAAACCATTCTTCGCACATTGAAACACTTCAAATGAATTACCTGACAAAGCCAGGACTTGTGAGGCAACATCTCTCTGCACTCATAACTAACCATAAAACCATAAGACATAGGAGCTGAATTAGGCCATTCAGCCCGTCAAGTCTGCTGCACCATTGCATCATGGCTGATTTATTATTCCTCTAAACGCCATTCTCCTGCCTTCCCACACTGTTTGACACCCTGACTAATTATGAAATTATCAATCTCTGCTTTAAATATACTGAATGACTTGGCCTCTGTAGCAGCCTGTGGCAATGAATTCCACAGATTCACCACACTCTGACTAAAAAAAATCCTCCATCTCTAATCTAAAAGGACATCCCTCTATTTTGAGGCTCTGCTATCTGCCGCTATAGGAAACATTGTCCCCACATCCACTCTATCTGGGCCTTTCAATACTCGATGCACTGGCGATTAAACACACCTCCTCCTTCAAGAGTGAGTGAGTCTGGAAACTCATGGTTTAAGGTAGCTGATTCGAACTGCAATGGCACTGTTTCAGCAGAACTAGCCTGACTGTCATCGGGTGTCTGCAGTGTCACTGTGGCCCTGATCAGTTAACAGAATCTGACTGTAAACAGTGGTCCACACAAATTAGACTAAATTGCCATCAGCTGACGAGCCTGTCATCAAACAGTGTATGTTTCAGCACCATTCTCTACCATGATAAATAGCAGCAACGACCAACAAAGGGGATGATTACCTCTGGTGCCAGTTGACTCTGTGACCCAGACAGTATTGGCCGTGTAGGCAATTCAGAATGACAGCTGGGTGCTCTGGAGGTTCAAGGTAATCCCACAGTAAACAAAGCATTGGAGATATATACTTTAGATAGCAGACAGGTACAATCAGGAGCCATGATCCAGCCTCCAGCCCCAGTGGCGCTTCTGTGGTGAGACAATAATTGCAGTTATCTTTCAGGGAGTCTGCCACCAAGGAAAATTATCTTTTCCTTTTCAAACCTGCTGCTAATGGAAACAGTTTATTGTGGAGCGAGTTAATGAACAGATAGAGTGTGCTATGTTGACTTTCAGCTGAGGTCATTGTTTGCAAACACATACATACAGTGGCTACATTTCACCAGATTCATCAAAATGTAGAATATTAAGGCAGTATAGGCTGTACAGAAGGCCACCATTGAGCCCTCTACATAGACCACTGTCACAGGAAAGCAGCATCCATCATCAAGGACCCCCACCACCCAGAACCTGCTCTCTTATTGATTCTGCCACCAGGAAGAAGGTACAAGGGTCTTAGTTCCCATGCCACCAGGTTCAGGAACAGTTATTACCCTTCAACTAGGCTCCTCCTAAAAAAAGAGGATAACTTCCTCAAACACCAGAAATTCTGCAGATACTGCAAATCCAAAGAAGCACACACAAAATGCTGAAGGAACTCAGCAGGTCAGGCAGCTTCTATGGAAAAGAGTACAGTCGGCATTTTGGGCCGAGACCCTTCTTCAAGTCATCAGCAGTCCTGATGAAGGGTCTCTACCTGAAAGATCGACTGTACTCTTTTCCATAGACGCTGCCTGGCCAACTGAGTTCCTCCAGCATTTTGTGTGTGTTGCTTAACTTCATTCAACTTCATTTGCCCCATCACTGAACTGATCTCGCAACCTTCAAGGACTCTTCATCTCATGTTCTCGATATTTATTGCCTGTTTACTTATCATTATTATTTTGTTCTTTTTTCTTTTTTTGTATTTGCACAATTTGTTGTCTTTTCCACACAGGTTGTTTGTATGTCTTGTAGTGTGTGGTTTTAATTGATTCTATCGTGTTTTTTTAATATTTACTGTGAATGCCTGCAAGAGAATGAATCTCAGGGTTGTATATGGTGACATATATGTATTTTGTTAATAAATTTACGTTTTTGTGTGAATTTTAAGACAGTCAATGGAAGACCTCAGTGTTTGAGCTCTGGTCTGAACTTAATGGAACCAGCTCATTCTTTTAGGGAACATGTTGCCTGAGCTTAGCATTGTTGGAAGCTGGACAGAGGGTAGTTGTTAGCGCACTGTCCAAGCATCAGGGTAATAAGTTGCTGAGTTCTGAGCAAGGCAAACCAGAGATTAGACAGCAGTAGGTAAAGAACTAATGTTGGTCAGCTGGGCTGGTTTGGACATCTAGAGGAGGAGGATGGGAGAGAAGAGAGTACAGAGAAAGAAGTGGTGGCGATGGACCTGATCAATCATCTCCAAAGCCCACTTTATGAGTCTGGGCACTGTGGGTGGAGTTTGGGCCAAGGCCAATGATGAAATGGATAATGGTGGGACTCACACCATTGCCATGAGGATGAGTGAGTGGGGTTGGTGGTAACAAAGATACTTGAAGTACTGACTGCTACAGGTAATGCCATGGAGAGGCACAGGGTGAATGAGGAACTGAGAGTCCAAAGGTAAAGGGTGGGTTAACACTTCAGCTAACGGTGTGCACAGGAAGGTGTAGAAAACATTCCACAACCTTACCCTTTTATGGGACTGTTGTAGGGAAGGAACTATGTTTAGCCCTGAGGGTGTCAGATTCAAGATACAAGATTGTTTAATGTCATTACCTATACAGTAGTGTAAAGAGAACAAAATAATTGCTAATCAAGTGGTGGTGGAGTTAGTGGGTGGAGGTGTTGATCAGCCTTACTGCTTGGGGTAAGTAACGGTTCTTGAGTGTGCTGGTCCTGGTGTGGATGCTACATAGCCTCTTCCCTGATGGGAGTGGGACAAACAGTCCATGAACAGGGTGAGTCGGATCCTTCATGGTGCTACTGGCCCTTTTCAGGCATCTTTCTGTATATATGTCCTTGATGGTGAGCAGGCTGGTGCCTGTGATTAAGCGGTTTTGACTACCTGTTGTAGAGCTGCCCTGTCTGCCCACTGCAGTGCCATTTCCTTACCAAGCAGTGATGCATCTTGTTAGGACGCTCTCTACTGTGCATCTGTAGAATGATGTGAGTATAGATGTGCAAAGCCCAGCTCTCTACTGCAGAGTGATTGAAGTGAAGGTGGAGTGGATGGAATCAGACCACATGGTGGATGCTGTCTCATGGGATGCCACTAAAGTATGGCACCACTTGTGGGCTGCCCACAATTCTCAGGCTGTGTTAGTTATTGACACAAGTGACATATTTCACTGTATGTTTTGCTGTACATGTGGCAAGTAAAGCTAATCTTTTAATCTTTATCTTTACCCTGATTCAACAGATCTGGATTTAACACAATGGAGAAAGGCAAGTCCACATAACCAGACCTGTCACCCAGTTCTTGTTCCTTTGGAACAAATCCACACTACAAACATGCACACTGCATGGAACTTTGTTGCAGGATGCTTATTGAGAATTGATACCATCAAAAACAACCATTCCTGAGGTAATTATATCTCAATGTCAGATATGTATGACTCTATAATTAATTTGCAATTACAATATTTGACTTTAGTAGATCTTGCATGTTAATTTTGGGAGGTTGACAAATAGGCAGATCACAGGTGGGAAGGAATGGTACCATTTATGCTCCAAGCAGAGTTTCCAATGTAGTCTGCACACCAGTGCCACACATGGTGCAGAATTCCCCGATTCCCGTGGAAAGAGGCAGAGTTCCAGTGCAATGAGCTCAGAGATGACCTGATCTTTCCTCACTGACTCAGCTGCTCTGCTGTTAGCTGAGTCACCAGGTACATAGAAAGAAAGGTCAGCAATCCCCTCTTCTGCTCTGCAGAACCTCCAGATTCCAGATCCTGTGTAACCTTCCCATTCTTCAAGCAACATTCAGAGACTGCTGAGGAACTTGGCAAGTCAGGTAGCATCTATAGAGGGTGCTTTGGGCCAAGACTATTCATCAGGATACCTGAAGAAGATCTGATGAATGGTCTTGGTCCAAAATGTGGACTGTTTACTCCTGTCCATAGATGCTGCCTGGCTTGGTGAATTTTACGTGCATTTTGTGTGTGTTTCTCAAGATTTCCAGTGTCAGCGGAATCTTCAAGCCCTTTGTGGAATTTGCTTCTGCAGATTGGGATCAGGGTGGACCTCCAGGCACCGGTGTTAAGCACTTTGTGGCATCTTTTGATGTTAGAGTTGCAATGCAAATGCAGGTTGTTGTTGCTATTAATGTGCTACTGACAAAAAGGTCCAGAGGGTCAGGAGGAGTGAGGCTCTAGTTTTTGGGATGCATGCCCAGTACTCACTGTCCAGCTTTGACCTAGAGGCTGCAGCAGGAAAGAGAAGTTTGGGATGTTCTAATGTCAGTGAGAATCACTCAATATGCACAAATTCTACCTGGGAGGTGGGGTGGAGATACATCTCTTCCAAAGAAGGTGTAAGGTGCTCTTTCCCTCTGCTAGCCTGCAAGGCACCACTGGGAAAAGTGTAGCACCTGCTTAGCCCCCGATCAGGGTCATGTGAAACCTTGGGAGCTGGTTGTGGATGGCCGTAGAAGCAGCAGGTGTATATCTCATCCTGGTTATGCAGCCACTAGCACCAGGCAGACACTCTGTGAAGAATATGTATAATGCCTGGGGTCACCCGTCTTGTAATGACACTGCCCAGAAGAAGGCAATGGCAAACCTGTTCTTTAGAAAAATTTGCCAAGAATAATCATGATCACTGTGATTGCCCATGTCATGTGGCACATAATGATGATGATTATGACTCCTTACCATCTCATTGTTTTTGGATCTGTTTGTAGATGAGAAGATTAGAAACTTAGCTTTATTCATCACATGTACATCAAGACATGCAGTGAGATGTGTCAATGACCAGCACAGTCCAAGGATTTTATATCACGAACAGTTTTCACATGCATTGTAATGCCCCAGAGCTTCAGGGCTGGTTAGAAAGCAGTCACACCAATCTAATATGACTGAAGGGTCTTGGCCCGAAACATCAACTGTTTACTCTTTTCCCTAGGTGCTTCCTGGCCTGCTGAGTTCCTGCAGCATTCTGTATGTGTTAATCATATATGACTGTCCACTTAGTCTGTGAGGGGCTAGTGTGAGAAACCTGTTACTGTTCTTGCAGCTACACGTCGTGATCTGTGGTGTGTCCCCAAAATTTCTTTTTCTATCTAATAGGCAACACACTAAAGGTCAAAATAAATTTATTATCAAAGTACATATATGTCACCATATATAACCCTGAAACTCATTTTCTTGCAGGCATTCACAATAAATACAAAGAACACAATAGAATCAATGAAAGACCGCACCCAACAAGACAGAGAAACAACCTGCAAAAGACAACAAAATGTGCAAATATAAAAAGACAGCAAAAATAATGATAAATAAGCAATAATTATTGAGAACATGAAATGAAGAGTCCTTGAAAAGTCCAGGTATAGTTATGGACCAGTTACAGTCCTATATTGTTCCACTTGACCATTTCAGGCCACGGGCTGGGATTTGAATCCATGACCCTTGCTGATTGATATTTTTAGAGGAAAAGTAGCAATCCCTTTGTGGATATTTGATGTTAAATATTTCAATATTGTGTTCTGTTTGGCTGCGTATTCTTTGTCTTCTCACCATATTGATGTCACTTCCTCTGTGATTGCTGACACTCCCAGAACTACATATGAATTAATAAAATCACTGTTAATACAGCTGGCAGACAAACTGGCAATGTATTTAACAATCACATCCGTTGAGAAAGAGAATGAGCACAGTTTCAGCTACTAGAGCAATTAA
Organism: Hemitrygon akajei; assembly: GCF_048418815.1. Taxonomy (NCBI): domain Eukaryota; kingdom Metazoa; phylum Chordata; class Chondrichthyes; order Myliobatiformes; family Dasyatidae; genus Hemitrygon; species Hemitrygon akajei. The sequence continues at coordinate 68,922,298 of NC_133144.1, read as the reverse complement.
GTGAGTTCATTAAACTGCTGCAACACACACAAAATGCTGGTGGAACGCAGCAGGCCAAGCAGCATCTATAGGGAGAAGTGCTGTCGACGTTTTGGGCCGAGACCCTTCGTCCTGATGCTTCTCCCTATAGATGCTGCCTGGCCTGCTGCGTTCCACCAGCATTTTGTGTGTGTTGCTTAAATTTCCAGCATCTGCAGATTTCCTCATGTTTGCCTCATTAAACTGCTTATAGCTTTCCACAGTTTATTTATTTACAGTATGGAGTAGGTCACTCTGACCCAAATGAGCTATTCCACCCAGCAGCCCACTTACATTACACCAGCCTAATTACAGGACAATTTACAATAGCCAATTAACCTACCATCCTGGATGTCTTTGGAATGTGGGAGGAAACTGGAGCAGCTGGACGAAACTCACTCAGTCATATGGAGAACGTATAAACTCTGAACAGGTGGTCTGCCATTGAACTCTGAACTCCAGAAAGCCCCGAGCTGTAATAACAGTGCGCTAACTGTTAAGTTACCATTGCGTCCATTGTGAAATTAGGAGGTACATGTAAGAAAACTGCTGCCTCACACCAGGTTTGATCCTGACCTTGGGTACTGACTGTGTGGAGTTTGCAAGTTTGCATTTCTCCCTGTGACTGTGTGTGTTTCCTCTTGGTGCTCTGGTATCCTCCCATGTTTTTGAAGGTGGGGGGGCAGTGGTGTGGAGAGGTAAGTTACTTTCCCTTGTGTGTGGATGCATGACATATTTAAAGCTGATTCTGAGAATCTGTGGGGAATTGATAGGAATATGAGGAGAATATGAATAAAGGATTAGTGTTGGATAAGTGTAAGTGAATGGGTGATGGTTGGTTTGAAAGGTGTCACCATCAGATTTCTGAACGGACAGCTCATGGACACTACCTTGCTAGTTTGTTCTCTATTTGCACTACCTATTAAATGTAATTTAATTTATACAGTATATCTATTTCTTATTGTAATTTATAGCATTTTATGTATTGCACTGTACTGCTGCTGTAAAACAACAAATTTTCCAGTACACAGTATGTCACTGATTGAAATCTGATTCTGATTATGAAGGGCTGGTTTTGGCACCATATCAATAAATGGCCATTGCAGGTGAGAGAGTCTGCAATGGGAGTATAGTCGTCATTTCTGGGTTGGAAAGTTTAGTAGATTAATCTGCGGAGTGGGCAGGTTTGAAGACACCTTCAAAAGGCAGCTTCCATCATTAAAGAGCCCCATCATCCAGCATGTGCCCTCTTCTCATTGCTACCATCAGGGAGGAAGTAAAGAGGCCTGAAGACACACACTCAGCAATTCAGGAACAGCTTCTTTCCCTCCACCATCAGTTTTCTGAATGGACAATGAATCCATGAACTTTATCTCACTACTTCTTTTTCTGCTTTTGCTCTCTTTTTGCACTACTTATTCAATTTCTCTCTCTCTTTATGTATATAGGATATATTTCATATTGTAATTTGTAGTTGTTACTATGCATTGCAATGGTCTGCTGCTGAAAAACAGCATATGCCAGTATTATTAAACCTAGGTCTGATTACTGAATGGTTGAGAATCTGAATTGAATTAGTAAAAATAGAAAAATGCCAATTTTGTAGTTTCTTCCAAAACAATGACAGGGTGAATGGGTTTTCGCCTCTGGGCAGAGATTGAACTAGTAGTCAGTGTTTGAGTGTAAGGAGGTCCCCCATTTAAGGGTGAGGTGAGGTGAAAGATTTTGTTTCAGTGGGTTATGACTTGGACCTCTCTTCCTCAACCTGCTGTGGAAGCAGAGTCTTTGAGTATCTCAAAGAGAGAGGTAGGAAGGTTCTTGACAAGCAGAGGAATGAAAGGTTTCTGCAGGTGCATGGAGATGTGGAACAGATGTTACAATCAGGTCAGCCATGGCTTATTAAATGATACGGCAAGCTTGAGGGGCCAAGTGGCCTATTCCTGCATCTAGTTCAAAGTTCAAAGTAAATTTATTAGCAAAGTACATGAATGTCACAATATATGAGATTCATTGTCTTGTGGGCATTACGAAAAAACACAACAGAATCAATGGAAGACCGCACCCACCAGGATGGACAAACAATCAATGTGCAAAAGACAACAAACTGTACAAATACCAAAACATAGATAATAAATAAACAATTATATAAACAAACAAACAAGCAATCAAGCAGGCAATAAATATCGAGAACCCTTGAAAGTGAGTCCATAGTTTGTAGGAACCATTCAGTGATGGGAGTGAAGTTGAGTGAAGTTATCCCCAGGCCACAGTCTGTGTGGATTGGAAATAGCATCTCACCTTGCTGACAATCAACAGTGCCACACCTCAGGGATGTGTGTTTAGCCCACTGCTCGGCTTTCTGCGCACCCATGACTGTGTGGCTAGGCACAGCTCAAATGCCATCTATAAATTTGCTAATAATACAACCATTGTTGGCAGAATTTCAGATGGAGATGAGAGGGCGTACAGGAGCGAGATATACCAGATAGATGAGTGATATCTCAGCAACAACCTTGCACTCAATGTCAGTAAGACCAAAGAGCTGATTGTGGACTTCAGGAAGAGTAAGATGAGGGAACACACACCAGTCCTCACAGAGGGATAAGAAGTGGAGAGAATGAATGATTTCAAGTTCCTGTGTGAGGATCTAACCTGGTCCCAACATATTGATACAGGTATAAAGAAGGCAAGACTGTGGCTATACTTCATTAGAAGTTTGCTGAGATTTGGTTTGTCACCTAAACACCCACAAATAACTACAGATATACTTTGGAGAGCATTCTGACAGGCATCTGGTATGTGTGTGTGGAGGGGGGGGGGGGGTGGCGGTGCTACTACACTGGACCAAAGTAAGCTGCAGAGAGTTGTAAAATGAGTCATCTCTATCATGGGTGCTAACCTCCGTAGCATCCAAGACATCTTCAAGAAGCGGTGCCTCAGAAAGGCAGCACACGTTATTAAGGACCCTCACCACCCAGACATGCCCCCTTCTCATTGTTATCGTTAGGAAGGAGGTACAGAAGCCTGTAACCCAGAAGCCTACAGAAACGATTCAGGAACAGATTTTTCCCATCAGCTATCTGATTTCTGAATGGACATTGAACACATGAACGTTACCTTACTACTTTTTTATTTCTGTTTTTGCACTACTTATTTGATTTAACTATTTAATATATATACTTACTGTAATTCACTTTTTGTCTATATTATCATGTATTGCTGCCACAACGTTAAACAAATTTCACGACATCTGCTGGTGATACTAAACCTGATTTTGATTCTGATTCAGATTTCTGGTTCAAGAGTCTGATGTTTGAGGGCTAATATCTGTTCCTCAATCTGGTGGTGAGAGTCATGAGGTTCCTATGTCTTCTTCCTGATGGCAGCAGTGAGAAGTGAGCATGGCCTCATAGGCTTCTCATATGTTTTCACGCTTATAAGTTGATGGGACCTTTTGTGCTTCATTTGGCTTACAGCTCGGTCATGAGAAGCTGTGGTGAAGATCTGCAGAAAGATGCCAAACTTCAGATGGTGTTGTAATTCACCAAGACTCAATGTTGTTTGCTCTTGTGTTCTATCCGTCATGAATGAAGTAGAGCATGTCAGAATACACAGCAGGAACAGATTCCACAGGCATCTGCTCTGGGACCCCTGCTCTTTGAGAGTTTTATAAATGACTTAGATGAGGAAATGGAAGGGTGTGTTAGTAAATTTGCAGATGACTTCTTGCTTCAGTGGTTGGTAAGTTGATGGAGAAGATCCTGAGAAGCAGGATTTATGAACATTAGGAGAGGCATAATATGATTAGGAATAGTCAGCATGGATTTGTCAAAGGCAGGTCATGCCTTACGAGCCTGATTGAATTTTTTGAGGATGTGACTAAACACATTGATGAAGGAAGAGCTGTAGATGTAGTGTATATGGATTTCAGCAAGGTATTCAATAAGGTACCCCATGCAAGGCTTATTGAGAAAGTAAGGAGGCATGGGATCCAAGGGGACATTGCTTTGTGGATCCAGAACTGGCTTGCCCACAGAAGGCAATGAGTGGTTGTAGACAGGTCATATTCTGCATGGAGGTCGGTGACCAGTGGCATGCCTCAGGGATCTGTTCTGGGACCTTTACTCTTCATGATTCTTATAAATGACCTGGATGAGGAAGTGGAGGGATGGGTTAGTAAATTTGCTGACGACACAAAGATTGGGGGTGTTGTGGATAGTGTGGAGGGCTGTCAGAGGTTACAGCGGGACATTGATAGGATGCAAAACTGGGCTGAGAAGTGGCAGATGGAGTTCAACCCAGATAAGTATGAGGTGGTTCATTTTGGTAGGTCAAATATGATGGCAGAATATAGTATTAATGTTAGGACTCTTGGCAGTGTGGAGGATCAGAGGGATCTTGGGGTTCGAGTCCATAGGACACTCAAAGCTGCTGTGCAGGTTGACTCTGTGGTTAAGAAGGCATATGGTGCATTGGCCTTCATCAATCATGGGATTGAGTTTAGGAGCCAAGAGGTAATGTTGCAGCTATATAGAACCCTGGTCAGACCCCACTTGGAATACTGTGCTCAGTTTTGGTCACCTCACTACAGGAAGGATGTGGAAACTATAGAAAGGGTGCAGAGGAGATTTACAAGGATGTTGCCTGGATTAGGGAGCATGCCTTATGAGAATAGGTTGAGTGAACTTGGCCTTTTCTCCTTGGAGCGACGGAGGATGAGAGGTGACCTGATAGAGGTGTATAAGTTGATGAGAGGCATTGATCGTGTGGATAGTCAGAGGCTTTTTTCCAGGGTTGAAATGGCTAACATGGCTAATAACTAGCCAAGAATATAAAGGAGGATAGTAAAAGCTTCTTTAGGCATGTGAATAGCAAAAAAATAGTTAAGACCAAAATTGGGCCATTGAAGACAGAAACGGGTGAATTTATTATGGGGAACAAGGAAATGGCAGATGAGTTGAACAGGTATTTTGGATCAGTCTTCACTAGGAAAGACACAAACAATCTCCCAGATGTAATAGTGGCCAAAGGAACTAGGGTAAAGGATGAACTGAAGGAAATTTATATTAGGCAAGAAATGGTGTTGGATAGACTGTTGAGTCTGAAGGTTGATAAGTCCCCGGGACCTGATGGTCTGTATCCCAGGGTACTTAAAGAGGTGGCTCTAGAAATCGTGGATGCATTGATAATCATTTTCCAATGTTCTGTAGATTCAGGAACAGTTCCTGCTGATTGGAGGGGGGCTAATGTTGTCCCACTTTTCAAGAAAGGAGGGAGAGAGAAAACAGGGAATTATAGACTGGTTAGCCTGATGTCAGTGGTGGGAAAGATGCTGGAGTCAATTATAAAAGAGGAAATTACGACACATTTGGATAGCAGTAGAAGGATCAGTCCGAGTCAGCATGGATTTATGAAGGGAAAATCATGCTTGACTAATCTTCTGGAGTTTTTTGAGGATGTAACTATGAAAATGGACAAGGGAGAGCCAGTGGATGTAGTGTACCTGGACTTCCAGAAAGCTTTTGATAAAGTCCCACATAGGAGATTAGTGGGCAAAATTAGGGCACATGGTATTGGGGGCCGAGTACTGACATGGATTGAAAATTGGCTGGCTGACAGGAAAGAAAGAGTAGTGATTAACGGGTCCCTTTCGGAATGGCAGGCTGTGACCAGTGGGGTACCGCAAGGTTCGGTGCTGGGACTGCATCTGTTTACAATATACATTAATGATTTAGATCATATATGTCAAACTCAAGGCCCGTGGGCCGGATTTGGCCCACGGTGGAATTATCTTTGGCCCGCGAGATAATATCTAATTACTATTAAAGCTGGCCCCAGTAATCGAAGCGCCTATGGTGTATGATATGGCTAATGCTGAGTTTATTCAGGTACCAGGTTTTCAGGGTTTTTAGTGTTTATTCAGCAGTCTTCTTCATAAGAAATGGAATTTGTAAAGTGAAACACTTTGTAGTTATAGCAGAGACTGAGACACATGAGAGCAGGCTGAAAAAACGGAGGCAACGAAAGCTGCGTTCGCACGCGTCCGACTGATCTGGCCCGCATGAAGCTGCATTTTGCTCAATCCGGCCCGTGACCTAAAATGAGTTTGACACCCCTGATTTAGATGAAGGGATTAAAAGTAACGTTAGCAAATTTGCTGATGACACAAAGCTGGGTGGCAGTGTGAAATGTCAGGAGGATGTTATGAGAATGCAGGGTGACTTGGACAGGTTGGGTGAGTGGGCAAATGTATGGCAGATGCAGTTTAATGTGGATAAATGTGACGTTATCCACTTTAGTGGCAAGAACAGGAAGGCAGATTACTATCTAAATGGAGTCAAGTTAGGAAAAGGGGAAGTACAACGAGATCTAGGTATTCTTGTACATCAGTCAATGAAAGCAAGCATGCAGGTACAGCAGGCAGTGAAGAAAGCTAATGGCATGCTGGCCTTTATAACAAGAGGAATTGAGTATAGGAGTAAAGAGGTCCTTCTGCAGCTATACAGGGCCCTGGTGAGACCCCATCTGGAGTATTGTGTGCAGTTTTGGTCTCCAAATTTGAGGAAGGACATTCTTGCTATTGAGGGAGTGCAGCGTAGGTTCACAAGGTTAATTCCCAGAATGGCGGGACTGTCATATGTTGAAAGATTGGAGCGACTGGGCTTGTATACACTGGAATTTAGAAGGATGAGAGGGGATCTGATTGAAACATATAAGATTATTAAGGGACTGGACACATTGGAGGCAGGAAGCATGTTCCCACTGATGGGTGAGTCCAGAACTAAAGGCTACAGTTTAAGAATAAGGGGTAGGCCATTTAGAACAGAGATGCGGAAAAACTTTTTCACCCAGAGAGTGGTGGATATGTGGAATGCTCTGCCCCAGGAGGCAGTGGAGGCCAAGTCTCCGGATGCATTCAAGAGAGAGTTAGATAGAGCTCTTATAGATAGCAGGGTCAAGGGATATGGGGAGAAGGCAGGAACAGGGTACTGATTGTGTATGATCAGCCATGATCACAGTGAATGGCGGTGCTGGCTAGAAGGGCCGAATGGCCTGCTCCTGCACCTACTGTCTATTGTCTATGAGAGGGCACAGTTTTAAGGTGCTTGGAAGTAGGTGCAGAGGAGATGTTAGGGGTAAGTTTTTTATGCAGAGAGTGGTTAGTGCGTGGAATGGGGCGCCAGTGATGATGGTGGTGGCAGATACGATAGCGTCTTTTAAGGGACTCCTGGACAGGTACATGGAGCTTAGAAAAATAGAGGGCTATGGGTAACCCTATTTAATTTCTAAGGTAGGGACATGTTCAGCACATCTTTGTGGGCCAAAGGGCCTGTATTGTGCTGATTTGTGGACAGTGCAGAAGGTTGTCGTAGGTTACAATCAGACATTGATGGGATGTAGAGCTGGGCTGAGAAGTGGCAGCTGGAGTTCATCCTAGAAAAGTGTGCAGTGATTCATTTTGGAAGGTCAAATTTGAAACAGAATACAGGGTTAATGGTAAGATCCTTAGCAGTGTGGAGAAATGAAGGATCCTGGGGTTCACATCTAGAATCATCCCTCAAAATTACTGTGCAAGTTGATACGGTTGTTAAGAAGGCATATGGCATGTTGGCCTTCATTATTTGGAGAACTGAGTTGAAGAGCGGTGAGGTAATTTTGCAGCTCTATGAAACCCTGGTTTGACCACACAGAATATTGTGTTCATTTCTGGACTCCTCTGTTATAGGAAAGATGTGGAAGCTTTAAAGGGGGTGCAGAGGAAATTTACCAAGTTGCTAACTGGACTAGAGAGCATTTCTTATAGGGATAGGTTGAGCGAACTAGAGTTTTTCTCTTTGGAGAGCAGGAGGCTGAGAGTAGACTTGATGGAGGGGTACAAGATGATAAATGGTATAGATAGAATGAATAGACTTTTCCATAGGGCAGAAATGACTAATTGAACGGGGCATGGTTTTAAGGTGATTGGATGAAAGCATAGGGGGTATGTTGGAGTTAAGTTCTTTACACAGAGAGTGGTGGGTGAATAGATGACCTGCCGGGAGGCGGGTGGTTTAAGATGACATTGGTGAATCTTAGCGACTTCTGACTGATGAAACAAGGAAAACAACCAAATACTTTGTTAATCTCTTTTTCTGGCAAACAATCATCGCAAGCAAGTCTGCAACTCCCATTTGAGACAATTCGATGTGGCAGAACCGAGATGAGGCGAGGCAGCGGTCCCGTCGCCGAGAGTGAGGAAGATCCGAGGTTTGATGGATTAAGTTCAGGTCAGGGTGTCAGGACCCGAGGCAAGGAACGGCCCGGTTCCGCTTGCTACTCCGAGAGCTCTGCGCTGAACTACGGGAGTCGGACTCTCTTGTAGACTTCAGCTATTTGCTGGAGGCTATTGTTTGCCTGTTATGGTTTGTGTTTTTAACCCTTTTCTCTGCACATTGGGGTGTTTAAGTCTTTTTATGGGCTCTTCTATGTTTCCTTGCTTTATGGCTACCTGTTAGGAGACGAATCTCAAAGTTGTGTAATGTATATATTGATAATAAATGTAGTTGTTTTGGTAGAGGCTGATTAGGGCATTTAAGAAACTCCTAGACAGGCAGATGGATGGCAGAAAGATGGAAGGCAGGGTTAGATTGATCTTGGAGTAAGTTAGATGGTTTGCAGGACATCGTGGGCCGAAGGGCCAGTCCTGTTCTACAGCGTGTTCTATGTTTTAAACGCTCTAAGTGCTTGTGTGAAATTTCTGCTGTGGAGCAGCCTGCTCACGCGGACGAGCACCACTGACTCTCAGAAGACAGACAGAGCCACCTTTCACGTATCTGCTCACGATGGGTTCCGGTTGACTTTACAAAGTCGAGCCCAGAAGTAACGTTTGTGCGAGTTGTTCTACCCGAAGTCGCATTCTTGTTTCAGCGGCTATTTTTCCACTCAAACAAAAAGGGGAACTGTTCCCGCTGAGTTCATTATAATTTGTACTTTCTGAAGGCAATCTAACTACAGACTGTCAATGGTTTCTAATTATCTCCCTCGATTAAAGCTGCCATATTTATTTCACCAGCCTTTCAAAGACCTTTTCTCAAACTATTACGCTTGTTGAAAAGCTAATGTATGTTGAAAGGAATTGCAGAGGCTTTAAGCTTTGCAATATTACACGGGGCACAACATCTTTGAAACATTCATTAAGTGGCGTCATGGTATCAAAGTAAATAATCACAAGGCACTTAAAGCAATATGAAACATTGGCTCTGAAAGTGTCTTTGAGATGGGGTTTGATGCTATAAACATAACACAGCCAGATTTTATTAACACTTATTACAAGTGACCTCAAAACAGATGCTTCTGTTTATGTGAATTACCTGATAAGTGAAGATTATAAGTAGCTAGAAATTGAAGAGAAATCCTTTTTTACCTACTTTTCTTCACTTCAATGAATGGGTTTGTGCAAGTTTCTGACAAGGGAAAAGCTTTTGGTTGTATATTACGGTCCAAAGTTTTACAGCCTCTCACACACTTAACATCACCTCACCTCACTGTAGGATCTGACAACTTTATTTTTTTCAGGTGAACTGATACCAAAGTATTGAATGCTGTTTCCACAGCTCACAAGAGGTGATTGTGAGGGTCAGGCAGAAAATTGCATGAATAATAAGATGAGCTATTTGAAAACGGCAGCTGCAGCTTTGGCCTTCACCAAGGTTGTTTTCCCATCCTGGGGCAGTATACACCTCATATTCCATTTAGGTAGCCTCCAACCTGATGGCACGGACATTGATTTCTCCTTCTGGCAATCCTTATTCCCCACTCTGGCCCCTTACCTCTCCTCTTCACTCGCCTATCACCTCTCCCAGTGCCCCTCCTCCTTCCCTTCCCCCATGATCAGCACTGTTCTATCAGATTCCTTTTTCTCCAGCCTTTACCTTTCACAGCCACCTGGCCTCACCTATCACCTTCCAGCTAGTCCTCTTCCCCCTCCCTTCATTCTGGTGTCTTCCCCCTTCCTTTCCTGGGTCTTAGCTCAAAATGTGGACTGTTTGTTCATGGCCTGCTGAGTTCCTCCAGCATTTTGAATGTGTTGCTTTGCGTTTCCTGTATCTGTATTTTGGGTCTCCTTGGTGGTGGACTCAGCCTGGACCAAGAGGTTGTTTGGCCTGTAACCTCAGGAAGTTCACTCAAGCCCTGAGGCTCTGTCACAGAAAGCTGAAGGGTCCTGGTGATGCTTCACATTGGAGAAACAGGCCCTTCAGCCTATCTGGCCCATGCTTCGTTGTACTTGGAGAGACAGAGAGTGCAGATACTGGGAAGCAATTGGAGGAACTCAGCATGTCCGGAGGAAGTATCTCAACCTGAACCATCAACTGCCAATTTCTATTAGTAGATGCTGCCTGACCTGCTGAATTTCCTTTTGCATTTCCTCATTATACCTATGTGCAAGTTTTCTCAGACTGTGTATCTATCACCATTCTACAGACAAGGAACTTAAAGCAAATTCACTTGTTCTGTGATATTCTCAGCATTTTACCAACTCAAGGGTGAAGCTAACATGGCAGTTCTGTGAACATGCGACCAGACACTGTGTGATAGTGCTCATTGTTTTATTTCCTCTTCTGAGTACTATCACAGTGTCTGATTAGTGATACAGTGGTGGTTGATCTTAGTTTAACATGCTGTAGTCAGCACATCTGGATTATATATGTGGCACAAGAGGCTGTGGCCAGTGTGTTGTCCAGCCTTGTGTTAAGTGCTGTCAGTCTGCATCCCATTCCATTCCCAATATCACTTTTAATATGAAACCCATGGGGCATGACTTTGTAATGGACCTGGTTTAATGTGTCCTGTGGTGAGCATTAAGAACTTGCTGATATGCACTCAGTGGCCAGTTTCAGCACAGACTAGAAGGGCTGAGATGGCCTGTTTCCGTGCTGTAATTGTAATTGTGATATATGTTTATTAATTACCTCCTGTATCTAATAAAGTGGCCACTGAGTGTATGTTTGTAGCCTTCTGCACACCACTGTTGTAACACTTGGTTATTTGAGTTACTGCCTTCTTTCTATCAGTTTGAACCAGTCTCACCATTCTCCTCTGACCTCTCTCTCATTTTCACCCACAGAAGTATCACACACCAGAGTTTTTTTGTTTTTCGCTTGATCCTCTGTAAACTCTTTTGTGCATGAAAATCCCAGGAGATCATCACTTTCTGAGATCCAAACGATCAATGCACGATCAGTGGCGGCTCTATTAGATGCCTCCTAATAGTTACTGGAGTGTATGTTCATGGTCCCCTGCTGCTGTAACCCATCCACTTCTAGGTGCAATATGTTGTACATTCAGAATGCTCTTCTGCACACAACTGTTGTAACATGGATATCTGAGTCACCTTCTTGTCAGCTTGAACTACTCTGACCATTCTTCTCTGATCTCTCTCGTTAACAGAACTGCCACACCCTGGATTTTTTTTTTTGTTTTTCATGAACTCTAGATTGTTATGTGTGAAAATGCCAGGAGATCAGCAGTTTCTGAGATACTCAAACCACCCTATCTGGTACCAACAATTGTTCCATGGTCAGTCACTTGGATCACATTTCTTCCCCATTCTGATGTTTGGTCCTTTCCTTTTCCAATATTTTTATTAATTTCTACATAGAAGAATACAGAGTACAAGAAGATATATATTATAAGTCAAAAAAGATAAAATAATACCAAATACATTATATTTGAATCACACTTGCAATCTCATTACCCTATACTGTATTTATGTAAATTAAATTAAAGAAAGAAAAAAGGAAAAATAATCCTTATCATATAGTGAAATATGTTATTAGCCAACATCTGTACTTTAACAGCAAATCAAAGGTTTTGAAAATAGTTCAGAAATGGTCCCCACAATGTTTGAAAGTCTTGGCTAGATTCAGAAATTGAACAACAGATCTTCTCTAAATACAAGTATGACATAACATAATGTAACCATTGAGCGTGAGTAGGTAGAACAACATCCTTCCACTTAAGCAAGAGCGCCCTCCCAGCTATAGGAGAAATAAAAGCCAAAATGTGCAAATCCAATGTCTCCAAAATAATATCATTTCCTCCAACAATACCAAATAAGGCAGTCAAAGGGTTAGGCTTAAAATTTACTTTGAAAAGTACAGAGAAAGTTTGGAATACTTCCTTCCAATATTTTTCAAGATTCAGACGTGTCCAAAACATATGAATTAGTGAAGCTTCTCCATTGTTATATCTATCACAAAAGGGAGATATATCCGAATAAAAACGAGATAGCTTATCCTTGGTCATGTGGGCCCTATGGACCAATTTAAATTGTAGGAGGGAGTGGCGGGCACATAATGATGAAGTGTTAACCAATTAAAAAATTTCATTCCAAGTTTCCTTAGAAATTAAAGTCTGTAAATCTTGTTCCCAGAGATTTTTAATTTTGTCTAAAGGAGCATTTCTCATTTCCAGCAACATGCCATAAATATTGAATATTGAACCATTATGAAAAAGTTTCAAATTAGAAATTACATCTAAAAAGTTCTTATCAGGACTTTTAGGAAATGTATATAATTGAGATCACAGAAAGTCTCTAATTTGTAGATATCGAAAAAAGTGGGTGTTAGGTAAGCTATATTTAGCTGACAATTGCTCAGATGAAAAGAGACTTCCTCCAACAAACAAATCCTGGAAGCATTTAGTACCCAATTTATCCCATTCTTTAAAAACTGGATTGGTCATAGAAGGTTTAAAAAAATAATTAGAAAAAATGTGTCTTGAAAGAGAAAATCTCAATAAACCAAAGTATTTTCTAAATTGTACCCAGATCCTCAAAGTATATTTAACTACCAAATTGTCAGTTAGTTTACGTAAAGATAAGGGAAGTAAGGATCCAAGAAGAGAAATGATAGAAAATTTATTAACAGAGTTAGCTTCTAAGAAACCCATTTCCAACAGTCCTCACAGTTAATATAATATGTCCAAAATGTAAGATTTCGTATATTGACTGCCCAGTAATAAAACCTAAAATTTGGTAAAGCTAAACCTCCATTCTTTTTAGCTTTTTGAAGATGGACTTTACTTAGTCGAGAATGTTTGTTTTTCCATATATAAAAAGATAGAATAGAATCAAGAGAATCAAAAAAGGATTTAGGAATAAAAATGGGTAAGGTCTGAAAAAGGTATATAAATTTAGGTAAAATATTCATTTCAATAGAATTAATTCAGCCAATCAATGATAACGAGAGGGGCAACCAGTTTGATAGTGCCCTTTTTACATAATTCAGTAGGGTAAGGAAACTTTTTTTAAGTAGGTGTTTATAATTCTTAGTATTTGTTACACCCAAATAGGTAAATTGATTTCTTACAATTTTAAAAGGAAGGTTAGTATTAATTGATACCAAATTATACAAAGGAAAAAGTTCACTCTTATGTAAATTCAGTTTATATCCTGAAAACTGGCTGAAACAGGAGAGTAAAGAAAGCGCAGGAGATAACCAAGTCTTGACATTAGAAATAAAAAGCAATAGGTCATCAGCATAGAGCAAAACTTTGTGGGTAGTACCTCTCCTTAAAATACCAGTGATATCACTAGATTCTCAAAAAGCAATAGCTAAAAGTTCTAAGGCCAGATCAAAGAGCAAAGGGCTCAATGCACAGCCTTGTCTGGTTCTATGCTGAAGTTTAAATGGTTTGGAATTCTGAAAATTAGTAAGAATCTGAGCAGAGGGAGATAAATAAAGTAATTTGATCCATTGAATTAAATCGGGCCCAAAATTAAATTTTTCTAAGGTTTTAAATAAATAATTCCATTCAACCCAATCGAAAGCCTTCTCGGCGTATAAGGATATCACACATTCCGATATCTCCTTAGAAGGAGAATAGATAACATTTAATAAACAACGAATGTTAAGGTGGGAATATCGATTTTTAATAAATCCAGTCTGATCATCAGAAATGATAGATGGTAAAATGTTTCCAATCCTACGAGCCAGAACTTTGGATAGGATTTTAGTATTAACATTAAGTAAGGAGACTGGTCTGTATGAAGAGCATTCAGTTGGGTACTTATTCTTTTTAAGAATAAGCGAAATAGAAGCTTCATAAAAAGATTACGACAACCTACCCACCTTAAAAGAATCCGAAAAGACTGAACATAAATGAGGTATAAGCAGTGAGGAAAAAGCCTTATAAAATTGTCCAGAAAATCCATCAGAGCCTAGAGCTTTCCCTGAGTGCAGTGAACGTACAGCTTCGGCAATTTCTTCATGAGAAATAGGTTGATCCAACTGTTTTCGGTTATCAACAGCAAGTGTAGGAATGTTTAATTGGTCTAAAAAATTATTCATTACAGTATTATCTTTAGGAGGGTCAGAACTATAAAGTTTAGAATAAAATTCTCTAAAGGTATCATTTACTTCTAAATGGTCAGTTGCCCTATCACTGTTAACTTTACAAATTTCTTTAGTTTGCCATTTAGCTATAAAGGTTTTTAATTGGTTAGCCAATAATTTACCTGTTTTGTCTCCATAGATATAAAATTGACTTTTATCTTTTAGGGGTTGAGTTTCAATTGGATATGTTAAAAGATCATATTTGGTTTTAATTTCAACACGCCTTTTATATAAATAAGGATCTGGAGCCAAGGCATATTTTTGGTCTAATTGTTTCAACTGATTAGCTAATTCAATTCTCTCTTTATTAGCTTTTTTCTTAACGCTTGTAGTATAAGAAATAATTTGTCCTCTAATATAGGCCTTGAAGGCATCCCATATAATAAGACTAGAAGTCTCTTCCAGCATATTCTCTTCAAAAAAAAGAATAATTTGTCTCTCCAGAAACTTTTTAAAAATCCTTATCGGATAGTAAAGTTAGATTAAAATGTCAAAATCTGTTTACTTGAGGGATATCAGGGAGATTTAAAGATAAAAACACAGGAGCATGATCTGAGACAGCAATCTCTTTATATTTACAGGATCAAACTAATGGAATCATTTGGCTATCAATAAAAAAAAATCAATCCTGAAATACGTATGATGGACATGAGAAAAAAACGAATGCTCCTTATCTACGGGATGTAAGAAATGCCAGACATAAATAATACCACATTTCATTAGGAAAGATTGAATAAACAAAGCTGATTTATTGAGTGTCGCTGGTTTAGAAGATGATCTGTCTAAAACTGAATCTAACCAGCAATTAAAGTCTCCTCCCATCACCAGTGAGTAAAGACTCAAATCTGGCAAAAACAGGAAAAAAATGCTCAAAGAATCCTGGATCATCTATATTCAGGGCATACAGATTAGCAAATATCATTAATTTATTATCTAATTTTCCTGACACTATAACAAAATGCCCATTAGTATCAAACACTATTTTGGACAAAGGAAGCTGTGTTATCTATAAAGCTCGAAACGCCCCTAGACTTAGCCTGAAAAGAAGAATGAAAATGTAGTCTTCTCCGTTGGCAAAAAGTTGTAAATTATCACATTTATATAGTGAGTTTCTTGTAAACAAATTATTGGGACCTTAAGTTTTTTAATATAGACAAAAATCTTAATCCGTTTCACAGGGTGATTTAACCTTTCACATTAAGACTAAATTAATAGTTTGATTCATTTTTAGTATTATTTAAAAGAAAGGTTAAAGTAATAACCACTGAAATATTAAAACCAAACAATGAACCTTGAGATAGGGTAACCAAACAACAGATTTGGCTGAGAGTTCAAAACAGCTCCCAGAAAAAAAGAACCCAATCCCCAACCCTCCTCCCAAAGTCAGTAAGCTGACCAATAGATAGCTAACAGCTACAACTAATAACATCACCCCCCCCAAAAAAAACCTACTGGTTTACCTCCAAGTTGATTTCAAGGTTAGCTGCATTCCCATCTAGACAAAACAACAGTCTGAGAAAAAAAACTTAACCTTTGTAACAAGAACACATATAGATTAATTTTTACAGTTTCAAAATGATAAAATGAAAAATACCTATACTAAGCCTTATTGATAGAAAAAAACCTCAAGAAGAATAAGTATAATATAAAATAATAAAAAACCTATCAAAATTCAAAACATATGAACACACAAGCTATTTACTCATTAAAATCTTATTCTCTAAGTAAAGCATTAAAAGGATCAAAAAGACAGTTAGCTACAAAGGTTTACCAAACATAAAAGAAGCAATTATTCATGTAGAAAAAATATTGAATAGTTAATCTTCTGATTCTAAGAATTTCTGAGCTTCTGCAATCGAATGGACACATTTCTTAAAGCCATCCCTCAGTATAATTCTGAGCTGAGCAGGATAACGAGAAGGCTTGAAACCTTTGTTAAAAAGTTCTGACATAACTTTTTTGAACTTAGCACGCTCATTCACGACCTCGGGTGAAAAATCCTCAGCGATTCTAATCTTCTGGCCATTATAATCAATCATTCCTCTCGACGGGATTCACAAATTAAAAGTTCCTTTGTTTGAAATTCATTAAAACAGATTATTACTGTTCTGGGTCTTGCTCCTGGAGCTGGTCCGGGCACAGGCGATCTATGAGCTTGATCAATCATAGGTAAAGATGGTAAAATTTTAGGAAATAATTGTGCCAAAAAGCTTGCAAAGAATTCTGAAGGCTGATCACCTTCCGTTAACTCTACAAGGCCCAGAATTCGTAGGTTATTTCTTCTGCTTCTATTTTCTAAATCGATAATCTTCTGTCTTAATTTTTCATTAGACTTTGATTGTTTTTCACAAACCTTTTTCATGTCAATCAATTTTCGTATCCAAAATCGTCAAGAGTTGCTTCATTCTCTTCTATTCGTTTATCATGTTCAGTTAAGGTTTTTTGAATAGAATCCAATTTTGCATCTATTTGTTTAATTTCAGTGGAAGATTCTTTTCTGTGCTTTTGAAGCAAATCCATAATAGATTGCAATGATGCAGGAGGATCTTTTTTAGTACCTTTGGCACCCCTTGTACCCATAGTAAAACGATATCACGTTTAAAAGTAAGGTTTCAAAACAGGCTGGAATCAGTAAAGGAAGTAAAATAGGAGCAACTACAAAAAGCTGCTACTCCATCAACTGCCAGCAAGAAGTCTCTTTGGTCTGAACAACAACTGAACCTCTTGACCATGTCTGCAAGCTTATATGCATTGAGTTGCTGTGATGTGATTGGCTGATTAGATACCTGTATTAATGAGCGGGTGTACCTAATAAAGTGGCCACTGAGTGTGAGACACCATGACCGAAGTCACAGGGCCTGGCACACAGATGGAACATAGTGACATGAATCCAAGAATAGTAATGTTATCACTGTGGGAGGATATGTGTGGACATGATCTTTACCTGTTGAACTCCAATCAAATTGGATGCCTAGTAGATGTGTGATTTACCAAATGTGTCTCTGCTGCATTGTCCTTTCTCATCAGAAAATTCAAAGTGAAAATTTCCTGCTGTTCTCTAAGCAGTTCTTCTTCACGTTGAATTTTATCGCTGTTCAATAGCATTAGATCAGTAATAATAATAATAACACGGATCCTTATCGAGTGATCAGAAGTGAAAAGGGTGAGCAGTTTCAATTACTGGATGTCAACATCTCTGAAGATCTTTCCTGGGTGATAGATAGATTTTATATAGTTTTATAGTTTTTTGTTTTGTGTTCCAGAGTATGCTGCTGCCATCGATGTTGAACCTGATTCTGATTCTGAATAACAATTCAGAGGAAATCAAGGACGTGGTTTCTAATTTAATTTCACCTTTCATCTTTCAGAGGCAAACATCGCTTTCAGGATAATTATTATTTAGAAACCGACAACCGGTATTGAATTCTTGTGGAATTGGCTCTGCTGAATCCCATTGTTCTCCTGATGAATCCAACTGTAGCATTTAATAAAGTCAAATAATTTGATAATTTTACATTTGCAACCCAGCTGAAATGAAGTGCCATACTCTGTCAATTCACTACACAGAAGCCCAACTCCAAGTAATAGGCTCTAAGCATAAGTAGATTTTAATGAAATGAAAGGATCAGATGACTGGGTAGGAATGAAAAGGTATTCTCCAGGCAGTCTGCTCTAACCCACAGCTAAGGCCTGTGAACGTTAGGCCTGTGACTAATTATGAACTCACATTCTCTTGTTAAAGAAACAACGAACCTTCATCTTTTTGTTGGTATTGCGTAGGCAAAGCTTAAAGTGAAAGTCTTACATGTGACCTTTCTCAGTGGTTCACCTCTCTCTCTCTCGAAGGGTAAAATTAGTTGCATGGAACTGTAATGCCATAGAACCACAGCACTGAAAGAGGCCCTTCAGCCCAACTGATCCATGCTGACCACAGAATCCTCCTTGCTTGTCCCAGTTCTTTAGTCACTGATGGGAGGATGAATACAAGGCCCTGGTGGAGGATTTTGTCAAATAGTGCAAGCGGAGTTACCTGCAGCTCGACATCAGTTAGACAAAGGAGATACTGATGAACTTTAGGAAGACTAAATCTGCACTGCTCCCTGTTACTATTGATGGTGAGGACGTGGATGTGGTGAGGACCTACGAGTACCTGGGGATGCACCTTGATGACAGACTCGAATGGAGCACCAACACAGAGGCTGTGAACAAGAAGGGCCAGAGTCACCTCTACTTCCTGAGGAGACTGAGATCCTATAGCGTATGAAGACCTCTCCTTCACATGTTCTGTTGTCGCCAGTACATTCTTCAATGTGGTGGTGTGCTGGGGCAATGACATCAACACGGGTAATGCCAACAGGCTCAATAAACTGATTAGAAAGTCTGGCTCTGTAATAGGAATCAAACTAGACACACTGGAGGCTGTGGTAGAACAAAAGACCCTATGGAAAACCCTGGCAATTTTTAATTTCTCTTCTAATATTTGTATCTGTACACTTGTAATGCTACTGTGACACTGTGATTTCCTTTGAGATCAATGAAATATCTATCTACCCATCTCTCTAGTTTTTTAGTCTCTGTTCTGAAGGGATGTCCTATTCTGAGCCTGTGCCCTCTGGTCTTAGACTCCCCCTATGAGAGGAAACATACTCTCCATATGAACTCTATCTAGGCCTTGCAATACTTGGTAGGTTTCAATGAGATTCTCTCTCATCCTTCTAAACTCCAGTAAGTACAAGCCAGAGCCATCAAACATTCCTTATACTTTAACCCTTTCCTTCCTTAGGACAAACCCCTCTCCAATGCTATCTCATCCTTTCTCAGATAAGGGGCCATTTTAATTTTATCCACAGGGGCCCATCGTAAGACTGCTAGTTTATCTCGGATAATTGATATTAAACCTTTACCTAGTGGATTAATGGAAAGAAATAGGTCCATAGCATTTTTCGCAGGCATTTCAGGAAAGTTAGGAATTAAAGGAGCAATAAAGTGTCGGATTTGGAGATATCTGAAAAAATGAGCGTTAGGCAGGTTGAACTTAACAGAGAGCTGCTGAAAAGAAGCGAAGCGATTATCAATGAAAAGATCTTCAAAATGTCTAATGCCCTTCCTATACCAAACATGGAATGCTGAATTGTACGTAATAGGTAAAAAAAGGTGATTATGTGCGACAGGGCTAGAAACAGAAAACCCCTGGAAGCCATAGCATTTCCTGAACTGAGCCCATATACACAAAGTGTGTCTAACAAGAGGATTAGCTATTGATCTGGGCAGACTACTAGGGAGTGCAGAGCCAAGAAGTGCAGAGATAGATAATTCTTTAGTGGAGCTCAACTCCATTGCCACCCAGTTAGGGCACTCGGGTTGCCAATGGAAGAAAGACCAGAAGGTAGCACAACGTATATTAGCTGCCCAATAATATAAGCGAAAGTTAGGTAAAGCCATGCCACCCTCTTTTTTAGATTTTTGGAGGTGGATTTTATTAATGCTAGAGCGCTTATTCTGCCACAGATATGACAAAATAATAGAGTCTAAGGAATCAAAAAAAGATTTAGGAATAAAAATTGGGATAGATTGAAATAAGTATAAAAATTTGGGGAGAACATACATTTTAACAACATTAATACGACCTACCAAAGACATAGATAGAGGTGACCATTGTACCAGACTCTGTTTTATAGCATATGAAAGATTGACAAAGTTTTCACGAAAGAGATCTTTAAACTTCCTTGTGACTGTAATTCCAAGATAAGTAAATTGATTATGGACTACTTTAAAAGGGAGATCATGAAATATTAGTTCTTGTGCTTCTTTATTAATTGGGAAAAGTTCACTCTTATGTAAATTAAGTTTATAGCCAGAGATCTGGCTAAACTGGTCAAGAAGTGAAAACATTAGAGGTAAGGATGTAGACGGATTTGAGAGAAAGAGTAATAAGTCATCAGCATAGAGAGAAACTTTATGCTCAACACCCCCTCTCCAAATCCCGGTCAATTCAGGACAGTTTCGAAATGCTGTCGCCAGAGGTTCTATAGCCAAATCAAAGAGAAAGGGACTTAAGGGGCATCCCTGACGGGTGCCACGTTTGAGATTAAATACTTGGGATTTCTGAATATTAGTTAGAACAGAAGCAGTAGGACACAGGTACAGCAATTGGATCCAAGAGATGAAACTTTGGCCGAGGTCAAATTTTTCTAAGACTGCAAAAAGATAGTTCCACTCTATACGATCAAATGCTTTCTCCGCATCAAGGGAAATAACACATTCGGGAGTCCCAGTTGGAGCTGAGTATAAAATATTAAATAGACGCCGAATGTTAAAAAAAGGGAGACGGTTTTTAATAAAGCCTGTTTGGTCATCAGAGATAATGGAGGGAATAACGGTTTCTAATCTATGAGCCAACACTTTAGCTAAGATCTTTACATCAACATTGAGCAGAGAGATCGGCCTGTATGAGGAACACTCTGTTGGGTCTTTGCCCTTTTTTAAAAGAAGAATAATAGATGCCTCATTGAAAGAGGGTGGCAATTTGCCGTAATTAAATGAGTCAGATAATACTGAAAGTAACTGAGGAGAAAGAAGTGAAGAGAATGATTTATAAAATTCTACAGGGAACCCATCAGGTCCAGGAGATTTCCCTGAGGACAGTGCAGAAATTGCAAAAGATATTTCTTCTGATGATATAGGTGCATTGAGTTTGGCTTTGAAATCAGATGAAAGTGAGGGGATATTCAGATTCTGTAAAAATTGATCAACAGAGATATTGTCATTCAGAGATTCAGAGGAATAAAGCCGAGAATAAAATTTTTTAAATGCGTCATTAATTTCTAAATGATCCGATGTAACGTCTCCGTTCTCCTTCCGGATCTTTGTAATATGTTGTTTGGCTTTGGAACGCCTCAGCTGATTGGCTAGGAATTTACCAGACTTATCCCCATGAATGTAAAAGCGACTCTTGCTTTCGAGAAGTTGGCGTTCGACAGGTTGAGTGGACAGAAGGTTAAATTTAGTTTGGAGTTCAACGCGCTTCTTGTATAATTCAGGGTTCTTAGTTTGGGCATATATTTGATCCAAATCTTTAATCTGGTTAATGAGGTCTGATCGATCTGCACGGGATCTTCTGTTGAGATTTGCTGTGTAAGAGATTATTTGACCCCTCAGATATGCTTTCATGGCATCCCAGACAATCTGGGATGGCACTTCAGGTGATGTATTAGTGTTAAAATAAAAGGTTATCTGATCCTTAATAAATTTTACAAAATCATCATCCGATAATAAAGTTGAATCAAACCGCCAGTGTTTATTCCTCTGAG
The DNA here is from genome assembly GCF_048418815.1 of Hemitrygon akajei. NCBI lineage: Eukaryota > Metazoa > Chordata > Chondrichthyes > Myliobatiformes > Dasyatidae > Hemitrygon > Hemitrygon akajei. The sequence goes on along the minus strand of NC_133144.1, from coordinate 68,900,595 downwards.
GGAGACCAGGAAAGTTCAGAGAGAGGGTAATTGGGGCATGGTCAGAAATCAGTATACTCTGATAGTCACAAGAGTGGGCAAATGGGATAAGTTGGTTATCGAGTAAGAAATAGTCAATTCTAATGAAGGTATGGTGAACATGTGAGAAAAAAGAATAATCTCTCTCCGTAGAATGGAGGAAACGCCATATATCAGAGATACCAAAATTAGAGAGAAACGATTGGATAGCTAAGGCAGATTTAGTAGGTGATCTGGTAACAGAGGACGATCGATCCAGTTTAGGATCCAACCAACAGTTGAAGTCACCACCCAGTATAAGAGAGTATAGTTTAAGTCTGGTAGTGAGGAAAAAAACCGTTCAAAAAAGTTAACATCATCAAAGTTGGGGGCATACAGGTTTGCTAGTGCAAATTTAGTGTTATATAGTTTACCAGAAACAATAATAAAATGGCCATTTGTATCAGATATTTTATTATGGAGTTTGTTAGGGTTAATGTTAGGGTTAATTCGAGACTGCCATTACAGGTCAGGAGTGGCTCACGTAATACTAGGAGGCCGGAATGCGAGGGAGGGGGGAGCGAAACTGGGGATTCCGCTACACCGAAACCACTAGTGTCACGCGATTCAGTAAACAAAAGAAACAGGTAACTCGTGAGTGTATGGCATCAGGCCAATAAGATGGACACAAGTGCCCGATATTACCTAATATGTAGCGGGGGGTTGTGCTGGGGGGAAAAGGGATATAAATAAGAGCAGATTGTAAGGGGAAGTCGGAACGCGCCTTCTCCAGCGACTCCGTTGATTTGCTGTGCCTGTTACGGATTCTGCAATAAACCCAAGTTTTGTAATATTCCGGTGTTGGTTGTCTCTCTTCCTAAACGAACACAGGGCAGAATTTCAAGCCCAACATTTGGTGACCCCGACGTGGGGAGGGAGAGACAACACAGGCTGGCGGGTCCGACTGCAGACAACTTGTGGCCGCAACCTCAACTAAGGTCAGGAAGTGCCTGTTATATCGAAGACTTCCACTAGATAGTTAAATTACTGAGTTAGATCTTGTCTGCTGACGGATCCTCACCAACCCCAAATTACCCTGGGAGAGATCATTCCCGGTGCAGAATCGTGACTGGTAAGTACTAACTCTTATCTGTTTTTAGGAAGATCCTCCGCCCGTGGAAAAGTCTTCTGAGTGAGGGTACCCGCCGCCCACGATGGGCATAAAAGTCTCAGGAGTGAGGAGAAAAGTGTTGCGGTACACCGTAGTACACAGGGACACTGACGGCGCCTACCTTAGACTGGTTGTTAAGAGGAGAAATCTCCCACGCGAAGGTCAGGTTTTGAAAGGCGACCGTCCCACATTTGATCCTCTCTGTGTACTAGGGAGCCATGGAGCACTTCAATTTCGAGTTACCAAAACTCAGACATTTGTGTGTTGAGTAACAGAGTATATGAGAGTTTTTAGAAATATGGTAAAATTGATAACTGTGCGAGTTCAATAATCTAACAGTGAGCAGCCGCAGGGGTTGGACATCATCAAGGTAGGAGTGGAAGTGTTCCTCCGAGGCCCGGGGAAGCTCACCTGGAACGGAAAACGGTGGCATGGTCCATACCCTGTCACCGAGGTCTCCAACAGGGCATTAAAAGGTAAGAAGGGAGGGGGACAATAACTGGCATCATTTTCTACTGGCTAAATAAGACCTCTGGCAAGTGGGGAGCGTTTCTGGGACAGTCGGCTCTAGGACTGTCTATTTCAATTGCTATCTTTATTACGTGTGGTTGTTGTTGCATACCCTGTATCAGGACCCTAGTCATCCGGACTATAGATTGAGCCTTGACCGGAAAGGATGGACCTCCACCGGCGTACCAGGCACCCTTGTTCCCGGTGGAAAGGGAGGACACGGCCCTCCTGGAAAGCGGACGCGCTATGGGAGGACACGGACTGAAATGGACCATGGCAAGGGGGGGATTGTGAATTTGTTCTTGAATAAGTTTTCTGAAATGTTGCATGCTACTTGTAAAAATTGCGGATGTTTAGGGAACCCCTACCCATATTTTGTGACCCTAGGTCGGACAAATCAGGATAAGCAAATAGGGAGGACACGCCAAAGAGTGCCGGGGGATGCTCACCTCCCTGCCTGATCCCGGCAGCCGCGGAAAAGCTTGTAAGGGATGTGGCCTCTGGGAGGCCAAGGGAGGGAGTGTTAGGGTTAATGTTAGGGTTAATTCGAGACTGCCATTACAGGTCAGGAGTGGCTCACGTAATACTAGGAGGCCGGAATGCGAGGGAGGGGGGAGCGAAACTGGGGATTCCACTACACCGAAACCACTAGTGTCACGCGATTCAGTAAACAAAAGAAACAGGTAACTCGTGAGTGTATGGCATCAGGCCAATAAGATGGACACAAGTGCCCGATATTACCTAATATGTAGCGGGGGGTTGTGCTGGGGGGAAAAGGGATATAAATAAGAGCAGATTGTAAGGGGAAGTCGGAACGCGCCTTCTCCAGCGACTCCGTGGATTCGCTGTGCCAGTTATGGATTCTGCAATAAACCCAAGTTTTGTAATATTCCGGTGTTGGTTGTCTCTCTTCCTAAACGAACACAGAGCAGAATTTCAAGCCCAACAAGTTCAAAAGGAATATTTGAGTTAATAAGAATGGAGACTCCCCTAGCTTTAGCGGCAAAGGATGAATGAAAATGCTGACCCGCCCACTTTGACAGAAGCCGGGAGTTATCAAAACAACAAATATGAGTTTCTTGAAGGAAAGCAATGTCAGCTTTGAGTTGTTTGATATGTGAGAATACCTTCCTCCTTTTAACAGGGTGATTCAATCCCTTTACATTCCAGCTCACGAATTTAAGTGCACTAGCCATTATCAATTACTAATGCATAAAAGGCAGCAGGCATATAAAAAGTCAAGCAGTACAATAGCAGTCTGGGAGAAGAGATGTAAACATAGATTCGTAAAATCAAAACATATACATGTCCTGAGCAATAAAGAGAAACAATAAATACAGTGAGTGATGTTGGAACTGGAAAACCCACCCCATTCACACAACCCAAAACTAGACGGCTACCAAAACAAGTAGCTAGCTCTACCAAAAAAATTAACCCAAATACAACTTCCAGATCTGTGTCATTAACAACAGTTCTGTATAAATACTATAGCAGATAGTAACTATGCTCTAGAAAACATAACTACAGATTAGAACACCTTCTGCAGAAATATAAAACTTAATACAGAGAAAATCGGAAGAAAACCAAAACTAACCTACCCGCGAAAAATTATAGAAGAATAAAGTAAGAGAAAGGGGAAAAAAAAGGTAAAAAAAAGAGAGGAAGGGGAAAATTATAAATTCAAGACGAGTATTTATCAACCATTTACAGAGAGGAGAGAAAAAAATTCAGAGATTAGAAAAAAGGGGCGAAGAAAAGAATAAATAAATAAATAAATAAATATTTAAAAAAAGGAAAAATAAATCAGCAATTAAACTGTGAACCAACAAACAGGGAGGCCTTCACTAAAGACTTCGAACCTCCAAAACAAGTTAGAGTCAGTTGTAGAACTCTGTAGATAAAGTTATACAAGAATAAAAATAGATTACACACACACCAAATCCTGGGAGAGATTGTCAACAGCCCTTAGAGTTTCAATGAATAATGTCTGAGTGATTCAAGTGAAGTCTGAGTCCAGAAAAAGTAATTTTACTACGAGGAGTACTTATCCACCATTTTAGGAGGTCCGATCAGATTTCGAAGATGACTGGATAGCCGGAAGACTTGCCACAAATGCTTCAGCTTCCTTCACTGATTTGAACCACTTGTATTTCCCAGTATTAAGCTTGATTCGTAGATCGGCAGGATTGCGAAGAGAGGGTTTAAAACCACGATCAAAAAGCACTTTCATTGCGCCTTTAAACTCAGCGCGCATCTTTAAGGTCTGGGGTGCAAAATCTTCCACAAAGCGAATGGTTGTATCCTGGAAAGGAAAAGAACCCCTGTGACGTGCCTCTACAATCAGTCTGTGTTTTACCTGGTATTGATGGAAGCACAAGATTACTGGTCGCGGACGGGAGCCCAGAATTCCGGGAGGAACGTAAACTCTGTGTGCCTGTTCGAGCTCGGGCGGGTTCGGAAGCAAATCTTTGCCGAATATCTCACAGAGAAACTTGGCGAAAAACTTCACGGTTGGTCCATGTTCGGTCGCCTCTGGCAATCCAAGAATTCTAAGATTGCAGCGTCTGCTGCGATTTTCGAGATCCACCATTTTGGAAAGGAGTTTGTTACATTTTTCCTCTAAGCTGGAACAAAGAGTCTCCAAGTATCGAACCCGACTTTCTAAATCTTCAGAAGTCGAATCGATGCAAGATAGGTGTTCGGCATGCTTGTCCACTTTATCGTTGATCCGATCCAGTTTGTCTTCCAACTGTTTGAAAGCGGTTTTAAATTCCTTTAAAATTTCATCTCGGAGCTTTCTGAGCGCAGCCAGTGTCTCGTCTGAGGGAGCCATAGCTTCCTTTCTCCCGGATTTAGAACTCTTGCTAGACATTGTAAGTTAGATATGTTCACAGGCAAGTAAGAGATACCGAAAAAATTCCTAACTAAGGTTTAAAAAATGGAGACATTTAGTGCAAAGATAGCGACAGTAAGGGAACAAAAGTTCGGAGCAGCTAAACAATCGCCATCTTACCGGAAGTCCCCATAAAACTTCTTTGTGCAGTCGAATGGTTCAATGGAGGAAGTGCCAATACTTCTCAGTTAGCCAGTTAGTCATAACAGACTTTGAGGAAAGTTTGAATTGTGGCTGGTGCCTTTCACGTAGACTGTCTGTTCACCACTGTGAGTAATTAAAGTGAAACACACGACTACCCAGCAATGAGCTCCAAAGTTTATGTGCCCATCATAGAGTGGTTAGACTGTAATGGGTCCTTTTTCTGTTAACTGTTTATTGAAGTTGAGGTATTGTAAACATACTTCCACTGCATGTTTATGCCAGTGTTATTTCCTGGCAAATGATAACTTTGTGCATGGTGCAAGATTTATACAGCGCTCACCATAATTTCCCATTTGTGTTGAACCTGAATCATACTGACCACAGACGGGTGTTGTTTATTGGAAACACCACTGCACTGTTATCCATGCACTGCTGAGTCACATGGCTGTTAGTCAGAGATAGCTACCAAGCCTACTTTGTTACTAGCCATGGTGAGAGAGTACGAGGGCATTGGTGCTTTCATACCAATCTGTGATGCAGCAAATTAATATACTCTCCATTACACATCTAAGTTTGTCAAAGCTTTATGTGTCATGTCAAATCTTTGCAAACTCCGAAGGAAGCAGAGGTACTGACGTGCTTTCTTCACAATTATACTGGGCCCAGGATAGGCCCTCTGAAATAATAGCACTGAGAGATTTAAAGTTGCTGACCCTCTCCACCTCTGATCCCCATTGAGGACTAACTCATGGATCTCCAGTTTCCTTCTCCTGAAGTCAATAATCAGCTCCTTGGTCTTCCTGACATTGAGGGAGAGGTTGTTGTGGTACCAACACAGAGTCTCCATAGGATAAGATAAGATATAGGAGCAGAATTAGGCCATTCGGCCATTGAGTCCATTCTGTCATTTTATCATGACTGATCCAATTTTCCTCTCAGCACCAATCTCCTACCTTCTCCCTGTATCCCTTCTTGCCCTGACCAGTCAGGAATTTTTAGTCAGAATGCTGTCCATGGTACATTTGTAGAAATTTGCTCAAATCTTCGGGGTCCTGAAAATAACAACATAGGTAGACAGGGTGGTAAAGAAGGCATGTGGCATATCTGCTTTCATCAGATGAGGTAGTGAGTATAGAAGCAGGGATGAGATGTTACAGTTGTACACACGCTTGGGGCATGGTGTACTCTTCTGGTCAAACCATTATTTTATTTATTTATCTAGGGATTGAGCATACAACAGGCTCTTCCAGTCCAGCAAACTACACCATCCAGCAACCCACCTATTTAACTCTAGCCTAATCACAGGATAATTTACAGTGACCAATTAACCCACTAACTGGCACATCTTTAGAATGTGGGAGGAAACCGGAGCACCTGGTGAAAACCTGGATAGCCCATGGGGAGAACGTACAGATGTTTACAGAGGGTGCCAGAAATGAACCCTGAACTCTGATCCCCTGAGCTGTAATCGTGTTGCACTAACCACTACGCTATCTTTGCACTCCAGTAGGACTAATGTGATAAAGGTAGAGAGGATACAGAAAAGATTCATAAGGATGTTTTGGAAGGTGCTTTGGAAGGATAGATTAGAGAGCTCCTCTAGGGAGGCTATTTGGGTGGAATTGAGGAATGGGAAAGGTGTAGTAACACTGATAGGAGTGTATTATAGGCCACCTAATGGGGAGCGTGAGTTGGAAGAGCAAATGTGTAAGGAGATAGCAGATATTTGTAGTAAACACAAGGTGGTGATTGTGGGAGATTTTAATTTTCCACACATAGATTGGGAAGCTCATTCTGTAAAAGGGCTGGATGGTTTAGAGTTTGTGAAATGTGTGCAGGATAGTTTTTTGCAACAATACATAGAAGTACCGACTAGAGATGGGGCAGTGTTGGATCTCCTGTTAGGGAATGCGATAGGTCAGCTGACAGATGTATGTGTTGGGGAGCACTTTGGGTCCAGTGATCACAATAGCATTAGCTTCAATATAATTATGGAGAAGGACAGGACTGGACCTAGAGTTGAGATTTTTGATTGGAGAAAGGCTAACTTTGAGGAGATGTGAAGGGATTTAGAGAGAGTGGATTGGGTCAAGTTGTTTTATGGGAAGGATAAAATAGAGAAATGGAGGTCATTTAAGGGTGAAATTATGAGGGTACGGAATCTTTATGTTCCTGTTAGGTTGAAAGGAAAGGTTAAAGGTTTGAAAATGCCATGGTTTTCAAAGGATATTAGAAACTTGGTTCGGAAAAAGAGGGATGTCTACAATAGATATAGGCAGCATGGAGTAAAGGAATTGCTCAAGGAATATAAAGAATGTAAAAGAAATCTTAAGAAAGAGATTAGAAAAGCTAAAAGAAGATACGAGTTTGGTTTGGCAAATAAGGTGGAAGTAAATCCGAAAGGTTTCTACAGTTATATTAAAAGCAAGAGGATAGTGAGGGATAAAATTGATCCCTTAGAGAATCAGGGTGGTCAGCTATGTGTGGAGCCGAGGGAGATGGGAGAGATTTTGAACGATTTCTTCTCTTCGGTATTCACTAAGGAGAAGGATATTGAATTGTGTAAGGTGTGGGAAACAAGTAAGGAAGTTAGATAGATAGATAGATAGATAGATACTTTATTCATCCCCATGGGGAAATTCAACTTTTTTCCAATGTCCCATACACTTGTTGTAGCAAAACTAATTACATACAATACTTAACTCAGTAAAAAATATGATATGCATCTAAATCACTATCTCAAAAAGCATTAATAATAGCTTTTAAAAAGTTCTTAAGTCCTGGCGGTAGAATTGTAAAGCCTAATGGCATTGGGGAGTATTGACCTCTTCATCCTGTCTGAGGAGCATTGCATCGATAGTAACCTGTCACTGAAACTGCTTCTCTGTCTCCGGATGGTGCTATGTAGAGGATGTTCAGAGTTATCCATAATTGACCGTAGCCTACTCAGCGCCCTTCGCTCAGCTACCGATGTTAAACTCTCCAGTACTTTGCCCATGACAGAGCCCGCCTTCCTTACCAGCTTATTAAGACGTGAGGCGTCCCTCTTCTTAATGCTTCCTCCCCAACACGCCACCACAAAGAAGAGGAACCTATGACAATTAAAGAGGTGGAAGTACTGGCGCTTTTAAGAAATTTAAAAGTGGATAAATCTCCGAGTCCTGACAGGATATTCCCCAGGACCTTGAGGGAAGTTTGTGTAGAGATAGCAGGAGCTCTGACGGAGATCTTTCAGATGTCATTAGAAACGGGGATTGTGCCGGAGGATTGACGTGTTGCTCATGTGGTTCCATTGTTTAAAAAGGGTTCTAGAAGTAAGCCTGGCAATTATAGACCTGTCAGTTTGACATCAGTGGTGGGTAAATTAATGGAAAGTATTCTTAGAGATAGTATTTATAATTATCTGGATAGACAGGATCTGATTAGGAGTAGCCAGCATGGATTTGTGCGTGGAAGGTCATGTTTGACAAACCTTATTGAATTTTTTGAAGAAGTTACGAGGAATGTTGACGAGGGTAAGGCAGTGGATGTAGTCTATATGGACTTCAGCAAGGCCTTTGACAAAGTTCCACATGGAAGGTTAGTTAAGAAGGTTCAGTCGTTAGGTATTAATGCTGAAGTAATAAAATGGATTCAACAGTGGCTAGTTGGGAGATGCCAGAGAGTAGTGGTGGATAATTGTTTATCGGGATGGAGGCCGGTGACTAGCGGGGTGCCTCAGGGATCTGTTTTGGGCCCAATGTTGTTTGTAATATACATAAATGATCTGGATGATGGGGTGGTAAATTGGATTAGTAAGTATGCCGATGATAGTAAGGTAGGAGGTGTTGTGGATAATGAGGTGGGTTTTCAAAGCTTGCAGGGAGATTTATGCCAGTTAGAAGAATGGGCTGAATGTTGGCAGATGGAGTTTAATGCTGAGAAGTGTGAGGTTCTACATTTTGGCAGGAATAATCCAAATAGAACATACAGGGTAAATGGTAGGGCATTGAGGAATGCAGTGGAACAGTTGAGATCTAGGAATAACAGTGCATAGTTCCCTGAAGGTGGAGTCTCATGTAGATAGGGTGGTGAAGAAGGCTTTTGGAATGCTGGCCTTTATAAATCAGACCATTGAGTACAGAAGTTGGGATGTAATGTTAAAATTGTACAAGGCATTGGTAAGGCCAAATTTGGAATATTGTGTACAGTTCTGGTCACCGAATTATAGGAAAGATATCAATAAATTAGAGAGAGTGCAGAGACGATTTACTAGGATGTTACCTGGGTTTCAGCACTTAAGTTACAGAGAAAGGTTGAACAAGTTAGGTCTCTATTCATTGGAGCGTAGAAGGTTGAGGAGGGATTTGATTGAGGTATTTAAAATTTTGAGAGGGATAGATAGAGTTGACGTGAATAGGCTGTTTCCATTGAGAGTAGGGGAGATTCAAACGAGAGGACATGATTTGAGAGTTAGGGGGCAAAAATTTAAGGGAAACAGGAGGGGGTATTTCTTTACTCAGAGAGTGATAGCTGTGTGGAATGAGCTTCCTGTAGAAGTAGTAGAGGCCAGTTCAGTTGTGTCATTTAAGGTAAAATTGGATAGGTATACGGACAGGAAAGGAGTGGAGGGTTATGGGCTGAGTGCGGGTAGGTGGGACTAGGTGAGATTAAGAGATCGGCACGGACTAGGAGGGCCGGAATGGCCTGTTTCCATGCTGTGATTGTTATATGGTTATATGGTTATATGTTGCTGGGTTGATGGGCTTGAGTGAAAAGGAGAGACTGTTTCCCCTGCAGTGTTGGAGGCTGGGGGATGATATGATAGAGGTACATAATAATACATGTAGGAGAGAGCCAAACCTGTTTCCCATGGTGGGAGGAGGCAGGCGTTGTCTAAAGATAGAGGCATAGGTTTAAGGCTAAAGGGAGGAGGTTTAAAAGGGATTTGAGGGATACAGCTTATTCATAAAGTGTTGTGAGGGTCTGGATGAGGTGGTGGAGGCAGGAACAGTGACAACATTGAAGAGGCAACTGGACAGGTATTGAAATGACCAGAGCATGGAGTCAGATGGGATTAGTGTAGATGGGTATGAGCTCAGTATCAGTGAGATGGATCGAAGGGCCTGTTTCCCTACTCTATAACTCTATGAATGTATTTACATTTTAAATAAATAACTAACTATGAATTTGAAGTAATTTTCTTTCTCTTTGTGACTTAGAATTTTTGTGGATTACTCCCTATCATTTTATAAGGAAGGTCAATCTGCATAGCAATGAGTTATATTTTTGGTGCAATAGCGAGCATGGAAGTGATGGGCCAATTGGCCTGTCACTGTGCAGAAAAACTCTATGACACTGCAATGCTTTGTTGTCTGTGGAATAAAGGACAGACTTTGATGTAGTTAAAGATCTCAAATTCAAGGGAAATGCATCAAGGATGGCCCTGTTTCAAGAAGTGATGCACTTTGAATTATATCAAAGAACATCCCAGGCAAATGTTTCATTAAAAATGGCAGGATTCTTAGTAATGTGGAGGTACAGAAGGAGTTTGGGGTCCGTAGATCCCTCAGAGTTGATAGGGTGGTTAAGAAGGTGTATGTTGCGTTCGCCTTTATTAGTCAGGGGATTGAGTTCTTTCTTTCTTTTTTTTTTTTTTCTTTTTTTTTTTAAATATGGAACGCTTCACGAATTTGCGTGTCATCCTTGCGCAGGGGCCATGCTAATCTTCTCTGTATCGTTCCAATTTTTAGTATATGTGCTGCCGAAGCGAGCACGGGGGATTGAGTTCAAGAGCCGTGAGGTAACGTTGCAGCTCGATAAAACCCTGGTTAGACCACACTTGGAATATTGTGTTCAGTTCTGCTCACCTCATTATAGGAGGATGTGGAAACTTCAGAGAGGGTGCAGAGGAGATTCACCAGGATGCTGCCTGGATTAGAGAGGGTGCAGAGGAGATTCACCAGGATGCTGCCTGGATTAGAGAGGGTGCAGAGGAGATTCACCAGGATGCTGCCTGGATTAGAGAGGGTGCAGACGAGATTGACCAGGATGCTGCCCGGATTAGAGAGGGTGTAGAGGAGATTCACCAGAATGCTGCCTGGATTAGAGAGGGTGTAGAGGAGATTCACCAGGATGCTGCCTGGATTAGAGAGGGTGCAGAGGAGATTCACCAGAATGCTGCCTGGATTAGAGAGGGTGCAGACGAGATTTACCAGGATGCTGCTTGGATTAGAGAGGGTGCAGAGGAGATTCACCAGAATGCTGCCTGGATTAGAGAGGGTGCAGACGAGATTTACCAGGATGCTGCTTGGATTAGAGAGGGTGTAGAGGAGATTGACCAGGATGCTGCCCGGATTAGAGAGGGTGTAGAGGAGATTCACCAGGATGCTGCCTGGATTAGAGAGGATGCAGAGAAGATTGACCAGGATGCTGCTTGGATTAGAGAGGGTGTAGAGGAGATTCACCAGGATGCTGCCTGGATTAGAGAGGGTGCAGAGGAGATTCACCAGGATGCTGCCTGGATTAGAGAGGGTGCAGAGGAGATTTACCAGGATGCTGCCTGGATTAGAGAGGGTGCAGAGGAGATTTACCAGGATGCTGCCTGGATTAGAGAGGGTGCAGAGGAGATTGACCAGGATGCTGCCTGGATTAGAGAGGGTGCAGAGGAGATTCACCAGGATGCTGCCTGGATTAGAGAGGGTGCAGAGGAGATTGACCAGGATGCTGCCTGGATTAGAGAGGGTGCAGAGGAGATTGACCAGGATGCTGCCTGGATTAGAGAGGGTGCAGAGGAGATTCACCAGGATGCTGCCTGGATTAGAGAGCATGTTTTACGAGAGTAGTCAGAATCAGAATCAGGTTTGTTATCATTGAAATATATCATGAAATTTGTTGTTCTGTGGCAGCAGTACAGTGTGAAACACCTTGGTTTCCTGGACCGCGTGAACCTAGGGAAGACTCTCTCCATTCCAGCCAAACTCATGAGACTGAAATGGCTCTCCCACCCCACACCCCGGTTTGTGTGGATGCTGTGTAATTTGATAACCTGTTACAAATTAGTGCCACAAAATAACAGACAGTACACTGCATACGATTAAAGGAGTTATGTTTATGAATCTGAAGGGTTAGTAAAGAAAAACAAAAAGAAAAGAGCCCTTTTTATTTAAGCAGTCAAATGTGCACAAATTGGAGCTCATCTTGAACTCTGTCACTCACACACTGGGCGCTCGGTCAGTGTGAAAGCTCACACCACCTTCCAAACGTTGCTCGCAATCCATCTCGCACCGATCCTATGACCGGTGCTCGCCAGCGTCTTCATCTCCCACTGAAAAAAACCCCAAGACCAACCTTAGTGTTCCTCACCAAAAAAACCTCCCCCCAATTCCGGCAACCTAATTGGATGGCACACATTCCTAGTTATCCCTTATCTTCAACAATAACCCAAACAGGCTGAAAGCAGAACAGACGGCTCTTACAGAACTGTTAAATGAAATACCTACAGCATCACAGTAAAGCTGTGAACCAAGGCATTACATGTGCAATACACAGGTTTGGTGAGCTGGGGCTTTTCTCTTTGTAGCAAAGGATGAGAGGTGACTTGATAGAGGTGTACAAGATGATGAGGCATAGATAGAATGGACAGCCAGAGTCCTTTTCCCAGGGCAGCAATAGATAATACAAGGGGGCATAATTTTAATGTGATTGGAGGAAAATATAGGGGAGATGTTAGAGTTAAGTTCTTTATATGGAGAGTGGTGGGGGTGTGGAACACACTGCCAAGGTGGTGGTGATAGAGGCAGATGCATTAGGGCCATTTAAAAAATTCTGAAATAGGTACATGAATGATAGAAAACTGGAGGCTATGTGGGAAGGATGGGTTAGATTGATCTTGGAATAGGTTAAAAGGATTGGTATAACATCGTGGGTTGAAGAGCTTGTCCTGTGACAAACAGACAGACAGACAGACATACTTTATTGATCCTGGGGAAATTGGGTTTCATTACAGTTGCACCAACCAAGAATAGTGTAGAAATATAGCAATACAAAACCATAAATAATTAAATAATAATAAGTAAATTATTCCAAGTGGAAATAAGTCCAGGACCAGCCTATTGGCTCAGGGTGTCTGACACTCCAAGGGAGGAATTGTAAAGTTTGATGGCCACAGGCAGAAATGACTTCCTATGACGCTCAGTGTTGCATCTCGGTGGAATGAGTCTCTGGCTGAATGTACTCCTGTGCCTAACCAATACATTATGGAGTGGATGGGAATCATTGTCCAAGATGACATGCAACTTGGACATCATCCTCTTTTCAGACACCACCGTCAGAGAGTCCGGTTCCACCCCAACAACATCACTGGCCTTACAAATGAGTTTGTTGATTCTGTTGGTGTCTGCTACCCTCAGCCTGCTGCCCCAGCACACAACAGCAAACATGATAGCACTGGCCACCACAGACTCGTAGAACATTCTCAGCATAGTATTCTACGTAGTATTCTATGTCTATGTTCTTAAAAGAACTCTCCTTAACTTCTTGCTTCTAAAATTCAGTGAGACAGTAACTCGTTAAAAACAAATGTAACAATCATTAAAACATAATTTGAAGGGAAGAAAACAGTGCTGAAAATGTCTCAAGATGGCAACAAAATTCATTTAATCAAATTGCTGTCATCACTGTTCAGGTTCTGTTGATTTTGGATGGATTTGCTAATGTTTCTTTCTAGGCAGAGAACCATTAGAAACTTGTAAAGGAAAGTGTTGAGAGTTTCAGATTCCATTAATGCAGTGTTATGAGTTTAAGATGCATTAATGCAAGATTATAATCATAGAACACTGCAGCACAGAAATACGCCCTTTGGTCTATCTAGTCTGTGCCAAAACATTATTCAGCCTAGTCCCACTGACCTGCACCGGGACCATAGCCCTCCATACCCCTCCCATCCATGTGCCTATCCAAATTTCTCTTAAAGATTAAATCAAACCTGCATTCCCCCACTTTTGCTTGAAGCTCATTCCACATTCTCCACCACCCTCTGAGTAAAGAATATATCCTTCAGTTCCCCTTAAATATTTCACCTTTCACCCTTAACCTATCACCTTTAGTTCTACTCTTACCCAATTCAGTAGAAAAAGCCAAATTGTATTTACCTTAACTATGCCCCTCATAATTTTTTGTTCCTCTGCACGCCTTCTGGTGCCTCAGGTGGCAACTTCGCCTTTCTTTAGCACTTGTCTGTTTTTACGAGGTGGAGTTCTAGGCCGACACTCAATGCAGCACAGATGGAGAGCATGCAAGGAGCCGGCTCGGAATGACCCTGGCACCACTCAAAGTCTGGTGTGGATGCCGCTACACCAGCAGCTGGCTTAACCCCTCGTAATTTTGTATACTTCTATCAAATTTCCCCTCATTCTCCTATGCTCCAATGAATAAACCTTTAGCTATTCAACCTTGGGAATCCTCGTGCAGATTGAGTTGGTGATAAGGAAGGCAAATGCAATGTGAGCATTCATTGCTAGGAGACTAGAATAAAAGAACAAAGATGTAATGCTGAGGCTTTATAAGGCATTGGTCAGACTGCACAGAGTATTGTGAGCAGTTTTGGGCTCCTTATCCAAGGAAATATGTTCTATCATTGGAGAAGGTGCAGAGGAGGCTCACAAACATGGTTCTGGGCATGAAAGGGTTCAGGTATGAAGAGTGTTTGATGGCTCTGGGCCTGTACTCACTGAATTTCGAAGAATGAGTCAGGGTGGGGGGGGGGGGGGTGTTCTCATTGAAACCTATCCAAAACTGAACCGCTTAGATTGAGTGGACATAGAAAGGATGTTTCTAATAGTGGGAGAGCATAGGACCAGAGGGTACAGCCTCAGAATAGAAGCTGTCTCTTTAGAACTGAGATGAAGAGGAATTTCTTTAGCCAGAGGGTGGTGAATCTGTGAAATTCATTGCCACAGACACCTGTGGAGACAAATTCATTGTGTATATTTAAAACGGAAGTTAATAAATTCTTGATTGGTCAGGGCATCAAAGGTTACAGGGAGAAGGCAGAAGAATGTGGTTGAGAGGGATAATAAATCAGCCATGATAGAAGGACGGAGTATACTCAATGGGCTGAATGGCCTAATTCTGCTCTTATGTCTCAAGGTCTCTTCCTTTAACTCAGGTCATCAAGTCCCAGCAACATCCTTGTGAATATTCTCTGCACTCTTTCAATCTCGTTAATAGCTTTACTGTGGGTAGGTGACCAGCACTACACAAAACATTCTAAATTATGCCTCACCAACATCTTATACAACTTCAACATAACATAAGAGCATAAGAAATAGGAGCAGGAGTAGGACATCTGGCCCGTCAAGCCCACTCTGCCATTCAATAAGATTGTGGCTGATCTGGCCATGGGCTAATCTCCACCTACCTTCTTTTACCCCATAACCCTTAATTTCTTTACTACACAAAAATCTATCCAACATCTTAAGTATATTTACTGAGGTAGCCTCCACTGCTTCATTGGGCAGAGAATTCCACAGATTTACTACCCTCTGGGAAAAGTAGTTCTTCCTCATCTCCGTCCTAAATCTCCTCCTCTGAATCCTGAGGGCATGTCCCAACTCTTGTATTCAATACCTGCACTTATGGCCAGTGTGCCAAAAGCTCTCTTTACGACTCTATCTACCTGTGATGCCACGTTCAAGGAATTATGGATCTGTATTCCCAGTTCCCTCTGTTCTACCACACTCATTAGTGCCCTGTTGCTCACTCTTTAAGACCTACCCAGGTTTGTCCTCCCAAAGTGCAACACCTCACACTCATCTGTGTTAAATTCCATCAGGTTGCAAGTTAAAGATGCCAATGATCTAACATTGTGAGTTTAAGAGTGCATTAGCACAGCAGTGTAAGTTTACAGTGACATTCATGTGGCATTACAAATCCAGAATAAAATTATTCCGGCACTTCCATTTAAAGGTCACATCAACACAGTGTTGCAAGTTAGTGATTACATCAATGCTACGCTGTCAGTTTAAGGTTGCAGTTACACAGCATTAAACTATTTTGTGCATGTTTCTGACCCCTATATCATCAGCCAGTAATGTTGGGCAAGATTTGTGTGTCGATTTCCCTAGACCAGGGTCTGGCTGCCTGTAGGAGATTGTTGTAGGTTGCAACTGGACAGTGATAGGATGCAGAGCTGGGCTGAAAAGTGCATCTGAAGTGGAAATGTGTGAAGAAATACACTTTGGAAATGGTACATGAAGGTGAAACGCTGTACTATGTTCTGTGATGTGGTGTGCCGTGGAGCTATGTCTGCTGGTGAATTCAGAGGAGCTTGATAATCTTGCATTGGGGCACTTTAGTGCTCCTGGACATCGGCCTAAACTGTGGGCCACACCCTCAACAGGAGATTTGTGAGTAGACATTACAACTGCTGCATCACTCAAAGGTCCAGGAAACACAACCTCAACACTGACAATTTATGAATTATCAAGATGCCAAATTCAATTTGTAAATACAGAAAAGTGCCAATTGTGTGGTTTCTTCCAAAACAACATCTTCATTCCCAGCATTTTGTCAGGTTTCTTTTTCTCAGAACCACTTCAATTTTTGCACAATAACTCTTGGCTAGGAATTGTATTTAAGCAGTTACAGACAGACAATTTATAACAAGACAATTTGTGGGTAAAAATGAAGCCAAGTGGGTTGGCAAGTTACTGCTCGCTTCAAGCCAAGGCTTATTTCCATAGAGTCCTTGTAGCAGGGAGACAGTTTTCCAACTAACATGATGGAAGCAACTCACCATATTTCACAGGAGGAATTGTATGGACTGTCTGCGTCGACCACTAAGGCTTGAGGCTGGCATGGAGGCTTGAAGGTCAAATCCATGCTCAGCATCCTGGTGTGAAGTCTGAAGTTGGAGTCTGTGACTCTGAGAGTCTGGGGACAAGGACTGGAGGCCTGGCAATGGCCTTTTTTGGGGGAATGGAGACCTGTAGGTAGGAAAAGGGGTTTGGGTTGCCATTTTTGTTTTGTTCTGTTGTTACTGTTGCTGCTTGAGTTGTTCTGCTGAGCATTGTTGACATACTATGTGTGCAACGCTTATGGGCTGCCACCAGCACATCCTGAGGCTGTGTTGGTTGCTAACACAAATGGCACACTTCACTCTATGTTTCAATGTACAGATGACAAATAAATCTGAATCTGACTGGGATGTGGAGGTAAGAACAACTTGGTTCATCATCAAAGCTCCATTGACAACCACTCGAATGGTCACCAGCTCTTCATTTGGCATTAAGATGTTCAACACTGCCTCAGCACAGACCCTCTCGATGGATGATAATTTTGGATCATGGATCCACGATTGAATGACTGCAAGTGTCTGATTTCTCCTATCATGGAGCTGGCAAACCCATGAAAACTAAACCCACCTTGTCCTAGACCACACTTAGACTACTGAGAGCAGTTTTGAACCTCCCATCTAAGAAAAGAAAAGAAAATTGGAGACGGTTCAAAGGTTGTTCACAATAATGTTTCTAGGAATGAATGAGCAACACAACACAAAATGCTGGAGGAACTCAGCAGGTCAGGCAGCTTCTATGGTAAAAAAGAACAGTCGATGTTTTGGGCCGAAACCCTTTGGCAGGACTGGAGAAAAAAAAGCTGAGGAGTAGATTTGAAAGGTGGAAGGAAAGCAGAGGGAAACACCAGGTGATAGGTGAAACTTGTATGAGGAGTGTTTGATGACTCCGGGTCTGTACTTGTTGGAGTTTAGAAGAATGACGGGGGTGGGGGGGGGTGGAATCTCATTGAAACCTATCAAATATTGAAAGACCTAGATAGAGTGTTGTACGTAGAATATAAGACCGTAAGATATAGGAGCAGAAGTAGGCCATTCGGCCCATTGAGTCTGCTCTGCCATTCAGTCATGGGCTGATCCAATTCTTCCAGTCATCTCCACTCCCCTGCCTTCTCCCCATACCCTTTGATGCCCAGCTAATCAAGAACCTATCTATCTCTGCCTTAAATACACCCAATGACTTGGCCTCCACAGCCACTCCTGGCAACAAATTCCACAGATTTACCATCCTCTGACTAAAGCAATTTCTCTGCATCTCAGTTCTAAAAGGACATCCTTCAATCCTGAAGTCGTGCCCTCTTGTCCTAGAATCCCCTACCATGAGAAATAACTTTACCATATCTAATCTGTTCAGGCCTTTTAACATTTGGAATGTTTCTATGAGATTCCCCCTCAACCTCCTGAACTCCAGGGAATACAGCCCAAGAGTTGCCAGATGTTCCCCATACAGCAACCCTTTCATTCCTGGAATCATTCTCGTGAATCTTCTCAGAACCCTCTCCTATGACATTATATCCTTTCTAAAATAAGGAGCCCAAAACTGCACACAATACTCCAAGTGTGGTCTCACAAGTGCCTTATAGAGCCTCAACATCACATCCCTGTTCTTATATTCTATGCCTCTAGAAATGAATGCCAACATTGCATTTGCCTTCTTCACAACTGACTCAACCTGGAGGTTAACCTTTGGGGTATCTTGCACAAGGACTCCCAGGTCCCTTTGCATCTCTGCATTTTGAAGTCTCTCCTCATCTAACTACATGTAATAGTCTGCCCATTTATTTCTTCCACCAAAGTGCATGACCATTCACTTTCCAACATTGTATTTCATTTGCCACTTCTTTGTCCATCCCCTAAACTATCTAAGTCTCTCTGCAGGCTCTCTGTTTCCTCAACACTACCTGCTTCTCCACCTATCTTTGTATCATCGGCAAATTTAGCCACAAGACCACTAATACCATAGTCCAAATCATTGACAACATCGTAAAAAGCAGCGGTCCCAACACCAACCCCTGCAGGGAGGTTTGTTAGTGCTATTGGGAGGATTTAAACTAGATTTTCAGGGGGATGGGAACCAGAGTGCCAGAGTAAATAGTGGAGCGGGGATGAAAATAAATGATGTTAAAGGTTCATGCAAATTCACAAATAGAAGGGTTGTCTGTGGTGGTATTAATCTTCTGATTTGTGTCTATTTCAATGTGAGGAGTATTGTGGGGAAGGCTGGCGAGCTGAGTGCACATGGAATTATGAAATTGTAGCCATTAGTGAAACTTGGCTACAGGAGGCCAGGACTGGCAGCTTAATGTTCCAGGGTTCCGACGTTTCAGATGTGATAGAGGCAGAGGGAAGAAGGGTGTGGGGGGGCGGGTGGCATTGATAGTCAAGGAAAATGTTACAGCAGTGCTCAGGCAGGACAGATTAGAGGCCATATGTCTACCAAGGCCATATGGGTGGAGCTGAGAAACAGGAAAGGTATGACCACATTAATGGGGTTGTATTATAAATCACCCAATAGTCAGCGAGAATTGGAGGAGCAAATCTGCAGAGAGATAGCAGACAACTGCAGGAAATTGTGATAGTAGGGGATTTTAATTTTCCACGTATTGATTGGGACTCCCATACTGTTAAAGGTCTAGATGGGTTAGAGTTTGTAAAATGTGTTCAGGAAAGTTTTCTAGATCAATATATAGATGTACCAACTAGAGAGGTTGCAATATTAGATCTCCTATTAGGAAACGAGTTAGGACAGGTGACAGAAGTGTGTGTAGGGGAACACTTTGGTTCCAGTGATCATAACACCATCAGTTTCAACTTGATCATGGATAAAGATAGATCTGGTCCTTGGGTTGAGGTTCTAAACTGGAAAAAGGCCAAATTTGAAGAAATAAGAAAGGATCTAAAAAGCATGGATTGGGACAGGTTATTCTCTGGCAAGGATGTGATTGGTAAGTGGGAGGCCTTCAAAGGCGAAATTTTGAGAGTGCAGAGTTTGTATGTTCCTGTCAGGATTAAAGGCAAAGTGAATAAGAATAAGGAACCTTGGTTCTCTAGGGATATTGGAACTCTGATAAAGAAGAAGAGAGAGATGTATGACATGTATAGGAAACAGGGAGCAAATAAGGTACTTGAGGAGTATAAAAAGTGCAATAAAATACTTAAGAAAGAAATCAGGAGGGCTAAAAGAAGACATGAGGTAGCTTTGGCAGTCAAGGTGAAGGATAATCCAAAGAGCTTCTACAGGTATATTAAGAGCAAAAGGATAGTAAGGGATAAAATTGGTCCTCTTGAAGATCAGAATGGTCGGCTATGTATGGAACCAAAAGAAATGGGGGAGATCTTAAATGGGTTTTTTGCATCTGTGTTTACTAAGGAAACTGGCACGGAGTCAATGGAAATAAAACAAACAAGTAGTGAGGTCATGGAACCTATACAGATTGAAGAGGAGGAGGTGCTTGCTAACTTGAGGCAAGTCAGAGTAGATAAATCCTCAGGTCCTGACAGGGTATTCCCTTGGACCTTGAAGGAGACTAGTGTTGAAATTGCAGGGGCTCTGGCAGATATATTTAAAATGTCGGTATTTATGGGTGAGGTGCCACAGGATTGGAGGTTAACTCATGTTGTTCCGTTGTTTTAAAAAGGCTCTAAAAGTAATCCGGGAAATTATAGGCCGGTAAGTTTGATGTCGGTAGTAGGTAAATTATTGGAAGGAGTACTAAGAGATAGCATCTACAAGTATTTAGATAGACAGGGACTTATTAGGCAGAGTCAACATGGCTTAGTGTGTGGTAGGTCATGTTTAACAAATCTATTAAATTTTTTCGAGGAGGTTACAAGGAAAGTGGATGAAGGGAAAGCAGTGGATGTTGTCTGCATGGACTTCAGTAAGGCCTTTGACAAGGTCCCACATGGGAGGTTAGTTAGGAAGATTCAGTCGCTAGGTATACATGGTGAGGTAGTAAATTGGATTAGACATTGGTTCAATGGGAGAAGTCAGACAGTGGTAGTGGAGGATTGCTTCTCTGAGTGGAGGCCTGTGACCAGTGGTGTGCCACAGGGATCAGTGCTGGGTCCATTGTTATTTGTCGTCTATATCAGTTATTTGGATGATAATGTGGTAAACTGGATCAGCAAATTTGCTGATGATACAAAGACTGGAGGTGTAATGGACAGTGAGGAAGGTTTTCAAAGCTTGCAGAGGGATTTGGACCATCTGGAAAAATGGGCTGAAAAATGGCAGATGGAGTTTAATGCGGACAAGTGTGAGGTATTGCACTTTGGAAGGAAAAACCAAGGTAGAACATACAAAGTAAATAGTATGGCACCGAGGAGTGCAGTAGAACAGAGGGATCTGGGAATACAGATACAAAATTCCCTATAAGTGGCATCACAGGTAGATAGGGTAGTAAAGAGAGCTTTTGGTACATTGGCCTTTATAAATCAAAGTATTAAGTATAAGAGTTGGAATGTAATGGTGAGGTTGTATAAGACATTGGTGAGACCGAATTTGGATTATTGTGTGCAGTTTTGGTCACCTAATTACAGGAAGGATATTAATAAGATTGAAAGAGTGCAGAGAAGGTTTACAAGGATGTTGCCGGGACTTCAGAAACTGAGTTACAGAGAAAGGTTGAATAGGTTAGGACTTTATTCCCTGGAGTGTAGAAGAATGGGGGGAGACTTGATAGAGGTATATAAAATTATGATGGGTATAGATAGAGTGAATGCAAGCAGGCTTTTTCCACTGAGGCTAGGGGAGAAAAAAACCAGAGGACATGGGTTAAGGGTGAAGGGGGAAAAGTTTAAAGGGAACATTGGGGGGGGGGGCTTCTTCACACAGGGTGGTGGGAGTGTGGAATGAGCTGCCAGTTGAAGTGGTAAAAGCGGGCTCACTTTTAACATTTAAGAAAATGTTGAACAGGTACACGGATGAGAGGTGTATGGAGGGATATGGGCCAGGTGCAGGTCAGTGGGACTAGGCAGAAAAATGGTTCAGCACAGCCAAGAAGGGCCAAAAGGTCTGTTTCTGTGCTGTAATGTTCTATGGTTCTAATCACATGGCCACCCACACTACTGACTACATAGGGTAACTGTGGGCTTTTCGTAAAGAGATTGGGGCGGCGTGGTGATGTAACTCTATTGCAATGCAGGCAGTCCCTGTTGTCTGTAAGGAGCTGGCATGTTCTTCCCGTGACTGTGCGGGTTTCCTCCCCATACTCCAAAAACGTACGGGTTAGTGGGTTAATTGGTCACATGGGTGTAATTGGGCTCATTAGGCTGGATGTGTCTGTTACTCTGTGGGACTTCTAAATAAATATAGAATAACATGGCAGAATATAAAAATGTGCCAAACGTGCCTGGGAATAACTACTGTTTCAGTATTGTTTGAGACATAAATAAATCTGCAGAATGGAAACAAACAGTGAGATCAGATCCAGATGGACCTTCAGAAAGGTAATCTTTGAAAATGAGACAAACTACCTCCTTTGCTTAAGGGATGGTTGCGTTTCCAGTAAGTGCATCATGGACTCAGTTAGGATTAACATTTCCATGCGGCCATAAGGCATAGAAACAGAATTAGGCCATTTGGCCCATCGAGTCTGTTCCACAATTTAAACATGGCTCAATCCTGTAGGCTTCTCCTCAACCCCACTCTCCAGCCTTCTCCCCACGAAGGACAGTTCTGCTTTCTTGGAAGATCTGACCAAGCATTGACCCACTCTATGAGGACTGACCATCCACCAGCCAACCTGAGCCCAGGTGCACTTTCCAAGGATGGACTATCTCGACTTGACCCAGGGATGGCTGTATCTTCTGGCTAATCAACTAAATTTCTCTCTGAAACCTGCCCCAATCACTCATACCTACACTCAGCTGGTTTATCAAGAATCACTAGATTCTGGAATGGTTACGGAAGACTGGAAAACTGCAAATGTCACTCCACTCTTCAAGAAGGGAAATTATAGGACCGTTGTCTGAGCTCAGTGGTTGGGAAGATGTTGGAGTCAATTGTTAAGGATGTGGTTTTGGAGTACTTTGATGCACATGATAAACCATGCCGTAGTCAGCATGGTTTCCTCAAGGACAAATGTACGGAATTCTTTGAAGAAATAAAGGAGAATCAGTTGATGTTGTGTACTTGGATTTTTCAGAAAACCTTTGACAAGGTGCCATATGTGAGGTTGCTTAACAAGCTATGAGCCCCTGTTATAACAGGAAAGATTCTAGCATGGATAAAGCAATGTCTGACTGACTGGTAGGAGGCAAAGAGTGGGAATAAAGGGAGCCTTTTCTGGTTGGCTGTTGGTATCTGGTGGTGTTCCATAGGGATCTGTGTTCGGACAGTATCTTTTTACATTATATGTCAATGATTTGGAATCTTTTTACGTTATATGTCAAAGGTTTCAAAGGTACATTTAATGTCAGAAAAATGTATACAATATACATCCTGAAATGCTTTTTCTTCACAACCATCCACGAAAACAGAGGAGTGCCCCAAAGAATGAATGACAGTTAAATGTTCGAACCCCACAGCCCCCCCAGCTCCCCCTACCCACACGTAAGCAACAGCAAGCGCCGATCACCCTCCCCAAACCGGCAAAAAAAAGCATCAGCAGCCGCCAAGCACTCAAGCGTGAGCAAAGCAACAGCAAAGACACAGGCTTGCAGTTACCCCAAAGACTACTCGTTCACCCTCTCTCCCCCAATAAGGGAAAAAGAGGCATCTCCATTTCACAGTGAGAGGGGAGACATAACAAGCAACTCACTGATTTATTATGTTAAAAGTCCATTGCATTGCTTTTTCTGAGTTCTGTACCCAAAGATCTTGGGTCTCTGGGCACACAGCCAGAGATCTTCTATCTCCCATGCACATCGATTTAGTCTGCCAATCTCCAGAGCCACGAGATCCCAGAACTCCAAAGGCGAGCTAATCTCTTAGGCTGCATCCTTGGCATATCAAATAACAGCCAGTCATGAAATCTCGAGAGCGGGTCCAATTCTCACAAAGAACTGAAGTCAGCGTGTAACTCCAGGTCAGGGTCTTCAAAAGGACCCTGAAAGGGAAAAATAGAGATATTAAAGATGGAAATAGAGCTGTTTCCAAAGATGCAAGCAAAGGAGTCACCATGAGGTACCATTCTAAGCTCCTCCTCTTGATGGCTTTGTTGCAAAGTTTGAAAATGTACGAAGATAGGTGCAGGAGCAGTATTTTTGAGGACGTAGAGAGGCTACAGAAGAACTTAGACAGATTAGGAGAATGGGCAAAGAAGTGGTAGATGGAATACAGTGTCAGGAGTGTATGGTCATGCACTTTGGTAGAAGAAATAAAAGGGTTGACTATTTTCTAAATGGAGAGAAAATACAAAAATCAAAGGTGCAAAGGGACAGGACTTGGGAGTCCTTGTGCAGGATTCCCTAAAGGTTAATTTGCAGGTTGAATCTGTGGTGAGGAAGGCAAATGCAATGTTAGCATTCACTTCAAGAGGACTAGAATATAAAAGCAAGGATGTAATGTTGAGACTTTATAAAGCAATGGTGAGGCTTCACTGGAGTATTGTGAGCAGTTTTGGGCCCCTTATCTTAGAAAGGATGTGCTGAAACTGGAGAGGGTTCAAAGGAGGTTCACAAGAATGATTCCAGGATTGAATGGGTTGTCATATGAAGAGCATTCGATGGCTCTGAGCAGCTGTTCACTGGAATTTAGAAGAATGTGGGGTGACCTAATTGAAACCTATTGAATGGTGGTGAAAGGCCTTAATAGAGTGGATGTGCAGAGGATGTTTCCCATGGTGGGACTGTCTAAGACAAGTGGACACAGCCTCAAAATGGAGGGCTTTCTTTTGGAAAGGAGTTGAGGAGGAATTTCTTTAGCCCGTGTGTGGTGAATCTGTGGAATTTGTTGCCACAGGCAGCTGTGGAGGTCAAGTCTTGATGTATATTGAAGGCAGAGGCTGATAGATTCTTGACTAGTCAGGGCATGAAGGGATAAGGGGAGAAGGCAGGAGATTGGGGCTGAGAGGAAAAATGGACCAGCCATGATGAAATGGCAGTGCAGACCAAATGGCCTAATTCTTCTCCTATATATTTAGGTTTTATGGTCTTACATATACTCCTCACACACATGCATACCATTTTTCTCACACTCGTTCACCCACACATGTGCAAAGACACATAATTGTCTACACACGTGCGTTCATACATGCACAAGCTGATGCTTTGT
Source organism: Hemitrygon akajei (assembly GCF_048418815.1). Classification (NCBI taxonomy): domain Eukaryota; kingdom Metazoa; phylum Chordata; class Chondrichthyes; order Myliobatiformes; family Dasyatidae; genus Hemitrygon; species Hemitrygon akajei. The sequence continues at coordinate 68,875,829 of NC_133144.1, read as the reverse complement.
GTTTCTGAATGACGCTGTTACATGTGTGTGTGTGTATGTAGGTATGTACATGTGTGCATGCTTGTTCTGTATATGCCTGTGCATGTTCGTAGACTCCAGATGCTCAGTGTTTCAAAGTATGAGATCACATTTGTCAGAATGTAGAGAAGCAGCTCTTTAACAGGAGTAATGTTCAACAATTCATCTTCCTCTAGCTTCAGTTGTTAAGTTTAATATGAACCAGAGCACCAGAATGTTACAACTGATCTGAGTTACGTCTCTGGATTGAATAAGCATGTGTCAGTTGTTCCGACTGCCCTCTGAATTCACAGCTGTGTGATTGTGTATGAAGATCAAAGCAAGTGTCTGACTGCTACCTGGATCCGGGTTGCAGAAGGGTTTCATGTGGATGAGGATTCTGACTTTGCAGTACTTGCTAACTCTTACCTACGCTACAGGAGCAGAGCCTAGGCTGTGAAGTCAACACTTTGAGCCAACTAATACAGGATAATGCACAAATTTTTATTGAAGGGAGACTACAATGGCTGCTGCTAGTAGGATCATTTTTCCTAGCAGTGACTGGAGACCAGTAAATCTGGAGTCACAGGATGTGAGACAGGCTGCAGACAGATTAAACATGCCATCAACACTCACCTCGCAGACTTCAGTGGCTTCCTGTCTCCAGATTATCAATTTCTATGTCTCCTTCCCACTTTGAAATGTCTCCATGTTCCTCTCAACTGTATCCCAGCACCTCCCTGGCTGCAGGTCCCTGCACCAGCCACTGCTGGTGTCCTGTGAGTCTTCTCTTATTCTCTACAGTTCCCTTCGGTCAACCACTTGAGGTTACAACTCACTGTCTCATTGAAGGGTGGGGCAGGCTCATACAGCTGAATGGCTGGCTCCTGTCTCTCTATACCAAGCTTTCAATGCTTGCAGGTTGGGTGAGACTGAACCTTCACCCTTGACGTACAGGGATACTTCAAAGACATTTTGGAATGGATCAGAATTCTCTGCAAACTCTAAACCTGTGATATGTTAAACAAGCTGTTTGTACTTTTTAAAATTTGTATTTATTCATTTACAGGATATGGGCATCACCAGCTAAGCCAGCATTTATTGCCCATCCCTAGTTGCCCTAGAGAAGGTGGTGATGAGCTGCCTTCTTGAACCGCTGCAGTCCCTGAGGTGTAGGTACACCCACAGTGCTGTTAGGGAGGGAATTCCGTGATTCTGACCCAGCACAATGAAGGAATGGCGATATGTTTCCAAGTCAGAATGGTGAGTGACTTGGAGAGGGATTTCAAGTGGTGGTGCTCCCAGGCATCTGCTGTTTTCGTCCTTCTAGATGGTAGTGGTCGTGGGTCTGAGGTGCTGTCTCAGGAACTTTGGTGTGTTGTTGCAATGCATCTTGCAGATAGCACACATTGTTGCAAATGCTTGTCGACAGTGGAGGAATTGGATGCTTATGGAAGGGGTTCCAGTCAAGTGGGCTGCCTTGTACTGGATGGCGTAAAGTTTCTTGAGTGTTGATGGAGTGGTGAGTATGACCTGAGTCTTGTAGATGGTGGACAGGGTTTGGGGAGTCAGGAGGTGAGTTACATGCCGCAGGATGCCTTGCCTTTGAACTGCTCTGGTGTTTATGTGGCTAGACCAGTTCGGTTTCCTGTCAATGGTAACCCCCAGGATGTTGATAGTAGGGGATTCAATGATGGTAATGCCACTGAATGTCGAGGGACGATGGTTAGAGCCTCCCTTGTTGGAGATGGTCATTGCCTGGCACTTGCGTGGCTCGAATGTTACTTGTCACATGTCAGCCCAAGCCCGGATATTGTCCAGATCCTGATGCATTTGGGTGTGAGCTGCTTCACTATCTGAGGAGTCACGAATGGTGCAGAACATTGTGCAGTCATCTGTGAACATCCCCACTTCTGACCTTATGATGAAAGAAAGGTCATTGATGATGCAGCTGAAAATGGTTGTTCCTAGGACTCTTCCCTGAGGAACTCCTGCTGTGATGTCCTGAGGATGAGATGATTGATCTCCAACTACCGCAACCATCTTCCTTTGTGTCAGGTATGATTCCAACCAGCAGAGTGTTTTCCCTCTAATTCCCATTGACTCCATTTTAGTGACGGCACCTTGATGGCATATTCAGTCAAATGCTGCCTTGATGTCGAGGGCTGTGACTCTCACCTCACCTCTGGTATTTAGCTCTTTGGTCCATGTTTGGCCTTGGCAGAACCCAAACTCAGCATCCATAAGCAGGTAATTGAATTGACTTTATTTCTTACATCCTTCACATACAAGAGGAGTAAAAATCTTTATGTTACGTCTCTGTCTAAATGTGCCATGTGCAATCATAGACATTTATAATAAATTCAAAGGTGCAAAGTTTCAAAGGTCAAATTTAATGTCAGAGAAATGTATGCAATATACATCCTGAAATGCTTTTCCTTCACAAACATCCACGAAAACAGAGGAGTGCCCCAAAGAATGAACAACAGTTAAATGTGAGAACCCCAAAGTCCTCCCTAGCTTCCCCCTCCCACACGTAAGTGGCAGCAAGCAGTGATCCCCTCTCCCCCACTGGCAAAAATAAACGCACATTGGTACAATCACCGAGCCCAAGCGTGTGCTAAGCAATAGCAAAGACACAGACCTTGCAGTTACCCCAGAAGCTTCACATTTCATCCGAAATTCGACAACCCACAGGTTCTCTCTCTCCCTGGCAAAGGAAAGGGAGGTGTCCCCCATTTTCACAGCGAGTGGGAAACTTAACAACAACCTGGTGGTTTATGATCTTAAAAGTCTGTTTCATCGCTTTTTTCGAGCTCTGTGTTCGAAGATTGCAAAGACCTCGGGTCTTTGGGCCCACAGCAAAAGATTTTCAGGCCTCCCCGATGACACACGAGTCTCCAGCCATGACACCGACCTTGATCCGCCTGTCTTCAGAGCTCCGAGATCTTATGCTTCTGAACACCTACAGGACCTTTTTACACACCTGTCCTTGTAAATGTCCTGAATCATGGAAAGTTCACATCTACAGATGCGCTGGGCTGTCTGCACCACTCTCTGCAGAGTCCCGCGATTGAGGGAGGTACAGTTCCCATAGCAGGCAGTGATGCAGCCTGTCAAGATGCTCTCAGTGGTGCCCCTGTAGAAAGTTCTTTCGATTTGGGGGCCCATACCAAACTTCCTTGACCGTTTGAGGTGAAAGAGGCACTGTTGGGCCTTTTCACCACACATCAGGTGTGTACAGACCATGTAAGGTCTTCAGTGATGTGGATGCCGAGGAACTTGAAGCTGTTCACCCTCTCAACCCCAATCCATTGATGTCAATAGGGATTAGCCCATCTCCATTCCTCCTGTCATCCACAACCAGCTCCTTTGTTCTTGTGACATTGAGGGAGAAGTTGTTTTCTTGACACCACTGTGTCAGAGAGATGACTTCTTCCCTGTAGGCCACCTCATTACTGTTTGCGATAAGGCCAATCAATGTAGTGTGGTCAGCAAATTTAATTAGCAGATCGGAGCTGTGGGTAGCGATACAATTGCCGAGTAGGTGCTGCATGATAGCACTGTTAATGACCCCTTTCATTACTTTGCTGATGATTGAGAGTAGGCTGATGGGCCGCTAATTGGCTGGGTTGGACTTGTCCTGTTTCTTTTGAACAGGGCATACCTGGGCAATTTTCCACAATGCCGGGTAGATGCCAGTGTTGTAGCTGCACTGGGACAGCTTGGCTAGTAACGCAGCAAGTTCTGGAGCACAAGTCTTCAGGACTATTGCCGGGATTTTGTCTGGGCCCATAGCCTTCGCTGTTTCTTGATATCACATGGAGTGAATCGGATTGGCTGCATACTGACATCTGTGATGCTGAGGACTTCTGGAGGAGGCTGGGCTGGATAATCCACTCGGCACTTCTGACTGAAAATTGTTGCAAATGTCTCAGCCTTATCTTTTGCACAGGTGTGCTGGGCTCCTCTATCACTGAGGATGGGAATATTTGTGGAACTGCCTCCTCCAGTGAACTGTTTGATTGTCCACCACCATTCACAGCTGAATGGGGCAGGACGACTGAGCTTAGACCTGATGCTAAGATGCTAAGACCACTTAGCTCTGTCTATTACTTGCTGCTTATGGTGTTTGGCATTGTTACGTATACACAACCTGTAAAAGTATCAACAGCAATAGGACACACCTGGAGTCTGGTTCTGCTGTTAACAAAACACTATTTTATTAGTAACTACGTCATATAGTAATTTAAACCAGTTAAATCAAGAGTTAATGGTGTTATGCATATATAGGTGTAAATATATAAATTCCCAAACTTCTTCAAGCTGAGGTGGTAAGTGATACAGTCTTACGATGGTATGAAAGAAAAGTTCAGTTCAAATGCACAGGTTAATTAATACAAGATATTTGTAATCCAAAGGCAAATGTTGTGAGAAGGCAATTACGTCGATATTCCACAGATTCCACGACAGCAATACAAAATAACAAAAGCAGTAGGTTTTATCTCCGAAGTTGTTCCACTCCACAAACAAAGTATCACCAACAGTGATCTTCAACGAATATCTTTTCAACGCAAGTGGTACCACACCCGAATTCAGCTATGGGACATCTCAAAGTGGTGGCCACAGGATACTCAAACAGAATCCACGTATGGATTATCACCAACAGTAGCTTATCACAAAGGGGACCATCTTCAAGGGAACCACCACCCAGGCAAGGGTCGACACACCGGTAGATTCCACAAGGTTACCCCAATCCCACACAACGTGATAGTCACTTATCCAGTTCCATGACTTACGAAATAACTCCAACAATGATTTGCCACAGGGGTGCCTTTCTTCAGTGAACTACCACACCCAGACAAAGGGTAAACACACACGTGGTATTCACAAAGGTTTTCCCCTCACCAGAGAACCCACTGCTGTGGATTAACTATGTGACAATCACACTTTCGTATTCGAATGGAAACAAACTCACCCTCACGGGCTACTTGGAGAAAGAGTCCAAACAGTGATCTCTTTGTCACTAGGTTTCTTCTGTTTCAAACCTTCTTCTCCTCTCCACACTCTCTCTCTCTCTCCCCCCCTTTCTCTCTCCCTCTCCCCCCTCTCCCTCTCCCCCTCTCCCTCCCCCTCTCCCCCCTCCCCCTCTCCCCCTCTCTCCTGAAAGTGTTCAAAAGTCAGTCTCATTCTCCCGGCATTTTAACATGACAGTCCACAGAAAAAATGAACCCTACGGGTATATAACAGGCATGCTAGGAGTCTTGTATTGTGGCTTCACCAGGGAGATGCCTCATATTGAGATATGCATGGTGTTGTTCTCTGTATGCCCTCCTGCACTTTTCATTGAACCAGGGTTGATCCCCTGGCCTGGTGGTAATGTTAGAGTGGAGGATATGCTGGGCCATGAGGTTACAGATTGTAGTTGAGTACAATTCTGCTGCTGCTGATGGCCCCCAGCATCTCATAGATGCCCAGTCTTGGGCTGCTAGATCTGTTCGAAGTCTCTCCCATTTGGCACGGTGGTAGTGCCACACAACGCAGTGGAGGGTTTCTTCAATGTGGAGATGGGATTGAGTCTCCACACATACTGTGTGGTGGTCACTTCTACCAATGCTGTCATGGACAGATGCTTCCACAGCAGGCAGGTTGGTGAGAATGAGGTCAAGTGTGTTTTTCCCTCTTGTTGGTTCCCTGACCACCTGCTGTAGTCCCAGCCTGTAGCCACGTCCAGCAGGACCCGACCAGCTCGGTCTGAGGTGGTACTACATTGAAGTCCCCACCCAGAGTGCAATCTGTGCCCTTGCCACCCTCAATACCTCCTACAAATGCTGCTCAACACAAAGTACTGATTCATCAGCTGAGGGAGGACGGAATGTGGTAATCAGCAGGAGGTTTCCTTGCCCATGTTTAGCCTGGTGCCATGAGACCTCATGTGGTCCAGATCTCCGCTGTATGCCACTGTACCACCTCCTCTGCCAGTCTATCCTGCCAGTGAGACAGTACATCCCAGGAACGGTGATGGTGCAGTCTGGAATGTTAACTGCAAGGTCTGATTCTGTCAGTACAACCATGTCAGGCTCATTCCAGGTTGTCTGTCCAGATTCGTTCCTCGTTATTTTCTTTTTAGTGGTTGGATATAACTGAATGGATTGCTAGGCCATTTCAGAGTCAACCACATTGCTGTGGGTCTGGAGTCACAAATAGGCCAGACTAGGTAAGGACAGTGAGATTCCCCGAAAGAACATTCCAGATGGATTATTATGACAATCAATTTGGTTTCATGGTCATCAGATATTTCTACTGAGTTCAGATTCACCATCTGCCATGGTGGGATTTGAACTCATGACCCCATCGTATAACTGGGTCTCTGGATTACTGATCCAGTGGTAGTTACCACTACATCAATTCTCCCCTATGCGCGTGCTTTCTGTTGAAATGTCTGCAGTTTTTTAATTGCACGTGTGCTTATCATCATTTATTAGGGATGATTAATTTCCATGGAATGTCTTGGAGTCCTGTTATTTTAAAGAAATATTTAACTGCACATATGCAGATTCTGTGTTACTGTGGGTCCAGTCTAGATGACAGTGTTACAATCTGGGTTACAATGTTACAGTCCAAGTTACAGTGTTACAATATTACAGTCTGGATAACAATGTTAGGTGTTGAAATCTGAATTACATTGTTACATCTTGTGTTACAGTGATGCAGTTTTATAGTCTGGGTTTTGGTGTTACAGTTACAGTCTGGGCTACAGTGGAATGTTGGCCAAGGAGCCACTGTACCAGTGTGAGCTGAAATGGTGATTGTCAACAGGTTGTAACTAGATGCAGTCTCTATAATTCCACCCATAATCCAGACTGACAATATTTCCCATTCAAAGTCGAAATAAAGTTATTATTAAGGTAAGTATATGTTACCATATATTACCTGGAGATTCATTTACAGGAAAATGAAGAAAAACAATAGAATTTACGAAAAAGATATACATTAACAAAGACTGATGAATAACCAATGTGCAAAGGAAGACAAATTGTGCAAATAAAAAATAAATAATGCTGAGAACATGAGTTATAGAGTTCTGAAAGTGAGTCTGTAAGTTGTGGAATAAGTTCAGAGTTGAGGTGAGTGAAATTATCCATGCCGGTTCAGGTGATTTCTTCAAATTCAGCTTCCAACAAATAGTGAGTCATGGATTCACGTGTACTATGAGAATGTTTTTTTTTCAATGGGAGTTGCATGACTTGATCACAATTTACCGGTTAAGTGCAAAATCATCCCAGTTTCAGTCTGCATCATTCATTCAGAGTTAGGATCATTCTGGGGTGAAAGGTCGCAGTGGCAGACATGCTCATTCCACCTCCACCATTTGAATCTCGTTTTGTTAACCACAATTGCTCCAGGAAATAACTTTGATTTATCCATAATAATAAGCACCTTCCTTAATTTGCTCTGGCCACATGCAACCTTGCATCATAAGTTAACTCTTTCAGTTCCAATACTATCCTAGCCCTCTTCCCCAAGCTAAAAGGGTCATGAGGTACTGTATGTACAAAACAGAATGAAGCAGCATGGACTGGTACTGCAAACTTCAGTGTTTTGCTCTCCGTTTGCCAACGGGTGGATAATTGGTTCTGGTTTGGTGATTTCAGTTGCTGCTAATTTATTGGTCCACCTACTACAGCATTTATATCAGTGAAAAGGGTCTACAAGTGGAGTGGCCGGGGAGCTTGGAAGTAATTCTTTGAAGCCTCACCATTGGATTAGTTGTGAATGGCACTGTATACGTATTTGCAGAATGGGAGGTGTGTAGTGAGAGGAGCCTGTGTATACCTAGGTAAGTATTTCAATGTAGTGAGAGGGGCCTGTACAAACCTAGACAGGTATTTTACCACAGTTAGAGGGGCCCTTACATAACTAGACAGGTATTTTATGCAGTGAGAGGGGCCCGTACAAACCTAGACAGGTATTTTACTGCAGTGAGAGGGGCCCTTACATAACTAGACAGGTATTTTACCTCAGTGAGAGGGGCCCGTACAAACCTAGACAGGTATTTTACTGCAGTGAGAGGGGCCCGTACAAACCTAGACAGGTATTTTACTGCAGTGAGAGGGGCCCTTACATAACTAGACAGGTATTTTACCTCAGTGAGAGGGGCCCGTACAAACCTAGACAGGTATTTTACCACAGTGAGAGGGGCCCGTACAAACCTAGACAGGTATTTTACTGCAGTGAGAGGGGCCCTTACATAACTAGACAGGTATTTTACCTCAGTGAGAGGGGCCCGTACAAACCTAGACAGGTATTTTACTGCAGTGAGAGGGGCCCGTACAAACCTAGACAGGTATTTTACTGCAGTGAGAGGGGCCCTTACATAACTAGACAGGTATTTTACTGCAGTGAGAGGGGCCTGTACATAACTAGACAGGTATTTTACCTCAGTTAGAGGGGCCCTTACATACCTAGACAGATATTTTACTGCAGTGAGAGGGGCCCGTACAAACCTAGACAGGTATTTTACTGCAGTGAGAAGGGCCCGTACAAACCTAGACAGGTATTTTACTGCAGTGAGAAGGGCCCGTACATAACTAGACAGGTATTTTACTGCAGTGAGAGGGGCCCTTACATAACTAGACAGGTATTTTACTGCAGTGAGAGGGGCCTGTACATAACTAGACAGGTATTTTACCTCAGTTAGAGGGGCCCTTACATACCTAGACAGATATTTTACTGCAGTGAGAGGGGCCCGTACAAACCTAGACAGGTATTTTACTGCAGTGAGAAGGGCCCGTACAAACCTAGACAGGTATTTTACTGCAGTGAGAAGGGCCCGTACAAACCTAGACAGGTATTTTACTGCAGTGAGAAGGGCCCGTACATACCTAGACAGGTATTTTACTGCAGTGAGAAGGGCCCGTACATACCTAGACAGGTATTTTACTGCAGTGAGAAGGGCCCATACATAACTAGACAGGTATTTTACTGCAGTGAGAAGGGCCCGTACAAACCTAGACAGGTATTTTACTGCAGTGAGAAGGGCCCGTACATAACTAGACAGGTATTTTACTGCAGTGAGAAGGGCCCGTACATACCTAGACAGGTATTTTACTACAGTGAGAGGGGCCCATACATACTTAGACAGATATTTCAATGCAGTGAGAATGGCCCTCACATACCTAGACAGGTTTACTAGAGCTGTTAGGAGTGGTTTAAACTAATATGGCAGGGGGATTGGAACCAATATGGAAGTGCTGAGGATGAACTAGCAGGTTTACCAATATATGATGGGTGTAACATGAATGTAAGGAAGGACAAGCAAATGCAGACAGAGCAAAGAGTTAATTTGCACTACAGAGGCAAAATTCAAAAGGGTAAAGATGCAGGACTGAAGGTATTTAAATATGTGTAGCATTTGGAACAAGGTGGACAATCTCATGGCACAATCTTTGTTGGTGGAGTTAAGAAACTGCAAGGGTAAAAAACCATTATGGGCATCACATATAGGCCTCCAAATAGTAGCCAAGATGAGGGGTTGAGATCGCAAAGGGAGCTGGAAAAAGTAATGGTAAAGATGCAATTGTGATGGGAGACTTTAATATGCAAGGGGATTGGGAAAATCAGGTTGGTGTTGGATCGCAAGAGAGGAAATTTGCTGAATGCTTCCGAGATGGCTTTTTAGAGCAGCTTGTGGTTCAGCCTGTTCTGGGAAAGGCCATCTTAGAGTGTTATGTAATCTCCCAGATCTTATTAGGGAGTTTAATGTAAAGGAACACTTAGGAGGCAGTGACATTAATATGGGTAGCAGTGAATGGGTGTTTCTCGGAATGGCAGGTGGTGACTGGTGGGGTGCCACAGGGCTTGGTATTGGGACCACTGCTGTTTACAATTTACGTCAATGATTTAGATGAAGGCATTGAGAATAACATCAGCAAATTTGCTTATGATACTAAGCTGGGTGGCAGTGTGACATGTGATGAGGATGTTAGGAGAATTCAGGGTGACTTGGATAGGCTGGGTGAGTGGGCAGATACTTGGCAGATGGCGTTTAATGTGAATAAGTGTGAGGTTATCCACTTTGGAAGTAAGAACAGGAAGGCAGATTATTATCTGAATGGTGTAGAGTTAGGTAAGGGAGAAATACAAAGAGATCTCGGAGTCCTTGTTCATCAGTCACTGAAGGTGAATGAGCAAGTGCAGCAGGCAGTGAAGAAGGCTAATGGAATGTTGGCCTTTATTACAAAGAGAATTGAGTACAAGAGCAAGGAAATCCTCTTGCATTTGTACAGAGACCTGGTGAGACCACACCTGGAGTATTGTGTACAGTTTTGGTCTCCAGGGTTAAGGAAGGACATCCTGGCTGTAGAGGAAGTGCAGCGTAGATTCACAAGGTTAATTCCTGGGATGTCCGGACTGTCTTATGCAGAGAGGTTAGAGAGACTGGGCTTGTACACGCTGGAATTAAGGAGATTGGGAGGGGATCTGATTGAAACATATAAGATTATTAAGGGATTGGACAAGATAGAGGCAGGAAATATGTTCCAGATGCTGGGAGAGTCCAGTACCAGAGGGCATGGTTTGAGAATAAGGGGTAAGTCATTTAGGACAGAGTTAAGGAAAAACTTCTTCTCCCAGAAAGTTGTGGGGGTCTGGAATGCACTGCCTCGGAAGGTAGTGGAGGCTAATTCTCTGGATGCTTTCAAGAAGGAGCTAGATAGGTATCTTATGGATAGGGGAATCAAGGGATATGGGGACAAGGCAGGAACCGGGTATTGATGGTAGATGATCAGCCATGATCTCAAAATGGTAGTGCAGGCTCGAAGGGCCGAATGGTCTACTTCTGCACCTATAGTCTATTGTCTATTGTCTATTGATTGAGTTCATACTGCAATTTGAGAGGGAGAAGCATAACTCACATGTATCAGCATTGCAATGGAATAAAGGGAGTTACAGAGGCATGAGAGAGGAGTTTGCCCAGGTGGATTAGAGGAGGATACTGGTGAGGATGATGGCAGAGCAGAGATGGCTGAAGTTTCTGGGAATAGTTCACAAGGTGCAGGACAGATATGTGCCATGGAGGAAGAAGTTCTCAAATGGCAGAGGTAGGCAGCCATGGCTGAAAAGGGAAGCTAAGGACTGCATAAAAGCCAAGGAAAGGGCGTATAAGGTAGTAAAAGTGAGTAGGATGTTGGATGATTGGAAAACTTTTTAAAATCCAACAAAAGGCAACTAAAAAAGGTACAAGAAGGGAAAAGATGAACTATGAGGGCAAACTAGCCAGTATATAAAGCAGAATACCAAAAGTATTTTCAGTTATATAAAGAGTAAAAGGGAGGTGAGAGTTGATATTGGACTACTAAAAAATGATGCTGATGTGGTAGTAATGGGAGACAAAGAAATAGCAGATGAACCTAATGGGTACTTTGCACCTGCCTTCACTGTGGAAAACACTAATAGTGTGCCAGAGGTCTGTGAGTGTCAGTGAGCAGGACTGATTGCTATTGCTATTACAAAGGAAAAAGTACGAGGCAAAATTAAAGATCTCAAGCTGGATAAGTCACCTGGACCAGATATTGTACAACCCAGAGGGGCCCACTCATACCTTGACAGGTATTTTAATGCTTTGCTTTGTTCTATGGAAATAAATATATTTTAAATAGAGAATTGGAGTTTGTGTCTTTCTGTCTATCTGAATCTGATCTGAGAACCTTTTGTTATAAAGTAACAATAAAAGTTCAAATGTAGATTAAGCTTCAGATTCAGATGCATTTATTTATCACAATGTGTATCAAAATGTACAATGAAAAGTATTTGTGTTAAAGATTAGCTTTATTCGTCACATTGAAACATTGAAATGTATAGTGAAATGCTTCATTTGCATCCATGACCAACACAGTGTTAGGATGTGCCGGATGTTCCCATGCTTCTAGCACCAACATAGCATACTCACAACTCACTGACCCTAACCTGTCTGTCTTTGGAATGTCGGAGGAAACCCACATGGTCATGAAGAGAAAGTAGAAATTCCTTACAGATTGCAGCAGAAATTGAGCTCTGATGTACAGTTAGCGCTGTAAAGCATTATGCTAAACACTACACTACTATGCCGCCTGACAACCAACCAACTACAACCAGTACAACCTAATGATGTGCTGAGGGACAGCCTGCAAATACCGCCACACATTTGGCTTAGACTGTAACTTCCGTCCACAAGGAGTGAGGATAACGATCAATCGGAAAAGGCAGAGTTCCAGTCCAGCTCAGACTAGATGGGCTGAAGGGCTTGTTTCTGTGATGTTGTGCTTTGACTCTCTGAGTTTAATCATTACCCGAGTCCAGGTTTCATTTGAATGGATAGTTTAGTTATATTTTGCTGTTTATGTTCTCCCATTGACTCCTCTAAGAATACGGTCCTCCATTGAAACACATCCTGACTGTAGTGGTGGGAAATGCTTATGCTAATTATCAGCCTTGCATAGTCTGCCAAACTCAGCAAATACAAATACATTAAAACTGTACAAACACCACAAAACTCATTTCCATGTTTTAGGGGATTACTGAACATCTGTAAACTTACATTCCTTAACACCTGTCAGTAATGGAACACATTACTCTGTCTGAGCACGTCCTTCAAAGGGAGCTCAGAGCTTTTCCCAGAGAAACTATTGGCTGTAGCCCACTTGATTTGGGCAGCACAGTGACCCATCTGTGTAAAGAGGCAAGAGCTCATACAATAGCTGACTTGTCAGCACCCTTCCTTGCTTTATACAACTCAATCAGCTTCCTCCCCACTTCCCGAGAAACATGGCCCAAGCTCACATAGACTCTCACAGCAGCAATCATCATTAACACCTTCTTTAATCTGCAGCAGGCACATGCACCCTGTCATCATAAATTAATCCTTACAGTTCCATTAGCATTCCATGAAATCTGGATAGCCCTCTTCCCCAGGCTAATACACCCTTTATGAGGTGCAATATCCAGAACAGACTTGTGTTCAAAACAGACCAGTGTGGACCAGCGCCACAGTCAGAGCAAATGGAGGGTGAAACTCTTCCTGAACCTGGTGGTGTGGGACAAGGGAAGACTGCTGCCATCAGGAAGAAGGCAGAGTGATAGAGTCATAAGCATTACAGCACAGAAACAGGCCATTCAGCCCATCTAGTCCACACCAAACCATTATTTTGCCGAGTCCCATCAACCTGCACCAGGTCCATCACCCCTCCATTCCCCCCCTTTCCATGTACCTATCCAAACTCCTCTTAAATGTTCCAATCGAACCTGCATTCACCACTTGCACTGGCAGCTCATTCCACACTCTCACCACCCTCTGAGTGAAAAAGTTTCTCCTTATGTTCCCCTTAATCATTTCACTTTTCACTCTTGTTCTATGACGTTTAGTTCTATTCTCACCTACCCTCAGCTTGTATTCATCCTTATCTGTACCTCTCATTATTCTGCATATCTCTGTCAAATCTCCCCTGTGTCATCCACTCCAGGGAATAAAGTGCCAACCTATTCAACCCTTCCCTGTAACTGAACCAACTTCCTTGTAAATTTTCTCTGCACTCTTTCTATCTTATTTACATCTTTCCTGTAGGTGATCATAATGTCACAAAATACTCCGTTAGGCCTCAACAATGTTAGAGGAATCTGAGAGTTGAGGAAAATCTGTTGTTTTATTGGCAATGGGGGATCATGTTTAAAATCTCCAGGAAAACATGAAGTCAGAGACGGTATTGAAACAGAGTGAGAGATGCCTGCAGAAAGCTTACTTCTAGGGTGATGGCCTTGGCACGTCTCTGAAAGGAAAGGTGCAGTTGGTGAAACATCACCATCTGTTTCTCGGGACTCAGTAACACACTCAGGTGCAGAGAGACTTGGGAGTCCTCATGGAGAATTCCCTAAAGTTTAACGTGCAGATTGAGTGGGCAGTAAGGAAAGCAAATGTGATGTTAGCATTCATTTCTGAAGAACTAGAATATAAAAGCAAGGATGTAATGCTGAGGTGATGTAGGGCCACAGATAGCTGTGGAGGCAAAGTCATTGGGAATATGTAAAGTGGTTCTTAATAGTCAGGGCGCGAAAGGTTATGGAAAGAAGGCAGGAGATTAGGGCTGAGAGGGAAATGGATCAGCCATGATGAAATACTGGAGCAGACTCAATGGGTCAAATGGCCTCATTCTGCTCCTATGCCTTATGGTCTTATGGTGACAGCAATAGAGGGGATTATTCCCCAGTGTTTGAACTCAGAGTCTGCAGGTACAATGTTTGGATCTGAGCAGAGCCAAGGTATTCTATCCAAGCACAAAGCCTCACGTCTTGTGTTCTACTGAGTTCCTCCACCAGCCTGAGTTTTTCTCCTGAATACAGCCTCTGCAGTCTATGATGTGCCTTGGACATTAGAATAAGAAAATATCACAGAGCCATAGAATCATAGAACACTACAGCTGAGAAAACAGGCCATTCAACCCTTCTAGTCTGTGCCAAAAGTTTATTCTGCTGGTCCCATTGACCTGCACCCAGTTCATAAGCCCCCAGACCTCACCCATTCGTGTATCTATCCAATTTATTCTTAAAACTTAAGAGTGAGCCCGCAATTACCACATCAGACGGCAGCTCGTTCCACACTCCCACCACTCTGAGTGAAGAAGTTCCCTCTAAACCTTTCCCCTTTCAGCCTAAAGCCATGTTCTCTTCGTATTTATCTCTCCTAATCTAAGTGGAAAGAGCCTACTTGCATTTACTCTGTCTATACCCCTCATAATTTTGTAAACCTCTATCAAATCCTCCCTCATTCTTCTACGCTCTAAGGAATAAAGTCCTAACCTGTTCAATCTTTCCTTGTAACTCAACTCTTGAAGACCCGGCAATATCCTTCTGCAATCTTCTCTGCACTCTTTCAATCTTACTGATAACCTTCCTATAGATAGGTGACCAGAACTGCGCACAATACTCCAAATTTGGCCTCACCGATGTCCTATACAACCTCACCATAACATCCCAACTCCTATACTCAGTACTTGGATTTATTAATGCCAGGATGCCAAAAGCCTTCTTTACAACCCTGTCTACCTGTGACATCACTCTCAGGGATTTGACAAATTCCAAGCCGTCTAGCCCTTTCCCAGTGTGGGAGTCGCAGTCAATATGTGGAAAGTTAAAATTCCCTACTATTACAACTTTCTGTTTCTTACATTGGTCTGCTATATCTCTGCAGATTTGCTCCTCCAATTCTCTCTTACTATTGGGCGGTCTATAATACAACCCTATTTGTGTGGTCACACCTTTCCTGTTCCTCAGCTCCACCCATATGGCCTCTGTAGACAAGCCCTCTGGGCTGTCCTGTCTACATACAGCTGTGATATTTTCCCTGACTAGTAATACCACTCCTCCCCCTTTCATCCCTCCCCCTCTGTCACGTCTGAAATAACGGATCCTCGGAACATTAAGCTGCCAGTCCTGCCCCTCCTGCAACCAAGTGTCACTAATAGCAATAATGTCGTAATCCCAGGTGCCAATCCACGCCCTAAATTCATCTGCCTTACCTACAATACTCCTTGTATTGAAATAGATACAGTGAAGACATTTCTATCACTTACAAACCTTTGATTTCTGTCTATACATGCAGTCCTCACATGACCTTTATCCTCCTCCACCTCACTATCTGCTTTAACACTCTGGTTCCCCTCCCCCTGCAAATCTAGTTTAAACCCCCCCGGAGCAGCACTAACAAATCTACCCACAAGGATGTTAGTCCCCTTCCGGTTCAGGTGCAAACTGTCCCATTGGAATAAGTCCCACCTTCCCTGGAACCAAGCCCAATTCTCCAGAAACATGAAGCCCTCCCTCCTGCACCATCTCCTTAGCCACGTATTTATCTGCATTATCTTCCTATTTCTAGCCTCAGTAGCATGTGGCACGGGTAGCAATCCTGAGGTAGCAACCCTGGAGGTCCTGTCCTTCAACTTTGCACGTAACTCCCTAAACTCTCTTTGCAGGACCTCCTCCTCCTCCTTATCCACGTCTTTGGTCCCAACGTGGACCACGACATCTGGCTGCTCATCCTCCCTCCTGAGAATACCAAGAACTCTATCCGAGATATCGCGGACCCTGTCACCAGGGAGGTAACAGACCATCCGGGATTCTCGATCTCTCCCACAGAACCTCTTCTCTGTCCCCCTAACTATCGAATCCCCTATCACTACTGCTCTCCTCTTTTCCCTCCTTCCTTTCTGAGCTGAGGGTCCAGTCTCAGTGCCAGAGATGCGACCACTGCAACTTGTCCCTCGTAGGTTGTCCCCACCAACAATATCCAAAACGGAGCCATACCGAGACATCGAATAGAAACAGGTCCTTCAGCCCATTAACTCCATGGTGACCTTCAGAGAGCTTCAGAGTACTTGGAAGCACAAGACAAAATAGGTCAAAGTCAGCATTGTTTCCTTAAGGGAAAATCTTGCCTGACAGATCTGTTGGAGTTCTTTGAGGAAATAACTGACAGTATAGACAAAGGAGAGTTAATGAATGTTGTTTCCTTGGATTTTTGGAAAGCCTTTGTCAGGGTATCATACATGGTCTTAGAACATAGAACATTACAGCACAGTTTAGCCTTTCAGTCCACAATGTTGTGTCTACCTTGTAATCTGCTCCAAGATCAATCTAACCCTTTCATCTCTCATGGTCTTATTTCTCTTTCATCCATGTGACCTATCAAATGTCTCTTAAATGTTTCTGATGTGTCTCCCTCTACCTCCACCCCGAGGAATGTATTCCTATAACATAGACCAGTACACCACAGTGCAGGCTCTTTGGCCCATCAAGCTGTGCCAACCATTTTACGTACACCAAAATCAACTAACCCTTCCCTCCCACATAGCCCTCCATTCTTCTGTCATCCGTGTGCCAATCTAAGAGTCCCTTAAATGTCCCTAATGTATGTGCCTTCATCACCATCCCTGGCAGGGTGTTCCATTCACCCACCACTCTCTGTGTAAAAATCTACCTTTGATATCCCCCCTATACTTTCCTCCACCCATCAACATATATTTATACTAATCATACATTAACGTCACAACTGCCCCCAAATGCCACCACTCATCTACACACCAGGGGCAATGTACCTGGCAGGTTAATCTGCATGCCTTTGGGACGTAGGAGAAAGCCATGCAGTGACGGGGTGAGTATGAAAACTCCACACAGAGAGCACCCGCGATCAGGATTAAACCATGTCTCTAGTATTGTGAGGCAGCAGCTCTAACTGTGATGTCACAGTGTCACCCCGCCTCCCGTACATTGTGTATCAATGTATTGATCAGCTTTAGTTGTGATGCCACTGTGTCATCCCACCACCCGTACATTGTGTATCAATGTATTGATCAGGCTGAATACAGTGAGGCCTGAGTCCGAGGTCCACCACGTTCCCGGAGACCCGCGGCCTTCTACCGTGTCGGAGTGCCTGGAGACATGGCCCATTCTGACCAGCTCTCCAAAGCAAACAAGCACACAGAAGTGATGTCGGAGACCTCAAGATACCCCAGACACTTCCCCGGAGCGACCACCGTAGAGCCTTGTTGGTCGCTATCCACAGCTGCCAGAAGTGAGGCCTCCGCCGCCGACCTCAGAAATCGAGCCCGGGGCTCGGCTGGAGCAGAGGCCTTAGCAACCGTGACACAGTTCACGGACTTGTTTCAGCTGAAATTTCTTGGACTCACTTTACACCACACGCTGTCGGAGCAGTGCTGCCAGGATAATCAAGGATAAGTCCCACCCAGCCAACACACTTTTTGTCCCACTTCCCTCCGGGAGAAGGTTCAGGAGCATGAAGATACGTACGGCCAGATTTGGGAACAGCTTCTTTCCAACTGTGATAAGACTGCTGATCAGATCCTGACCCGGATCTGGGCTGTACCTTCCAAATATCTTGATCTGACTTGCACTACCGTACTTTCCCTTTTCTATTTTCTAATTATGATTTATAATTTAAATTTTATTTATATTTACTTCAATTTGTACTTCAGGGAGCGCAAAGCACAGAAACAAATATCACTGTGATGATTGTACTTTATTGTTTGGTGACAATAAAGTATTTGTATTTGTATTTGTGATCAGAAGCTCTTGCTGCCTATCATAATCATGTACATTTGTCCAAGATTACAGGTGTATGTATAATAGTTAAGCCTCGGAGTTGATAACAAAGTTAGAAACCCAAATGTCAATCTGAAAGAGCTGAGAGTTAATGTTATAGCTATATAGGACCCTGGTCAGACCCCACTTGGAGTACTGTGCTCAGTTCTGGTTGCCTCACTACAGGAAGGATGTGGAAGCCATAGAAAGGGTGCAGAGGAGATTCACAAGGATGTTGCCTGGATTGGGGAGCATGCTTTATGAGAATAGATTGAGTGTACCCAGCCTTTTCTCCTTGGAGCAACGGAGGATGAGAGGTGACCTGATAGAGGTGTATAAGATGATGAGAGGCATTGATCATGTGGATAGTCAGAGGCTTTTTCCCAGGGCTGAAATGGTTGCCACAAGAGGACACAGGTTTAAGGTGCTGGGGAGTAGGTACAGAGGAGATGTCAGTGGTAAGTTTTTTACTCAGGGAGTGGTGAGTGCATGGAATGGGCTGCTGGCGGTGGGGGTGGAGGCGGATATGATAAGGTCTTTTAAGACACTCCTGGGTGGCTACATGGAGCTTATGAAAATAGAGGGGTATGGGTAAGCTTAGGTAGTTCTAAGCTAAGGACATGTTCAACACAGCTTTGTGGGCCGAAGGGCCTGTATTGGTTGTAGGTTTTCTATGTTTTAATCTTTTCTATAAAATCTGGAAATTGATACCCAGTGATTGAAGCCTTGGTTAGACCCAAGGTCTGGAGGCTGCTGTAAAGTTGGAGGACTGTCCGTGGATGTGAGTGGGAGAGAGGAAAGGGGCTTGTTTTGCTGTTGTTGTTTTTTTGCTTGTTGTGTTCTGTGTTGTTCTGCTGAGCATCATGGGCACACCGTGTTGGTGCTGGAATGTGTGGTGACACTTGTGGGCTGCCCCCAGCACCCTTGGGTGTGTTGGCTGTTAACACCAATGACACATTTCACTGTGCATTTTGATGTACTTGTGATAAATAAATCTGAATTAGAATCAATAAAGTTCTATAATGCGAGTGATCATGCTTACCCATTCTGTAACCATGGAATCAAACAGCTGACTCCAATGATGAAGCCCTCCCAGTTCATCTTTAGTACTTTATTGCATCTCTTCCTACCTGTTCTCTGTTCATTGGGTGGCTGAAAGATTCTTGATTATTCAGGCCATCGAAGGTTGCAGGGAGAAGGCAGAAGAGGGTTGAGAAAGGTAATAAATCAGCCACGATGGTGTGGTGCACAAACTCGATGGGCTGAATGGCCTAATTCTGATAAAATGTTGTATGGTCTAACAACAACATGGCCCCACATACCTCACTGAGGCCAGGCAGCGTTTGTTTTTATTTTCAAACGTTGGTCAAATAAATAGTTAAATCCAATTTTGCACAAGTCCTTTCATGGACACTATGGGGTATAAGCATCAGTGTTGTTTTGGGCTTTGTTTTCATTAACTATTATCAGATAATTACTCCCTTCAAAGACACGGAGTCCACATTTATAAAGGTCTGAACATTCATTCCTGAAGGTCTCTCAAATATAATTAGCTCTCTGCTTTGATAGTCTGCTGACTTCAATTACATCACTCATTTTTCATCTGTTAATAGTTATCTTTATAACATCAGACATCTGGTTTATTTTTACCACTTTATTAGAATATTGTAAACATTTTCTTCATACTGATTGGGACTGGGTTTGAAAATGCCATAAATTAGTGTGGTAACTACTCATTCTGTTGCTGCCTGTGCCTGGAGTGGGCGCTGGAGCCTGCCATCTCCTGCCTCACACAGTCTGAGCAGCTTCTCAAATGGACTACACAGATACTTCAGTTTGTCAGCATCCCTTCCCACCACGTGTCCTCGTCCTCTGATAAAACTTTGATTATTTTTCCTTGCACTGACGTAGAACAGATACCAGTTCAGGCCCTTCGGCCTACAATGTTGTGCCAACCTTTAACCTACTCTACAATCAATCTAACCCTTCCCTCCCACATTGCCCTCCATTTTTCTATCATCCATGTGCCTGTCTAAGAGTCTCTTAAATCCCCTTAAGGATCAAGCCATTTACATGGCACAGGACTCAATTCAGCTGGTATACTTTACCGCCCACCATGAGACAGAGGTCCGTGTAAACCCCTTCCTCAATACAATTGGCTTGGAAGTGAAATCTTAGTAATTCAAACTCAGCAAGTCAGGCAGCTTTGTATGGAGGGGAATAAACATCTCTTTTGGACTGAGATGCTTCAGCCTAAAATGTTTATCCCCTCCACGGATGCTGCTTGACCTGCTGAGTTCCTCCAGCAGTTAGTGTGTTTTGATCTGGACTTCCAGCGTCTCTTGTGGTTAACGTGTTCAACATTCCCCTGGACCAGTGAACCTCCAAATTATTACAAACTGAATAAGATTGTTAGTAACATTTGAAAATAGCTTTAGAAAATGCGTCATAGGGAAAGATTTGGGGAAAGGACAGTGGAGAGAAACCTATGTGACCCGACTTTGAGAATTGGGGTGTGTACAAAGGGTGAGCAGACTTTTCCTCCGCTTTGACATTCCTCGATGGGAAGACACTGGTATAATCTGCTTATGGCACTTCAAAACTAGCACAGAAACCTCAAAGCCCAGGATCAGAAAAGCCTACAGAAAGTGGTGGATACAGCCTATAGGTGAAATATGATTGGTTATTTCAGTCCTCTCTCTCCAAGGAGATGGTGGTGGACTTTAGGAGATCTAGGCCTCATATGGAGCCAGTGATCATTAATGGAGAATGTGTGGAGCAGGTTAAGACCTACAAGTATCTGGGAGTACAGTTAGACGAGAAGCTAGACTGGACTGCCAACACAGATGCCTTGTGCAGGAAGGCACAGAGTCGACTGTACTTCCTTAGAAGGTTGGCGTCATTCAATGTCTGTAGTGAGATGCTGAAGATGTTCTATAGGTCAGTTGTGGAGAGCGCCCTCTTCTTTGTGGTGGCGTGTTGGGGAGGAAGCATTAAAAAGAGGGACGCCTCACGTCTTAATAAGCTGGTAAGGAAGGCGGGCTCTGTCGTGGGCAAAGTACTGGAGAGTTTAACATCGGTAGCTGAGCGAAGGGCGCTGAGTAGGCTACGGTCAATTATGGAAAACTCTGAACATCCTCTACATAGCACCATCCAGAGACAGAGAAGCAGTTTCAGCGACAGGTTACTATCGATGCAATGCTCCTCAGACAGGATGAAGAGGTCAATACTCCCCAATGCCATTAGGCTTTACAATTCTACCGCCAGGACTTAAGAACTTTTTAAAAGCTATTATTAATGCTTTTTGAGAAAGTGATTTAGATGCATATCATATTTTTTTACTGAGTTAAGTATTGTATGTAATTAGTTTTGCTACAACAAGTGTATGGGACATTGGAAAAAAGTTTTCCCCATGGGGATGAATAAAGTATCTATCTATCTATCTATCTATCTATCTATCTATCTATCAGTACCACACTGGTGAAATGTGACTGCAGACAGTGCACCCTCTCTCTCCAGTACCACACTGGTGAAATGTGACTGCAGACAGTGCACCCTCTCTCTCCAGTACCACACTGGTGAAATGTGACTGCAGATGACGGTGCACCCTCTCTCTCCAGTACCACACTGGTGAAATGTGACTGCAGACAGAGCACCCTCTCTCTCCAGTACCACACTGGTGAAATGTGACTGCAGATGACGGTGCACCCTCTCTCTCTAGTACCACACTGGTGAAATGTGACTGCAGATGACGGTGCACCCTCTCTCTCTAGTACCACACTGGTGAAATGTGACTGCAGACAGTGCACCCTCTCTCTCCAGTACCACACTGGTGAAATGTGACTGCAGATGACGGTGCACCCTCTCTCCAGTACCACACTGGTGAAATGTGACTGCAGACAGTGCACCCTCTCTCTCCAGTACCACACTGGTGAAATGTGACTGCAGACAGAGCACCCTCTCTCTCCAGTACCACACTGGTGAAATGTGACTGCAGATGACGGTGCACCCTCTCTCTCCAGTACCACACTGGTGAAATGTGACTGCAGATGACGGTGCACCCTCTCTCTCCAGTACTACACTGGTGAAATGTGACTGCAGACAGTGCACCCTCTCTCTCCAGTACCACACTGGTGAAATGTGACTGCAGATGACGGTGCACCCTCTCTCTCCAGTACCACACTGGTGAAATGTGACTGCAGATGACAGTGCACCCTCTCTCTCCAGTACCACACTGGTGAAATGTGACTGCAGATGACGGTGCACCCTCTCTCTCCAGTACCACACTGGTGAAATGTGACTGCAGACAGTGCACCCTCTCTCTCCAGTACCACACTGGTGAAATGTGACTGCAGACAGTGCACCCTCTCTCTCCAGTACCACACTGGTGAAATGTGACTGCAGATGACGGTGCACCCTCTCTCTCCAGTACCACACTGGTGAAATGTGACTGCAGATGACGGTGCACCCTCTCTCTCCAGTACCACACTGGTGAAATGTGACTGCAGACAGTGCACCCTCTCTCTCCAGTACCACACTGGTGAAATGTGACTGCAGACAGTGCACCCTCTCTCTCCAGTACCACACTGGTGAAATGTGACTGCAGATGACGGTGCACCCTCTCTCTCCAGTACCACACTGGTGAAATGTGACTGCAGACAGAGCACCCTCTCTCTCCAGTACCACACTGGTGAAATGTGACTGCAGATGACGGTGCACCCTCTCTCTCCAGTACCACACTGGTGAAATGTGACTGCAGATGACAGTGCACCCTCTCTCTCCAGTACCACACTGGTGAAATGTGACTGCAGATGACGGTGCACCCTCTCTCTCCAGTACCACACTGGTGAAATGTGACTGCAGACAGTGCACCCTCTCTCTCCAGTACCACACTGGTGAAATGTGACTGCAGATGACGGTGCACCCTCTCTCTCCAGTAGCACACTGGTGAAATGTGACTGCAGACAGAGCACCCTCTCTCTCCAGTACCACACTGGTGAAATGTGACTGCAGATGACGGTGCACCCTCTCTCTCCAGTACCACACTGGTGAAATGTGACTGCAGACAGAGCACCCTCTCTCTCCAGTACCACACTGGTGAAATGTGACTGCAGACAGTGCACCCTCTCTCTCCAGTACCACACTGGTGAAATGTGACTGCAGACAGTGCACCCTCTCTCTCCAGTACCACACTGGTGAAATGTGACTGCAGACAGTGCACCCTCTCTCTCCAGTACCACACTGGTGAAATGTGACTGCAGACAGAGCACCCTCTCTCTCCAGTACCACACTGGTGAAATGTGACTGCAGACAGAGCACCCTCTCTCTCCAGTACCACACTGGTGAAATGTGACTGCAGACAGTGCACCCTCTCTCTCCAGTACCACACTGGTGAAATGTGACTGCAGACAGTGCACCCTCTCTCTCCCGTAGCATTGGTCTGAAATATGACTAATGATGTCATTTGATTGGAGTGCTGCACAGATGGAACAGGAGTGTTCCTGCGCAGGTCCGACAAAGTGTTTAAAAAAGCAGCAGGATTCTTGACAGGAGTTGTTAATTGGAGTACTGTGCAGACGCAACAGGAGTGTCCCCACGCAGTTCTGACAAGTAGCTTGAAAGAGCAGCAAATTTTTTAATGGGAGTTGTCGATTTTGCAGATGGGCTCCCACGCAAGTTCAACAAAGAGCTTTCAAAAACTCCTTTTCTATAAAAGAGTGGTTCCGCCTAGCGGAGCAGTCGTCGTCAGAGTAGTAAGGCTTTGGCTCAACAAGGCTTCGGCAAGAAGAGACAGAGGCAAGGTGAGTTCACTCCTTATTTCTCATTTAACTCCAGAGAGAATGGGGGGGTATGGGGTATACAGAGCCAGTGTCCTGTTCTAGGTGTCAGACGTGTGATTTCCAGGAGATTCCCAGCCTCCCCGATGGCCACATCTGCACCAGGCGCATTGAGATGCAGCTCCTTAGAGACCGTGTTAGGGAACTGGAGCTGCAGCTCGTGACATTCAGCTTGTTCGGGGAAGTGAAGCAGTGATAGACAGGAGCTACAGAGAGATAGCCACCCTAAGGCTACAGGACACAGATAAATGGGCGACTCTCAGGAGAGGGAAGGGGGAACATCAGATTGTGGAGAGCACCCCTGTGGTCGTCTTCCTAAACAATAAGTACTGAATTTTGAGTGCTGTTGGGGTGGGACAATCCAAGGTAGAACAAACAAGGCAACACGAGGGAATCTGCAGAGGCTGGAAATAAATAAAAACACAAAATGCTGGCAGAACTCAGCAGGCCAGACAGCATCTATGGGAGGTGGTAGTGATGACGTTTCGGGCCGAAACCCTTCATCAGGAGTTATGACCCTGATGAAGGATTTCGGCCCAAAACGTCGTCACTACCTCCTCCCATAGATGCTGTCTGGCCTGCTGAGTTCTGCCAGCATTTCATGTTTTTAGAACAAACAAGGGCCTGTTTCTGTGCTATAATGTTCTTTGGTCCTATGGGACCTACCTGGGGGAAGTAATAGCAGCCGTGCCACAGGCGCTGAGTCTGGCCCTGTGCCTCAGGAGGCTAGGGAACTGAACAGGGTGCCTTCAGTGATAGGGGACTCTGTAGTTAAGGGACCAGATAGGTGATTCTTTGGAGATGAAAAAGAAATACAGATGGTAGTTTGCCTCCCAGGTGCCAGGGTCCACTATATTCCTGAACACATCCAAAATATCCTGAAAAGACAGGGTGAGCAGGCAGAAGTTGTGGTACATATTAGTACCAATAATATAGGTAGAAAAAGGGAGCTGGTCTTGAAAAGTGACTACAGGGAGCTTGGAAGGAAGTTGAGAAGCAGGACTTCAAGGGTATTAATCCCGAGATTGCTGCCTGTGCTATGTGACAGTGAGCAGAAGAATAGAATGAGGTGGCAGATAAATGTGTGGCTGAAGAATTGGAGCATGGTGCAGGGTTTCAGATTTCTGGATCACAGGAACCTTTTCTGGGGCAGGAATGACCTGTACAAAAGGGACAGGATGCAGTTGAATCCAAGGGGTACAAATGTCCTTGCGGGCAGCTATTGGGAGTGATTTAAACTAATATGGCAGCGGGATTGGAACCAGTGTGATAGAGCTGAGGATGGGTCACCAGGTTTACAAGTAGATGATGGCTGTAACATGAATGTAAGGAAGGACAAGCCAATGATTGGGTACAAATACATATATAGCAAAGAATTAAATTGTACCACAGAGGTAAAATTCAACAGGGTGAAGAATGCAGGACTGAAGATACTGTATTTAAATGTACGTAGCATTTGAATAAGGTGGACAAACTTGTGGTGAAATTAGAGATTGGTCGGTATGACGTTGTGGGCATCACTGAGTCATGGCTGAAAGGCCACAGTTGGGAGTTTAACATCAAAGGATACACTTTGTATCTAAAGGACAGGCAGGAAGGCATAGGCAGTGGTGTGGCTCTGTTGGTAAGAGATGGAATAACATCTTTAAAAAGAGATGATAGAGGGTAAGAGAATGTTGAATCTTTGTGGGTGGCGTTAAGAAACTGCAAGGGTAAAAAAAAAATAATGGGAATTATATATAGGCCTCCAAATAGTAGCCAAGATGGGGGATTGAGATTGCAAAAAGGGCTGGAAAAGGCATGTAATAAGGGTAATGTCACAATAGTAATGGGGGACTTCAATAAGCAAGGGGATTGGGAAAATCAGGTTGGTGTTGGATCACAAGAGAGGGAATTTGTTGAATGCCTATGAGATGGCCTTTTAGAGCAGCTTATAAGAAGCTAGTCTGGCTGCACTTGGAGTATTGTCAACAGTTTTGGGCCCCTTATCTCAGAAAGGATGTATTATAATTGGAGAGAGTCCAGAGGGGGTTCACAAGGATGATTTAGGGAATGAAAGGGTTAACATATGAGGAGTGTTTGGCAGCTTTAGGCCTGTACTGACTGGAATTTAGAAGAATGCGGGGTGGGAGGGGGGTATCTCATTGAAACCAGCAGAATGCTGAAGGACTAGATGAGGTGGATGTGGAGAGGATGTTTCCTCTGGTGGGCTATCCAGAACTAAAGGGCACAGCCTCAAAATTGAGGGGCAACCTTTTAGAACAGACGTAAAGAGGATTTTTTTTAGCCAGAGAATAGTGAATTTGTGGAATGCTCTGCCACAGACTGCGGTGGAGGTCAAGTCCATGGGCATATTTAATTATATTGATCGTTTCCTGATCAGTCAGAGCTTCAAAGGATATGGAGAGAAGCAGGTGTATGCGGTTGAGTGGAATCCGGGAACAACCAAGATGGAATGACAGAGCAGACTCGATGGGTTGAATGGCCTAATTCTTGTCCTAAGCCTTATGGTCTTATGGTCTTAAGTCTGCACTCTCTCTCCAGTTACACCCCAATAAAAGAGGACTGGTGATGTCAGTGCACACGATCTCCTGTACCATTCATGGTAAATATGACTGGTTATGTCAGTCCTCTCTCTGTCTTCTGTAGTGTTTGTTTGAAATATGTCTGGTGATGTTAATCCTCTCTCCCTCCTGTATCACACTGGAGAAATATGTCTGGTGATGTCAGCACTCGCGCTCTCTCTCCTGTAGTGTGTGTCTATGTTGTGTGTCTGTTTGTGTGTCTGTGTGTGAGGTTGTGTAAGTTTGTGTGTGTGAGTGTAAGTGTGTCTATCTGTACATATGTGTGTGTGTGTATATGTGTGTGCATGTGTATATACACATGTGTGTGCATGTTTATGTGTGGATCTGTATGTGAGTTTGTGTGTGTGAATGTGTGTGTGTGTATTTATATGTTTGTGTGAGAGAGTGTGGGTATGTACGTGTATGTGTGTGTGTGTTTGTGTATGTGTTGTGTATTTCTGTGGTTGTGTTGTATGTGTGTGTATGTTGTGTTTGTATGGTTGTGTGTGTGTACATGTGTCTGTGTGTATGTATTTGCTCGTGCTATGTGAGTGTGTGTGTGTGTGTGTGTCAATGTGTTTCTGTGTTGTCCATGCGTTGTGTCTCTATATGTGTCTGTGTGTCTTTATGTGTGTGTGTGTGTATGTGTATATGTGTGTGCTTGTGTTTGAATGTGTGTGTGCGTGTGTCTGTGCCTATGTGACTGTGTGTGTATGTCTGTATCTGCGTGTGTTTTTGCGCGTGTGTGTGTGTCTGTGTCAGTGTGTGTGTGTGGGTTTCTGTGTGAGTGTGTGTGTGTTGAGAGTGAGTAAGTGTGTGGGCATCTGTGTGTGCATATGTGTGTTTGTATGTGCGTGTATTTCTGTGTGTGTCTGGCTGTGTCTGTGTTTCTGTGTGTATATGTGTATGTTTGTGTGTGTATGTGTGTGTGTATGTCTGTATCTGTGTGTCTGTGTCAGATATACTGGGTGTGTGTATATATGTGTCTGCTTGTGTATGTGTCTGTTTATGTGTGTGTGTGTGTGTCTGTCTGTCTGTCTGTCTGTCTGTCTGTGTGTCTGTCTGTCTGTGTGTGTGTGTCTGTCTGTCTGTTGCAAACTAGTATGGCAGGAAAGGGGCAGGGGAACCAGTATGATAGAGCTGAGGATGGGAACCAGGATGATAGAGCTGAGGATGGGAACCAGTATGATAGAGCTGAGGATGGGAACCAGGATGATAGAGCTGAGGATGAGCCAGCAGGTTTACAGGTTGTAAAATGGACAAGCCAATGATCGGTACAAATGCAGAGAGAGCAAAGAGTTCAATTATCCACAGAGGCAAAATATAAAAGAGAGAAGAATGCAGGACTGAAGGTGCTCTATTTAAATGTGAGTAGCTTTTAGAATAAGGTGGATGAACTCGTGATGGAATCTGAGATTGGTCAGTATGATGTTGTGGGCATCGCTGAGTCATGGCTGAAAGAAGGTCATAGTTGGGAGTTTAATATCAAAGGATATACTTTGTATCACAAGGACAGGCAAGAAGGCATAGGTGGTGGTGTGGCTCTGTTGGTAAGAGATGGAATTACATTTTTAGAAAGAGGTGACATAGGGTCAGAGAATGTTTGTGGGTGGATTAAGAAGTTGCAAGCATAAAAAGGAGTTATGGGAATCATGTATAGGCCTCCAAATAGTAGCCAAGATGTGGGGTTGAGGTTTCAAAGGGAGCTGAAAAAGGCATGTAATAAGGGTAATGTCACAATTGTAAAGGGCAACTTCAATATGCAAGAAGATTGGGAAAATCAGGTTTGTGTCGGATCACAAGGCAGGAAAATTTGTTGAATGCCTACGAGATGGCTTTTTAAAGCAGCTTGTGCTTGAGCCTACTCGGGGAATGGTTATCTTAGACTGAGTGTTGTGTAATAACCCAGATCTTATTAGGAAGCTTATTGTAAAGGAATAATTAGGAGGCAGTGATCATAATATGATTGAAATCATACTGCAATTTGAGAGGGAGAAGCACAAGTCAGATGTAACTGTATCGAAATGGAATAAAGGGAATTACAGAGACATGAGAGAGGAGCTTGCCCGGATAGATTGGAGGAAGATTCTGTTGGGGATGATGGCATGGCTGAAGTTTCTGTGAATAGTTCACAAGGTGGAGGATAGATATGTCCCACTTAAGAAGTTCTCAAATGGCAGGCCTAGGCAATCATGGCTGAAAAGGGAAGTTAAGGACCACATAAAAGCCAAGGGAAGGGCATATAATGTAGCAAAAGTGAGTGGGAAGTTGGATGATTGGGAAGCTTTTAAAATCCAACAAAAGGCAACTAAAAAAAACTATAAGAAGACAAAAGCTGAAATATGAGGGCAAACTATCTAATAATATAAAGCAATATTCTAAAAGTTTTTTGGTTATATAAAGAATAAAAGGGAGGTGAGAGCGGTCAGTATTGGGACCACTAATTTTCACATTGTTTGTCAATGATTTAGATAGTGGAATTGATGGCTTTGTGGCAAAGTTTGAGGATGATACAAATATACATGGAGGGGTTGGTGGTGCTGAGGAAGCAATGTGACTACGGCAGGACTTAGACAAATTGGAAGAATGGACAAAAAAGTGGCAGATGGAATGTAGTATTAGGAAATGTATGATAATGCATTTTGGTAAAAGGAGCAATAGTGTGGACTATTATCAAAATAGAGAGAAAATTCAAAAACATCAGAGATGCAAAGGGACTTAGGAGTCCTCGTGCAATACTCCCTAAAGGTTAATTTACAGTTTGAGTCTGTCGTAAAGAAGGCAAATGCAATGTTGGCATTTATTTCATGGGGAATAGAATATAAAAAAAGGAGATAATGCTGAAGCTTTATAAGAGAGTAGTCAGGTCACGCTTGAAATATTGTCAACAGTTTTGCGAACCATATCTCAGAAAGGATGTATTGTCATTGGAGAGAGTCCAGAGAAGGTTTATGAGGATGATTCTGGGAAAGAATGGGTTAACATTTGAGGAGCGTTTGGCAGCTTTGGACCTGTACTCACTGGAATTTAGAAGAAAGTGTGAGGGAATCTCATTGAAAATATTGAAAAGACTAGATAGGGTGGACGTGGAGAGGATGTTTCCTATGGTGGGGGTTATCCAGAACTAGAGGGTGCAGCCTCAAAATTGAGGAGCAATCTTTTAGAATAGAGGTAAGCAGAAATTTTTTTAGCCAGAGAGTAGCTAATCTGTGGAATGCTCTGCTACAGGCTGTGGTGGAGGGGAAGTCGTTGGGTACATTTAAAGCGGAAGTTGTCTGTTTCCTGATTGGTCAGGGCATCAAGGGATATGGTGAGAGAGCAGATATATGGGGCTAAATGGGATCCAGGATCTGCCATGACGAAATGGTGGAGCAGCCTCGATGGGCTGAATAGACTAATTCTGTTCCTGGGTCTTATGGTGTGTGTGTGTTTGTCTGTCTGTGCGTGTGTGTGTGTGCGTGTCCATCACTGTCTGTGTTTGTGTGTGTATGTGTGTTTGTCTGTGTGTGTGTGTATCTGTCTGTCACTCTGTGTGTACATGTCTGTCACTGTGTGTCTGTGTGTATATGTAACCAACTGACCATTGAATATAATTTTTTATTGACAAAATGCACTTATAATTACACCCTGGTAATGCTAAAATAGCTGCCTGTGCCTTAAGAGAAACGGTGATGTCTCTATGCACGTGTGGAGTAGAAAGAAGAGTACAAAGTTCTGGAACTACATCAAGTGCCAGTCATATGATTTTCATGAGTAAGGTATCGGCACCAGATAGCGTGGTTGTGCAAAGTTCCTTATCGGCCTAGTAGGTTAGTCTTTCCAGTAATTTAAACTATAAGCAATATATTGTAAAAGTTCTCATAGAAGTTTATTTTTGTCTTACTTCATTGTTTCATGACCGAATGTGAATGTAACGGAGTAATGTGAATGTGGTCATCTCTGTTTACGTAGTGTGAGTGAGAACTCGTTTCAGGGTCTAGCCTATACGTGTTTGGAAGGTAAGCACTTGTGTGCCAAAGTGAGTACATCTCTTAGTTAAGATGAGATGTGTTTATTCATATTTTTTATGTTGTGTATAACATGCAGGATTCTAATATTATTTGTATTGTTTTTAGAATTGCCACTACTATATTGGTTTTGTATACAGGCAGTCCCTGGGTTACGAACGAGTTCCATTCCTGAGCCTGTCTTTAAGTCGGATTTGTACTTAAGTCGGAACAGGTACATTCGGTATTATTTAGTGTCAGTTAGTCAAACGTTTGTCTTAGCATATAGTATATATTTTACCTTTCTAGGCATATAAAACACTTAAGAAATGTATGTATTTCAATAATTAAACCACTGCGTTGTTTAGTAATAATTGTAGCTTTCATCGGGGCAGGGCCTTTCACATGCTCCATTATTCTCACTTTATCCTTTAAAATTGTTCCGATCATTGACTGACTGTCGCCTAATGCTTTTCCAATGACCAATGATGATCACTTTATTATCTCCACCTTATTTTCAACTGTAATTGTTTTCCTTTTCTTTGATGCATCACCAGCATTTGCATCAGCTTTATGCTTTGGAAACATGGTTACAAGGGTAAATAAGAGAAAAATTTAAGCCAAATACAAAGTTACACACTCAACACAGTGTTAACGGCAACATGATGCAACTTAAAATGGCGGGACAGCGTTCTCCTTCCTCGAGCCGACGAACTGCTGAAGTCGCGCAATGTTTTCATGGGCGTCACAACGTTGTGTGTGCATTCGTTACTACGAACCATTGTATTTAACTCAGATTTTCAATATAATAGGCTTTGTGGCAGGCCGTTCGTAAGTTGGACGTTCGTAACACGGGGACTGCCTGTATTTTGTTTTATTTATTTTCAACTGCATATGTAACAAGGGTGTGGAGCGAAATTAATCTGAGATTTTAACAGCAGGAACTTTTTTTTAGTTCTTTTTGTTATTTTTATTTTGATACTCTCTTTCTGCATTACAGCGTCTAAAACAGATAAAGGAATTAAAGACCTGAAAAAGTATTTGTTGTCCTGTGTATGTATTTTTCCCCAAGCTATAGATATATATTGTGTGTGTGTTGTGTGTTTTACTGATTTATTAAAAATAAGTTGTGCAAAAAGAGAGAAAAACAGTGAGGTGGTGTTCACAGGTTCATTGTCTGTTCAGAAATCTGATGGTAGAGGAGAAGAAGCTGTCCAGAAAAATTGAGTTTGTGACTTCATGCTTCTGCGCCGCCTCCTCGATGGTAGCAAAGAGAAGAGGGCACATCTTGAGTGGCGGGCATCCTTAATGATGGAGGCCACTTTCTTGAGGCATCTGCCCTTTGAAGATGCCCCAATTTTGGGGAGATTAGTACCCATGAAAGGCTGTCGTTACTGACAGGAGGAAACAAAGCCATAGGCTTGTGGAAGTGTGGGGTTGTCCAAAGCAAGTGTGGGGAAAGTGGGTTCTTTCAAACCCCTCAGTCTCAGATAAACTGTGAAGTGCCTCGATGCCTTTTACTCTGTCTGGGCCAGACACCATTCAACTCAACATTTATCAAATGAGATCCGGGAAGTAGCAGCAGGCCAAGTGTTATGTCTACAACTTTACTACCAGAATTCAATCAGTTCTCAATGCCTTTATGTCATGAATTAAACTAAATTCTAGTCTGGTGAGCATTCTCTTCAATTGCCATTTGCCAAGCAACTCTTAAATCTACACCAGCCAATTAACTAACGGCAGTTGTCTTTGGGTTTATTACAAAAGTTTAATATGATCCAGATTGCCAGCTGTTTTGTTTTTGCTTAATTTAATTTATTTTATCTTTTCATCAAGATCCAGTTTGCAGCAAGAACCTGCTTAAAAATGAAATACGATGTTTCTCTGGTTAGTGGACTGGTTATCTTTCAGTCTGAACCTCTGACTAGCTGTGTGCCTTTGAAAGATGACAAGTAGTGATTTGTCTTGTCTGGGAAGAAGAAGCCGGCAGCGTGCAGTGGTGTGACTGCTGGGGTTTAAACAGCCAGCTTCATGGTGACACTGTCACTGAGCGAGGGGAGCCAGAGTTAGCAGAGCGCTGGGTCAGACTGTGACCAAACCAACAACAGTTATGTCTGTAATCCAATACAAGTGGCCGGGACCTCGAACTGAGGCTCTCACTCACAAAATCAGAATCAGAATTGTTATCACTGACATAGATCAAGAAATTTGTTGTTTTGTGGTAGGAGAACAGTGCAATACATATAAAATACTATAAATTACAATAAGAATATATAAAAAATAGTGCAAAAAGAGAGAAAAATAGTGAGGTGGTTTCTATGGGCTCATTGTCCATTCAGAAATCTGATGGCAGAGGGGAAGAAGTTGTTCCTAAAATGTTGAGTGTTTGGCTTCAGGCTCATTGGTGGTAGTAATGAAAAGAGGGCATGTCCTGGATGGTGAGGGTCTTTAATGATCGCTGCTGCTTTCCTGAGACAGTACACATTGATGCTGGGAAGGTTAGTACTCACGAAGGAGCTGGCTGAGTTTGCAACCCTCTGCAGCTTTCTCCATTCCTGTGCAGTGACAACCTCCATACCAGACGGTGATGCAACCAACTGAGTTTTTTTTAGTGACATACTAAATCTCCTCAAACCCCTAATGAAATATAGCCTCTGGTGTGCCCTCTTCATGATTACGTCAATGTGTTGGACACAGGATAGATCCTCTGAGATGTTGACTCCCAGAAACTTGAAACTGATCACTCTTTCCACCTCTAACCCCTTGATTACGACTGGTGTGTGTTCCCTTGACTTCCTCTTCCTGAAGTCCACAATCAATTCCTGTTCTCACTGACACTGAGTGCAAGGTTTTGCAACTCCACTCTGCAGTCCAGATTACTACTACCCTCACTTCAGTCTCAAAGAAGAATGCATTAACAAATTATTTCCAAATAGACGTAACCAAAAATAATCATGTAGTGTATATATTCTATTTTTCACAGCTAATTACAGCATTTGAACTCACAACAAACATCCTGTGCCTATTCATCCTCAAGTCCAAAGTCCTACCAACTTACATCTTGGATAAATTCATCCACAACTCTCTGTGGTAGAGAGTTCCACAAACAAGCAGCTCCCCATGTCAGGAAACACACACAAAATGCCAGTGGAACGCAGCAGGCCAGGCAGCATCTATAGGAAGAAGCACAGTCGACATTTCGGGCTGAGACCCTTCGTCAGGACTAACCGAAAGGAAAAATAGTAAGAGATTTGAAAGTAGGAGGGGGAGGGGGAAATGTGAAATGATAGGAGAAGACCAGAGGGGGTGGGATGAAGCTAAGAGCTGGAAAGGTGATTGGCAAAAGGGATACAGAGCTGGAGAAGGGAAAGGATCATGGGACGGGAGGCCTAGGGAGAAAGAAAGGGGGAGGGGAGCACCCAGAGGGAGATGGAGAACAGGCAGAGTGATTGGCAGGGAGAGAAAAATGTCAGGAATTTTTTTTTTCATGTTATCACTGAATGGCTGACCCTTACCAAAGACTCCATTGGATACACAAGATGCTGCAGACGCTGGAGTCTGAAGATGCCCTCAAGATGCTGAAGGCACTCAATGGGTCAGACAGTATCTATGGGGAGAAAAGGACAGTCAACATTTTATATTGAGACCCTTAACTCAACATCTTTGTCACTCAATGGAGAAATCCACCATCCTAGGAAGTTCGAAGGTTTCATGAACCAATAACGTTCTGTTTAAAACCTGTCCTGATGATGGGTCTTGTCCTGTAACATTGACACTTCATTTCTCTTTATGATGCTACCTTACCTGCTGCGTTCCTCCTGCATTTTGTGTGTGTTATCTGTCCGTCTATCTCTCTCAACAAGCCTACGCCCAGCACAGTCATTGCTACGTTCCATTGTATGTTGTAGTGTATATGTGACAAATAAAGTTAATCTTTCCCCTCACACTTGTATTCCATTTGAACTTTCTTGTCCGTTCTTGCGACTGTCCTGTCAACCTTTGCAGACTCTGCCTCCTCCTTACAACTCACTTTCCAACCTACCTCACACAAACTTCACACCCCCAGCATCTCCTCTTCTGTAATAATTTTCCTTCCCGGAATCCCCAGCTTCCAGAACCTACTCAGTGGGACACCAAGGCAGCGTAGCAGTCAGTGTGACGTGATTACAGTGCGGGCCGTCAGAATTCAAAGTTCAATTCTGGCATCCTCTGTAAGAAAGTTTGTATGTTCTTCCTGCAGCCTCGTGGGTTTCGTATGAGTGCTCTGGTTTCCTCCCACAGTCCAAAGACATACCAAAAAATTGGTTAATTGGCCATGGTAAATTGCCCTGTGACTAGGCTAGAGTGAAATAGGTGAGGTAGCTGGGTGGTGTGGCTCATTGGGATAGAGGGGCCTGTTCTGTCTTAAATAAAATAAAATATTTACTTAACACTTTGCCCCTCTCCTGTGCTTCCACCCATTCTGTAAATGACCAGGTTGATTATACTCTCTAGATACTCTTTCGCTTTCCCTTTCCCCCCACATAGAAACATAGAAAACCTACAACACAATACAGGCCCTTTGGCCCACAATGCTGTGCCAAATATGTACTTACCTATAGGCTTCTATTTTTCTGAGCTCCATGTACCTATCCAGGAGTCTCTTAAAAGACCCTATCATATCCGCCTCCACCACCATCGCTGGCAGCCCATTCCACGCACTCACCACTCTCTGCGTAAAAAGCTTACCCCTGACATCCCCTCTGAACCTGCTTCCAAGCACCTTAAAACTGTGCCCTCTGGTGTTAGTCATTTCAGCCCTGGGAAAAGCCTCTGACTAACTATCCCCACAATTCCACAGATGCTGCCTGAGCCACTGGGCTACTCCAGTGGCTTGTTTTTCACTCCAGATTCCAGTGTCTGCAGTCGCTTGGCATGCACGAAAAGTATGTTTTGAGTGAAGAGTACAAGTCACTAACTGCAGACTTATAGAGTCATAGAAAATTACAGTACAGAACAGGCCCTTCGGTTCACTAAGTTCTGCACTAAACCAACTAAATTAGTAATCAAATGGCCACCTAAACTCTACCCCTCTGCCTACATAATGTCCATATCATTCTATTTTTCTCATATCCGTGTGCCAATCTAAACTTTTCTTAAAAATCCCTAATGTATCTGCTTCTGCCACCATCCCAGGCACCCACCACTCTCAGTGTGAAAACCGTGCCCCTCCCATCTCCTTTAAAAATGCCACCTCTCACCTTCAATGCATGCTCTCTGCTATTAGACATTTCAACCCTGGGAAAAAGGTACTCCCTCTCTACTCTACCTATACTTCTCATTATCTTATAAACCTCTATCAGATCTCCCCTCAGCCTCCGTCACTGCAGAGAAAACAACGCAGGTTTGTCCAGCCTCTCATGATAGCGCGTGCCCTCTAAACCAGACAGCTACCTGGTGAGCCTCTTCTGCATCCTCTCCAAAGTATCTGTCCTATAGCGAGGCGACCAGAACTGTATGCAACTGTCCACACACAGCCTACTTAGAGTGTTTTGAAGCTGCAAGATAACTTTCTGAACTTTTGAACTCAATGCTTTGACTAATGAAGGCAAGCATGCCTTTGGCCTTCTTAACCACGCCCCCCCTCATCCTGTGTAGCCACTTTCAAGGAGCTATCAAGTTGGACCCCAAGATCCTTCTGCTCATCAACACTGTTAGGGGTCTTGTCCTTAACACTGTACTTACTGCTGCTTTACATTTGACCTATTAAGGTGCAAATCACATTTGGCCAGGTTAAACTCCATCTGCCATTTCTCTGCCCATATCTGCAACTGATCTATATCTCACTGTATTCTTTACCAGTCATTTACACTATCCACAACACCACCAATCTTTGTGTCATCTGCAGACTTACTAACCCACCCTTCTACAGTTCAGTCCAGGTCATTTATATACTTCACGAACAGCAGAGGTCCTAGTACAGATCCCTGCGGAACACAGAACTCCAGTTAGAGTATGTCCCTTTGACCTTGACCCTCTGCCTTCTATGGACAAGCCAGTTCTGAATCCAAATGGCCAATTCACCATGGATCCCATGCTTCTTCTGGAAGAGCCTCCCATGAGGGACCTTGTCAAAGACCTTACTGAAATCCATGTAGACAACATCTACAGCTCTACCTTCATCGATCACCCTTGTAACCTCATCAAGAAACTCCGTTACATTAGGAAGACATGATTTGCCCCACACAAAGTCGTGCTAACTCTCCCTAACTAGGCCATGGGTTTCCAAACATATATATAATTGCAATTTATAGATTTTATTTATTGCACTGTATGCTGCTGCAAAACATCACATTTCATGGCATATGTCAATGATATTAAATCTGATTCTGATTGTTAGTAATTCCAGACCAATCTAAGGTGAATCATTATCCAGATAAGCCAGTCTGTAAGAAGTGCTCTCCAAGGCATGGCTAATGACACAGTGGGTCTGCTAATGTCACCAGCATTCCTCTGTTGGTCTGCAAAACCTGAAATGGATTGGTGTGGATTCCAAATCAACAGGAAAAAATCAGGGGAAGTGAGGACCAAGATGAAGACATTAAACATGAGTGATATTTTCAAAGTTCCCAGATCAAAAGGGTTACAGTTCGATATGCTTACAACAGAAACAAGCAGTCCGCAACAAGCATTCAGAACACAAGCAACATAGGAGTTGTTAGAATAATTTAATTACTGACAAATAATCAAATTATGGAGGTATAATTACACCACACAAATGTTATAAAATGCCATTAACGTAAGAGTTAAAATTATCTCTGAGCCCAATGATAAAATCAAACTTGCATCTTCTAGCACAGAATGAGGGAAAGTTTTGAAAGGGAGAAAATTGGCAATTAAATAAATATTGGATTTCTTTTCTTTTGCTTTCAAAGGAACAGACTCAGAGTAAGGCTGCACTGCCAAGAAAGTTGTTTTGAACCTATGCATTTCTCTTCAGGGCTGTTTGTACAGACTGTGCCAAAAGTGACATGACTTTCTTCTATGAAGTGTTGTTTATAAGTCCTCTGTTAAATATTAGCATCTACTTGGTGCCCAAGTTGTTCACTTAAAGGTTTGATCTGGATTCTCTTACACAAGTTGTTTTACTCTGAAGATTGTAGGTGGTAGTGGCTGGAAGGAGATGGAATCAGATTCAGAATCAGGTTTATTTTATATTACATTAAATTTGCTGTTTTAAGATCATAAGACCATAAGATATAGGAGAAGAATTAGGCCATTTGGCCCATCAAGTCTGCTCCACCATTTCGTCATGGCTGATACATTTCCCTCTCAGCCCCAGTCTCCTGCTTTCTCTCCATATCCCTTCATTCCCTGACTAATGAAGAATCTATCAATCTCTGCCTTGAATATATCCAATGACCTGGGCTCGACAGATTCACCACTCTCTGGCTAAAGAGATTCCTCCGCATCTCTGTTCTAAAAGGACACCCCTTTATTCTGAGGCTGTGCTGTCTGCTTTTAGACACTCCCACTATAGAAAACATCCTCTCCACATCCACTCTATCGAGGCCTTTCAACATTTAATAGGTTTTAATGAGGTTGCTCTCATTCTTCTAAATTCCAGTCAGTAGAGGCCTAAGGTCATTAAAGGCTCCTCAGGACAAGCCTTGCAACCCTAGAATCATTTTCATGAACTTCCATTGAACCGTCTCCAATATCAGCACATACTTTCTTAGATAAGGGGCCCAAACTACTCACAATGCTCCATGAGAGGCTTCAGCAGTGCTTTACAAAGCCTCAGCATTACATCCCAGCTTTTATCAAGTCAGGTCCAGTCACTTTTTATTGTCATTTTGACCATAAACTGCTGGTACAGTACACATTAAGAATGAAAAAACGTTCCTCCAGGACCATGGTGCTACATGAAACAACACAAAACTACACTAGACTATGTGAGACACTAGACTACGTAAAACAACACAAAAACTACACTAGACTACAGATCTACACAGGACTACATAAATTGCACGAAATAGTGCAGGGCAGTACAATAATTAATAAACAAGACAATAGGCACAGTAGAGTATGAATTTCAATATAATAATAAATGATGTAGATGTCAGTTTAGACTCTGCGAATTGAGGAGTCTGATAGCTTGGGGGAAGAAACTGTACAGTCTGGTCGTGAGAGCCCAAATGCTTCGGTACCTTTTGCCAGATGGCAGGAGGGAGAAGAATTTGTATGAGGGGTGCGTGGGGTCCTTCACAATGCTGTTAGCTTTGCGGGTGCAGCGTGTGGTGTAAATGTATGTAATGGCGGGAAGAGAGACCCACCATTACAGAAGTGTTATTCTAGTTATCTTGAAATGAATGCTAACATTACATCTGCCTTCCTCACCACCAACTCAATCTGTAAACTAACCTTTAGGAAATCCTGCCTAAGGACTCCCAAGTCCCTTTGCACCTCAGTTTTTTGTGGCAGCAGTACATTGAAAAGACATAAAATTACAATAAATAAAAATATAAATAAATTGAGCAAAAATAAAGAATGAGTTTATGTTAATGAGTTCATTGTCCATTCAAAATTCTGATGGTTAAGGGGAAGAAGCTGCCCCTGAATCATTGAATGTGAGTCCTCAGGCTCCTGTAGTTCCTCCCTGATGGTAGTGATGAGAAGAGGCTATGTCCTGGATGGTGAGGGTTCTTAAAGATAGATGTTCCCTTCTTGAGGCACTGCTCTTTGAAGATGTCCTCAGTGGTGTGGAGGATTGTGCTTGTGATGGAGATGGCTGAGTCTACAACCCTCCACAGTCTCCTGCCATCCTGTGCATCGGAGCCTCCTCACCAGACGGTGATGCAACCATTCAGAACGATCTCCACACGACATTTGTAGAAATTTGCAAAAGTTGTGGTGATCGACAAAGTATTGTTCAAATCTCTGCCTTGAATACTGTATTCAAGGGAATGGACTGTATGTCTACATTGGAATGTCTTCCATGGCTACATTGAAGCAGGTCTCCCCAGATTAATACCAGCTGTGACACCCAAGTTCTTCATTTAGCTCTGAGTTTGAACCTGGGGGTACAGAGACACAGTGTGCGTCCCACACACTGCCCACCACTTCACCTCCCCCCTCGTGCACCAGCCACATGGCTGAGTCCTGCGGGGTCGCTGGATATGACAAGCCTGAGATGCTGGTCACATTGTCTCACAGTCCAGTGCCAAGTTTAACAAAAAGAAATAAGTTAAAGACACGAGATTCTGCAGAGGCTGGAAATCTGGAACACAAACAAGATGCTGGAGGAGCTCAGCGGCTGGGGGTGGGGTGTAATTCAAGTTAAAGTGTTTTTGTCAAGGTTATTGCAGAGCAAGAGGGAGATGAAAGGAAGCTGAGACCTTTGCCATCTTGGTACACTATTAAATTTTTACAGCCATCAATCAATAGTTGTCCCTATTACAACTATTGGGCTCCTGAACTCACCTCAACACTGTGCTGATTTAACAACCTACAGGCTCACTTTCAAGGGCCCTAAAACTCCTGCTTTCAGTCCTGATAAAGGGTCTCAGCCCGAAACATCAACTGTTTATTCTTTTCCATAGCTGCTGCCTGACCTGCTGAGTTCCTCCTGCAGTCTGTGTGTGTTACTTGCAGTATTCATGTCTTTTTTATATTTTCACAATTTATCTTCTTTTGCATGTTGGTTGTTTATAAATCTTTATGTTTAGTTTTTAATAATCCTATTGTCTTCTTTATTTTCCTGTAAGTGCCGACAGAAGATGTATCTCAGGGTAGTATATGATGACATATATCTACTTTGACTTTGACTACTATAGGATGTAGATACTCAGGATAAATCCCAGGATAACACACACAAAAAAACACAGTTCTGGAAGCCTTTGCAAATCAAAGGACAAAATTCAATGTTATATTACAGGTGTGTCCGGACTCCCACTTTTCTTACACAAGATCTTGGAATGCCTAATTCTGTAGATTGACATAAATGAATCGCCCAGGGAAGCAATTCCAATGACTGACTGCTCCAGAGTCTGCCAACTTGGTTCACATCAAAATCCACCGAAGTAACTGGTTAAGTAGTTCATCGTCATCACATGGACAGAGGTCATTTGTTTTGCATGTCATCTATACAGATTATCTCATCAGTAGAAGTCATGGAACACTACAACAGTGAAACAGGCGCTTTGGCCCATCTAGTCCGTGCCAAACTATTACAGTACATCGAGGTAGTACAAGGGAAAACCATGCAGAATAAAGTATTACAGTTGCAGAAAGAGTGCAGTGCAGGTAGACAGTAGGTGCAAGAACCACAACAAGGTAAATTGTGAGGTGAAATGTCCATCTTATTATACAAAGGAACTGTTCAATAGTCTTGCAATAGCAGAGTAGAAGCTGTCCTTGATCGAATGGAACGTGTTTGCACATTACCACCAGGAGAAGCCGTCCTTGATCGGATAGAATGTGTTTGTACATTACCACCAGGAGAAGCTGTCCTTGATCGGATGGTATGTGTTTGTACATTTCCACCAGGAGAAGCCGTCCTTGATCGGATGGAACGTGTTTGTACATTTCCACCAGGAGAAGCCGTCCTTGATCGGATGGAACGTGTTTGTACATTACCACCAGGAGAAGCTGTCCTTGATCGAGTGGTATGTGTTTGTACATTACCACCAGGAGAAGCCGTCCTTGATCGGATGGAACATGTTTATACATTTCCACCAGGAGAAGCTGTCCTTGATCGAATGGTATGTGTTTGCACATTACCACCAGGAGAAGCTGTCCTTGATCGGATGGAACGTGTTTGTACATTTCCACCAGGAGAAGCCGTCCTTGATCGGATGGAACGTGTTTGCACATTACCACCAGGAGAAGCTGTCCTTGATCGAGTGGTATGTGTTTGTACATTACCACCAGGAGAAGCCGTCCTTGATCGGATGGAACGTGTTTGTACATTTCCACCAGGAGAAGCCGTCCTTGATCGGATGGAACGTGTTTGTACATTTCCATCAGGAGAAGCCATCCTTGATCGGATGGAACGTGTTTGTACATTACCACCAGGAGAAGCCGTCATTGATCGGATGGAACGTGTTTGTACATTACCACCAGGAGAAGCCGTCCTTGATCGGATGGAACGTGTTTGTACATTACCACCAGGAGAAGCCGTCCTTGATCGGATGGAACGTGTTTGCACATTACCACCAGGAGAAGCAGTCCTTGATCGGATGGTATGTGTTTGTACATTACCATCAGGAGAAGCTGTCCTTGATCTGATGGAACGTGTTTGTACATTACCACCAGGAGAAGCTGTCCTTGATCAAGTGGTATGTGTTTGTACATTACCACCAGGAGAAGCTGTCCTTGATCGGATGGAACATGTTTGTACATTTCCACCAGGAGAAGCTGTCCTTGATCGGATGGTATGTGTTTGTACATTACCACCAGGAGAAGCTGTCCTTGATTGGATGGTATGTGTTTGTACATTACCACCAGGAGAAGCTGTCCTTGATTGGATGGTATGTGTTTGTACATTACCACCAGGAGAAGCTGTCCTTGATCGGATGGTATGTGTTTGTACATTACCATCAGGAGAAGCTGTCCTTGATCGGATGGTATGTGTTTGTACATTACCACCAGGAGAAGCCGTCCTTGATCGGATGGAACGTGTTTGCACATTATCACCAGGAGAAGCTGTCCTTGATCGGATGGTATGTGTTTGTACATTATCACCAGGAGAAGCTGTCCTTGATCGGATGGAACGTGTTTGTACATTATCACCAGGAGAAGCTGTCCTTGATCGGATGGTATGTGTTTGCACATTACCACCAGGAGAAGCTGTCCTTGATCGAGTGGAACGTGTTTGTACATTACCACAAGGAGAAGCCGTCCTTGATCGGATGGAACGTGTTTGCACATTATCACCAGGAGAAGCTGTCCTTGATCGGATGGTATGTGTTTGTACATTACCACCAGGAGAAGCCGTCCTTGATTGGATGGTATGTGTTTGTACATTATCACCAGGAGAAGCTGTCCTTGATCGGATGGAACGTGTTTGTACATTATCACCAGGAGAAGCTGTCCTTGATCGGATGGTATGTGTTTGCACATTACCACCAGGAGAAGCTGTCCTTGATCGAGTGGAACGTGTTTGTACATTACCACAAGGAGAAGCCGTCCTTGATCGGATGGTATGTGTTTGTATATTACCACCAGGAGAAGCTGTCCTTGATCGGATGGTATGTGTTTGTACATTATCACCAGGAGAAGCTGTCCTTGATCGGATGGAACGTGTTTGCACATTACCACCAGGAGAAGCTGTCCTTGATCGGATGGAACGTGTTTGTACATTACCACAAGGAGAAGCTGTCCTTGATCGGATGGTATGTGTTTGTACATTACCACCAGGAGAAGCTGTCCTTGATCGGATGGAACGTGTTTGTACATTACCACCAGGAGAAGCTGTCCTTGATCGAGTGGTATGTGTTTGTACATTACCACCAGGAGAAGCTGTCCTTGATCGGATGGAACGTGTTTGTACATTACCACCAGGAGAAGCTGTCCTTGATCGGATGGTATGTGTTTGTACATTACCACCAGGAGAAGCCGTCCTTGATCGGATGGAACGTGTTTGTACATTACCACCAGGAGAAGCTGTCCTTGATCGGGTGGAACGTGTTTGTACATTACCACCAGGAGAAGCTGTCCTTGATCGGGTGGAATGTGTTTGTACATTACCATCAGGAGAAGCTGTCCTTGATCGGGTGGAACGTGTTTGTACATTACCACCAGGAGAAGCTGTCCTTGATCAGGTGGAACGTGTTTGTACATTACCATCAGGAGAAGCTGTCCTTGATCGGGTGGAACGTGTTTGTACATTACCACCAGGAGAAGCCGTCCTTGATCGAGTGGTATGTGTTTGTACATTACCACCAGGAGAAGCCGTCCTTGATCGGATGGAACGTGTTTGCACATTACCACCAGGAGAAGCTGTCCTTGATCGGATGGAATGTGTTTGTACATTACCACCAGGAGAAGCTGTCCTTGATCGGATGGAACGTGTTTGTACAT
Organism: Hemitrygon akajei; assembly: GCF_048418815.1. Classification (NCBI taxonomy): domain Eukaryota; kingdom Metazoa; phylum Chordata; class Chondrichthyes; order Myliobatiformes; family Dasyatidae; genus Hemitrygon; species Hemitrygon akajei. The sequence goes on along the minus strand of NC_133144.1, from coordinate 68,832,257 downwards.
TACCACCAGGAGAAGCCGTCCTTGATCGAGTGGTATGTGTTTGTACATTACCACCAGGAGAAGCCGTCCTTGATCGGATGGAACGTGTTTGTACATTACCACCAGGAGAAGCTGTCCTTGATCGGGTGGAACGTGTTTGTACATTACCACCAGGAGAAGCCGTCCTTGATCGAGTGGTATGTGTTTGTACATTACCACCAGGAGAAGCCGTCCTTGATCGGATGGAACGTGTTTGTACATTACCATCAGGAGAAGCTGTCCTTGATCAGGTGGAACGTGTTTGTACATTACCATCAGGAGAAGCTGTCCTTGATCGGATGGAACGTGTTTGTACATTACCACCAGGAGAAGCTGTCCTTGATCGGATGGTATGTGTTTGCACATTACCACCAGGAGAAGCTGTCCTTGATCGGATGGAACGTGTTTGTACATTACCACCAGGAGAAGCTGTCCTTGATCGGGTGGAACGTGTTTGTACATTACCACCAGGAGAAGCTGTCCTTGATCGAATGGAACGTGTTTGTACATTACCACCAGGAGAAGCTGTCCTTGATCGAGTGGTATGTGTTTGTACTGTTACGAACCCCGTAACTGGGTCACTTACCAGCAAAGATAGAGAGGTCCGTTGAAGTCTGATGATACGATTTTTAACAGTATTTATTAGTAAAAATACACAAAAATAATATCAATGCAAACATACAGATAATATACGTCGTCAATACTAAATCTAAAAGTGCAGGTATAATAATAATCAATAAGAAATAAGCTCTATCGTTGTCTAGGGGATAATAGTATTGTACACTATTGGGGCTCGATGCCCTGCAAGGGTTCACCCTCTTCAGGTTCAGGTTTAATATCACTGGCGTGTGCTCTAAAATATGTTGTTTTTGTTGTTTTGCAGCAGCAGTACAGTGCAATACATGATTTTTAAAAAGCTAAAAATTACAATTTTACATATATATATATAAAATTAAATATGCAGTGCAAAGAGAAAAAAAGTGATATAAAAAAAAATATAAAAGTCACTCAATTCATGCAGGCTGCAGCCTTTGTGTCGGTGCGAGCAGCGAAGCGGGAGTAAGGAGTGCTCGTGATCGACATACGACTGGAGATCGGACGATCAGCCGTTGTAGGTAGGCCGAGACCCTCGGACCTACCTGGAAAATACCTGAGGAGGAAGGTAAAGCTGCGCAAGCGGGGGTGATGTTACCGGCGAGCGCGGGCTTTAAAAAGCGACCCACTTTCAGGAGCGGGCAGCGTCGGTGCGGGCAGCGGAGTGCGCAGGAGCAGAGTGCTGGGCTTTGGCTCAGCGGGCTTCGGCGCAAGAGGACTTCGGCAAGAAGCCCGCTTTTCATTTATTCTGACTAATCTGGGATCAGGTAATGGGGGAGACAGTTAGAGCAGTGGTGTGCTCCGGATGCAGTATGTGGGAGGTCAGGGTCAACACAGTTGTCCCTGATGACCACACCTGCAATAGGTGCATCCAGCTGCAGCTCCTATCAGACTGAGTTAGGGAATTGGAGCAGGAGCTGGATGAACTACGGATCATTCGGGAGGCAGAGGCAGAGATAGATAAGAGTTATCGGGAGGTAGTCACACCGAAAAGACAGGAGGTAGGCAAATGGGTGACAGTCAAGAGAGGCAGGGGGAGCAGACAGAGAGAGAAGAGCACCCCTGTGGCCATTCCCATCAAAAATAAGTATACCATTTTGGATACTGTTGGTGGGGATGACCCACCAGGAACAAGCTGCAGTGGTCCTGTCTCTGGCACTGAGGTTGGACCCGCGACTAGGAAGGGGAGGAGGGAAGAGAAGAGAGCGGTAGTGATAGGGGATTCTATAGTCAGGGGGGCGGATAGGAGATTTTGTAGGTAAGATCGGGAGTCTCGGATGGTATGTTGCTTCCCTGGTGCCGGGGTCCGAGACATCTCAGATCCGGTGCAGGTTATTCTCGAGAGGGAGGGCAAGAATCCAGATGTTGTGGTCCATGTAGGGACCAATGACGTGGGTAGGATGAGTGAGGGGGTCCTGCGTAGGGAGTTCAGGGAGTTAGGTGCAAAGCTGAAGAGCAGGACCTCCAGGGTAACAATCTCAGGATTGCTACCTGTGCCACGTGCAAGTGAGGCAAGGAACAGGAGGATTATAAAGATTAATACGTGGCTGAGAGGATGCTGCAGGAGGGAGGGCTTCAGGTTTGTAGATAATTGGGCCTTGTTCCAGGGAAGGTGGGATCTGTTCTGAAGGGACGGTTTACACCTGAACTGGAGCGGTACTAACATTCTTGCAGGGAAGTTTGCTAGAGCTTCTTTGGGGGGTTTAAACTAAATTTGCAGGGGGCGGGGATCCAGAATGTGAGAGAGGATAGCAAGAGGAAGAATAAAGGACAGGTGGGGACTACACGGTTCCGGAATATTAAGTGTGTAGTAGAGGAAGGTGGGGCGGAACAAGTGATAAGGAGGACTCGTGTACAGAGGGACGGTCTGACGGAACATGGAGTTAAATGTGTTGAAAGAATAAGTAAATGTAGGAAGGACAACAAAATTCTAGGGGCGTATAGCCCGATGGGAGTTCGGGGAGCTGGGTTAAGCACAATAGGCAGCGATTCAAACAGAGAGAGGAGAAATGGGTTAAAAATTCTATATCTGACTGCACGAAGTGTCAGGAATAAGGCAGATGAGCTTGAAGCCCAGGTGCGAACGGGTAACTATGATGTTGTTGGGATAACGGAGACATGGCTGCAGGGAGATCAGACCTGGGAAATGAATGTACAAGGGTATACGTGCTATCGTAGGGACAAAAATGTGGGCAGAGGGGGTGGGGTGGCCCTGTTGGTGAGGAATGAGATTCAGTCCTTTGCAAGGGGGGACATAGGGTCAGGAGAAGTAGAGTCTGTGTGGATAGAACTGAGGAACAGTAAGGGCAAAAGGACCCAAATGGGTGCTGTCTACAGGCCACCAAACAGTAGCATGGATATTGGGTGCAAGTTGAATAGGGAGTTAACATTGGCATGTGGCAAAGGTAATGTCGCAGTAGTTATGGGGGATTTCAACATGCAGGTGAACTGGGAGAATCAGGTTGGTGCTGGACCACAGGATAGGGAGTTTGTAGAGTGCCTACGGGATGCATTCTTGGAACAACTTGTACGAGAGCCGACCAGGGACAAGACTATTCTGGATTTAGTGTTATGTAATGAACAGGATTTGATAAGCGATCTCGCAGTAAAGAAGCCATTAGGAGGTAGTGATCACAATATGATAAGCTTTTATCGGCAATTTGAGAAGGATAAGGGCAGCTCGGAGGTGGCAGTGTTGCAGATGAACAGGGGAAACTATGGAGCCATGAGGGAGGAGCTGGCCAAAGTTGACTGGACGGATAGCCGAGCAGAAAAGACAGTGGAACAGCAATGGCAGGTATTCTTGGGAATAATGCACAAGATGCAAAATCAGTTCATCCCCCAGAGAAGGAAGGATTCAAAGGGGGGAAAGGGGCCTCAGTGGTTGACAAAGGAAGTCAGAGACTGCATAGCATTAAAAAAAAGGAAATATGACAGAGCTAAGGTGAGTGGGAGGACAGATGATTGGGAAGTTTTTAAGGAACAACAAAACTTAACTAAAAAGACAATACGGGGAGAAAAAATGAGGTACGAACGCAAGCTAGCCAGGAATATAAAGGAAGATAGCAAAAGCTTTTTTAGGTATGTGAAGAGAAAGAAGATAGTTAAGAACAATGTTGGGCCCTTGAAGAATGAATTGGGTGAAATTGTTATGGGAAACAGAGAAATGGCAGAAGAATTTAATGAGTACTTTAGATCTGTTTTCACTAAGGAAGACACAAGCAATCTCCCAGATGTATGGATGGGCCAAGGATATAGCGTAACAGAGGAAATGAAACAGATTGACATTCGGAAGGAAACGGTGATGAGAAGACTGATGGGACTGAAGGCTGACAAATCCCCAGGTCCAGATGGTCTGCACCCTAGGGTACTAAAGGAGGTGGCCTTGGAAATTGCAGATGCATTGGTAATCATTTTCCAATGTTCCTTAGATTCAGGATCAGTTCCTGAGGATTGGAGAATGGCTAATGTTATCCCACTTTTTAAGAAAGGAGAGAGGGAGAAAACAGAGAACTATCGACCTGTCAGCCTGACATCGGTGGTGGGAAAGATGCTAGAGTCCATTATTAAGGATGAAATAGTGGCATATCTAGATAGCAGTGATAGGATTGGGCCGAGCCAGCATGGATTTACCAAGGGTAAATCATGCTTGACTAATCTGTTGGAGTTTTTCGAGGATGTAACTAGGAAGTTAGACGGGGGAGATCCAGTGGATGTAGTGTACCTCGATTTTCAGAAGGCATTTGATAAGGTCCCACATAGAAGATTGGTGGGTAAAATCAAAGCTCAGGGCATCGGGGGGAAGGCATTGACATGGATAGAAAACTGGTTGGCAGATAGAAAGCAAAGGGTAGCGGTGAATGGGTGTTTCTCGGAATGGCAGGTGGTGACTAGTGGGGTGCCACAGGGCTCGGTATTGGGACCACAGCTGTTTACCATTTACATTAACGATTTGGATGAAGGCATAGAAAATAACATCAGCAAATTTGCTGATGATACTAAGCTGGGTGGCAGTGTGACATGTGATGAGGATGTTAGGAGAATTCAGGGTGACTTGGATAGGCTGGGTGAGTGGGCAGATACTTGGCAGATGGCGTTTAGTGTGAATAAGTGTCAGGCTATCCACTTTGGGAGTAAGAACAGGAAGGCAGATTATTATCTGAATGGTATAGAGTTGGGTAAGGGAGTAATACAAAGAGATCTTGGAGTCCTTGTTCATCAGTCACTGAAGGTGAATGAGCAAGTGCAGCAGGCAGTGAAGAAGGCTAATGGAATGTTGGCCTTTATTACAAAGGGAATTGAGTACAAGAGCAAGGAAATCCTCTTGCATTTGTACAGAGCCCTGGTGAGACCACACCTGGAGTATTGTGTACAGTTTTGGTCTCCAGGGTTAAGGAAGGACATCCTGGCTGTAGAGGAAGTGCAGTGTAGATTCACGAGGTTAATTCCTGGGATGTCTGGACTGTCTTACGCAGAGAGGTTAGAGAGACTGGGCTTGTACACGCTGGAATTAAGGAGATTGAGAGGGGATCTGATTGAAACATATAAGATTATTAAGGGATTAGACAAGATAGAGGCAGGAAATATGTTCCAGATGCTGGGAGAGTCCAGTACCAGAGGGCATGGTTTGAGAATAAGGGGTAGGTCATTTAGGACAAAGTTAAGGAAAAACGTCTTCTCCCAGAGAGTTGTGGGGGTCTGGAATGCACTGCCTCGGAAGGCAGTGGAGGCCAATTCTCTGGATGCTTTCAAGAAGGAGCTAGATAGGTATCTTATGGATAGGGGAATCAAGGGATATGGGGACAAGGCAGGAACCGGGTATTGATAAGAATTGATCAGCCATGATCTCAAAATAGCGGTGCAGGCTCGAAGGGCCAAATGGCCTACTTCTGCATCTATTGTCTATTGTCTATTGTCTTTGGGGACCGCTAGGTTGCAATGGTTGGTGAGAGAAAGAGTCTTGGGAGAAAAACTTGCCGATTCCTTTTATGATTTCAATCCGTCGGGAGTCTCGTTGGTGTGGCCGTTCACTCGTGGCCTCTCCTTTAGCTAAAGCCGTTCTTCCGTGGTGAGCCCGCCAATCCCAGACAAGGGAAGGATGCACACGAGCCCCCACCGGCTGTCACTATTAAACGCTGTCACGGGATTTCTAGCGTTTCTCCTGGTGTGTCTAAAGGGGTTGTTCCCCAGACCCTCTTTTATCCTTACTCACGGGGTCTCAGATGTCAATCAGGTTGGGATGATGCAATCCCTCAACCAGCCCACTCTGGTCATCCCCTGAGGGCTTCAATGAATAGTACAGTACTCAATACACAATTCCGTCTCCAAGAGACAATAGCCGTTATCAATGGTTTTGTTTCGCTGAGGCCAGGACACATTCCAAACCTTGTGGATACTCTCTCATTTCCTGGGTCCCAGACCCAAATTAATAGCGATCTTGCGATTCTCAAAAAGGAGGGGGCGACTTTGTACCCTTCGGCCCCTCAGAGTTGCGACACATTCGTAACAGTACATTACCACCAGGAGAAGCTGTCCTTGATCGGATGGTATGTGTTTGTATATTACCATCAGGAGAAGCTGTCCTTGATCGGATGGACCGTGTTTGTACATTACCACCAGGAGAAGCCGTCCTTGATTGGATGGAACGTGTTTGTACATTACCACCAGGAGAAGCCGTCCTTGATCGGATGGAATGTGTTTGTACATTACCACCAGGAGAAGCTGTCCTTGATCGGATGGTATGTGTTTGTACATTACCACCAGGAGAAGCCGTCCTTGATCGGATGGAACGTGTTTGTACATTACCACCAGGAGAAGCTGTCCTTGATCGAGTGGTATGTGTTTGCACATTACCATCAGGAGAAGCCGTCCTTGATCGGATGGAACGTGTTTGCACATTGCCATCAGGAGAAGCTGTCCTTGATCGAGTGGTATGTGTTTGCACATTACCATCAGGAGAAGCCGTCCTTGATCGGATGGTATGTGTTTGCACATTACCACCAGGAGAAGCTGTCCTTGATCGGATGGAACGTGTTTGTACATTATCACCAGGAGAGGCCATCCTTGATCGGATGGAACGTGTTTGCACATTACCACCAGGAGAAGCTGTCCTTGATCGGATGGAACGTGTTTGTACATTACCATCAGGAGAAGCTGTCCTTGATCGGATGGAACGTGTTTGTACATTACCACCAGGAGAAGCTGTCCTTGATCGGATGGAATGTGTTTGTACATGTCACCAGGAGAAGCTGTCCTTGATCGAGTGGTATGTGTTTGCACATTACCATCAGGAGAAGCCGTCCTTGATCGGATGGAACGTGTTTGTATATTTCCACCAGGAGAAGCCGTCCTTGATCGGATGGAACGTGTTTGTACATTTCCACCAGGAGAAGCCGTCCTTGATCGGATGGTATGTGTTTGTACATGTCACCAGGAGAAGCTGTCCGTGATCGGATGGTATGTGTTTGTACATTACCACCAGGAGAAGCTGTCCGTGATCGGATGGTATGTGTTTGTACATTACCACCAGGAGAAGCTGTCCGTGATCGGATGGTATGTGTTTGTACATTACCACCAGGAGAAGCCGTCCTTGATCGGATGGAACGTGTTTGTACATGTCACCAGGAGAAGCCGTCCTTGATCGAGTGGTATGTGTTTGTACATTACCACCAGGAGAAGCTGTCCTTGATCAGATGGAACGTGTTTGTACATTTCCACCAGGAGAAGCCGTCCTTGATCGGATGGAACGTGTTTGTACATTTCCACCAGGAGAAGCCGTCCTTGATCGAGTGGTATGTGTTTGTACATTACCACCAGGAGAAGCCGTCCTTGATCGGATGGAATGTGTTTGTACATTTCCACCAGGAGAAGCCGTCCTTGATCGGATGGAACGTGTTTGTACATTACCACCAGGAGAAGCTGTCCTTGATCGGGTGGAACGTGTTTGTACATTACCACCAGGAGAAGCTGTCCTTGATCGGGTGGAATGTGTTTGTACATTACCATCAGGAGAAGCTGTCCTTGATCGGGTGGAACGTGTTTGTACATTACCACCAGGAGAAGCTGTCCTTGATCAGGTGGAACGTGTTTGTACATTACCATCAGGAGAAGCTGTCCTTGATCGGGTGGAACGTGTTTGTACATTACCACCAGGAGAAGCCGTCCTTGATCGAGTGGTATGTGTTTGTACATTACCACCAGGAGAAGCCGTCCTTGATCGGATGGAACGTGTTTGCACATTACCACCAGGAGAAGCTGTCCTTGATCGGATGGAATGTGTTTGTACATTACCACCAGGAGAAGCTGTCCTTGATCGGATGGAACGTGTTTGTACATTACCACCAGGAGAAGCCGTCCTTGATCGAGTGGTATGTGTTTGTACATTACCACCAGGAGAAGCCGTCCTTGATCGGATGGAACGTGTTTGTACATTACCACCAGGAGAAGCTGTCCTTGATCGGGTGGAACGTGTTTGTACATTACCACCAGGAGAAGCCGTCCTTGATCGAGTGGTATGTGTTTGTACATTACCACCAGGAGAAGCCGTCCTTGATCGGATGGAACGTGTTTGTACATTACCATCAGGAGAAGCTGTCCTTGATCAGGTGGAACGTGTTTGTACATTACCATCAGGAGAAGCTGTCCTTGATCGGATGGAACGTGTTTGTACATTACCACCAGGAGAAGCTGTCCTTGATCGGATGGTATGTGTTTGCACATTACCACCAGGAGAAGCTGTCCTTGATCGGATGGAACGTGTTTGTACATTTCCACCAGGAGAAGCTGTCCTTGATCGGGTGGAACGTGTTTGTACATTACCACCAGGAGAAGCCGTCCTTGATCGAGTGGTATGTGTTTGTACATTACCATCAGGAGAAGCTGTCCTTGATCGGATGGAACGTGTTTGTACATTACCATCAGGAGAAGCTGTCCTTGATCGGATGGTATGTGTTTGTACATGTCACCAGGAGAAGCTGTCCTTGATCGGATTGTATGTGTTTGTACATTACCACCAGGAGAAGCCGTCCTTGATCGAATGGTATGTGTTTGTACATTACCACCAGGAGAAGCCGTCCTTGATTGGATGGTATGTGTTTGTACATTACCATCAGGAGAAGCTGTCCTTGATCTGATGGAACGTGTTTGTACATTACCACCAGGAGAAGCCGTCCTTGATCGGATGGTATGTGTTTGTACATTACCACCAGGAGAAGCTGTCCTTGATCTGATGGAACGTGTTTGTACATTACCACCAGGAGAAGCTGTCCTTGATCGGATGGAATGTGTTTGTACATGTCACCAGGAGAAGCTGTCCTTGATCGAGTGGTATGTGTTTGCACATTACCATCAGGAGAAGCCGTCCTTGATCGGATGGAACGTGTTTGTATATTTCCACCAGGAGAAGCCGTCCTTGATCGGATGGAATGTGTTTGTACATTTCCACCAGGAGAAGCCGTCCTTGATCGGATGGTATGTGTTTGTACATGTCACCAGGAGAAGCTGTCCGTGATCGGATGGTATGTGTTTGTACATTACCACCAGGAGAAGCTGTCCGTGATCGGATGGTATGTGTTTGTACATTACCACCAGGAGAAGCTGTCCGTGATTGGATGGTATGTGTTTGTACATTACCACCAGGAGAAGCCGTCCTTGATCGGATGGAACGTGTTTGTACATGTCACCAGGAGAAGCCGTCCTTGATCGAGTGGTATGTGTTTGTACATTACCATCAGGAGAAGCTGTCCTTGATCGGATGGAACGTGTTTGTACATTACCACCAGGAGAAGCTGTCCTTGATCGGATGGAACGTGTTTGTACATTACCACCAGGAGAAGCTGTCCTTGATCGGATGGAATGTGTTTGTACATGTCACCAGGAGAAGCCGTCCTTGAGCTTGGAAAATTTGCTTTGTTACACATCTGTGTAAATGTTTAATTCTGCACCAACTGTTTGGGTCCTCCAGGAGGACCACTACATTGTCACAGAATTTGGACACTTGTACCTGAATGACCTGGAGAGCTATGCTGGCTGGAGTCAGGGCCTTGTGCTTTGAGTCTTGGTAGGCCAACCATACCAAACAGGCCAAAGGTTAGAAGCCAGACTGAGAGGTCTATTGGTTCTCCAGATTGAGGGGTTCAGCTCAGGGCTAACAACCCTGACTGATCAAAAAGAAATTGCTACGGAAACAACAATGAAGAATCATATATCTGTGTGTGATGGTATTCCTGATTCTTCAACCGGGATTTACATGACTGACAGTATTTGAAACCAATAGGAAGCTCCTGGCATGATGGCCTGAACACTGCCGAGACCAAGACCTAAATTGTTTTTATGAATGTATGAACCATAAGCAACACTGGCAAGCTAACACAACTAACTGCAGAATTATGTCATTGCATCCTGCATGTACAGGGCAGCGGTGAAAGGGGATAGGCAGGGTCTGGCAGACCAAAGGCACTAACTGGTGAAACAGTTTTATACTCAGGAACAGAAGATGGGTAGCATCACGATGGTTTCGCAGTCACTTTGAAGAAAGGCGTTGAGACATGCTTGCTGCAGTGGAAACCAATCAACAGAGGGCTGATGAGAGTCAGGCTGAGAGGGAACATGACTGTGTTATGCTCTAAATAACAATAGCACCATTGAAGGAAGGGACGTTTTCTGTGAACAGCTGCATTCAAAGGTACAATTAACACCATTCCATGACATAATCATCACCATGAGTGATCCAAACAGCAAAGTGGGAAATAACAGTCAACACTTCACTAGGGTCATGAATGTGGCAGAGTCAGACAGAATAAGTCTGAGACCTCAATGTCGAAACTCCTCCTCCTGTCAAGGCAGATAACATCGATTTACCCAGCACCGGCATATTCACACACCTGGGCAGCATCGTGGTGGGCTGAATGGTCTAAAACTGCTTCTATATCTGATGGTTTAATAATCCGGTGCTCCCAGTGCGGCCTCCTCTACATCTGCAAGACCCGACGCAGATTGGGGGACCGCTTCGTCGAGCACCTCCGCTCCGTCCGCCACAACAGACAGGATGTCCTGGTTGCCACCCACTTCAACTCTGCTTCACATTCCCATTCGGAAATGTCTATACATGGCCTCCTCTACTGCCATGATGAGGCCAAACTCAGGTTGGAGGAGCAACACCTCATATACCATCTGGGTAGTCTCCAGCCCCTTGGCGTGAACACTGAATTCTCCAACTTCTGGTAATTCCCTCCCTCTCCCTTCCCCCATCCCAATTTCACTCTGCCTCCTCCTCCAGCTGCCAATCACCTCTGTCATGATTCTGCCTCCTTCTACTACCCATAGCGCTTTCCCCTTACATTCCTTCTTCACCTTTCCTGCCTATCCCCTCCCTGCTTCCCCTCCCCCACCCCTTGATCTTTCCTCTGATTGGTTTTTCACCTTCACCTTCCCCCTCTCCCCACCTTCTTTATAGGGCCCCTGCCCCCTCCCTCTTCAGTTCTGACGAAGGGTCTCGGCCTGAAACGTTGACTGCTCGTTTCCGCGGATGCTGCCCGACCTGCTGAGTTCTTCCAGCTTGTTGTACATGTTATCTTGACATAGGTGTTTGTGTTGTCCAGCTGGTCTAAGGCCGTGTGAAGAGCCATTGAGTTTGTCAATGATCTATTGTGGCGATTGGCTCAATATTGTCTGCTCCCATCCCTCTCCAGTGCTGTGGTGCTATCCGGTGCAATGAGAACTGCTCAGGCCTGTATATCGCCGAGACAAAACAACTGCTTCACAAACAGATGGCCCAACATAGGAGGGCTAACACCTCAGGTCAAAATTCGGCTGTATATCTAAACCTAAAGGACAAGGGACACTCCTTTGATGATAAGAATGTGCACATTTTGGACAGGGAGGACAGGTGGTTTGAAAGAGGAGTTAACGAAGCCATCTTTGTCAAACTGGAAAACTCATCCCTGAACAGAGAGGGTAGGGTATGACACCACCTATCAGCTACTTACAATGCAGTCCTAACATCTCTACCCCAACATCTCCACAACAGCTCATACCTCCATTCGTGGAAAGACTAACGACCCTTTCATTACCTCTACGACTCTTAACAACCCTCATGTGATTGCTATACCCTTAAACAACCCACAAAGTTTATAAGCTAGAAAACTACCCACCATGGATCAGAACTGAAGCCTTTCAGAGGAGTGGTGAATTGTCTTCTGACAACACAGTAAGTCCTGTTGCCTTGATTTACAATGATCTGGATGACTGAGAACCTTCATAGACATACTGCAGGTTTCATTAAACATAAAATGCCTCACTTTGTTTTATTTGACCTACATGCTGAAATATGTAGTGTCACAACCACGGACTCTGCTGCAGGGTCTATGTACCTGTGCAGGCAAGCTGTGTAACAGGTTCGACAACAGTGCTCATGAGTATGCACATTTCAGCCAGTTTGTTGTCCATTATGGTGGCAACACACTCAAAATGCCGGAGGAACTCAGCAACCAGGCTGCATTTATGGAAAAAAATGCAGCCGACATTTTGGATGGAACCTTCGCAATAATTTCCTTTTTTTATTCTAGTCTTGTCAAGACTTGACAAAAAGTACAGCAGTGTTTACGTTCTCTGATTACCCTCATCCTTGTCCAGGAAAGAAGACTTCCATTTCAACAGACACTGTCAAGGGATGGAATTCATTTAATATTTAATTATTGTTTCCAGCAGCAGTGTTGGTGTTACTTTCAGTTAGAGTTAATGGCTCTGATGACCTAATATTTATTGTTTTTCTTTTACTTTAAATTCTGCAACAGTTCTCATTAAAGTTAGTGAACTGTTGATCTGCTACAGTCTCTCTGTCCCCACATTTGGGCCGTATCTGAATGTTTTGACATGTTGTGTGAGGTTAAAACCCCAGACTGGTGCAAGATGGGAACCCAAATCACACAATCATGAAATCTCACCTCAACGTTCATTCCACCTACCTAAATCACTTTAGTTAATAAGGTTTTGTCAGCAGGAACCTGATGATTGGCAATGTGACTAACTAGACAATTTGTCTAGTCTGTAACTTGCCGTATAGAACAAGAAGACCCAATTGATTTTTTTTTTTAGCAAAAAACCTGTTTCCTGAAAACAGCAAATGCCTTTTTTTTTCTGCAACTTGGAGCATTTGGCAAGATCCATTACATATGTGTAATATCATTACAAGCTGTTTTTGATCCTTAAATAGATACCATTCAGCATTTCAACCCAATAGCAATATGAGATCATTAAAACCAAATGTCACAAGGTTTCAAAGCCTGAATTGATGTCTTTCATGATGTATTGCTTGGAAGACGCGTGTTTTCTGAAACACCAATTATGTTCAATTTCTTCTACAAATAGAAACAATAACAGGAAATGCAAGGAATACACAACAGATCAGGCAGCATCTGTGAAGTAAGTTTATCATGTCAGCCTGAAATGTACAAGTTATTTTTGTCTATAAACAGTGCTTGCAAAAGTCTTAGGCTTTTCGTTATAGCTAGGATGCCCAAGACTTTTGCACAGTACTTTAGGAATTTCATGTATTGCATAGTACTGCTGCCACAAAGGACCTGTTCAGAATCAAATGACCTTGTCTGGTGTCACAGGGCACCTATGCCACACCCCTCCCCTGGCACTCCTTCTCTGCCATCGATCCACACCCCTCCCACAATGCCCCACCCTTGCCATTCCCAGCATCATTTTCTCCAGCCAGATTTACAAATTTACTCTCTGCTCCACATTGACAAATACGATACTGTGTAAAAGTCTTAGCTACTCTAGCTATATATCTGTACCTAAGACTTCTGCATAGTACAGGAAATTTGCAATGTTATGACTCTTCCTAAAACATCTCTGTGCCCACTGGTTTATAATCACCAAATGTAGAGTGAAAATCGTTGTTTACATGCCATCCATACTGATCATTTCATAATCAATGTAGCAATAACAGAAAGCAGAATAACATTTTAGTTACTGAGAAAGTGCAGTGTAGGCAGACAATAAAGAGCAAGCACATGATGAAGCCTTCAGATTCAGGCTTATTTATCCACGTTCATGGTAAAATACACTGAAATGTGTGTTTGTGTTGATACCAACACACCTGTGGATGTGCTGGGGCAGCCTGCAACTGTTGCCACGCATTCTGCTGCCAACATAGCATGTCCACAACGCTCAGCAGAAAAACACATCTACAGCAACGTCAGCAAAACAAGTCCCTTTCCATTCCTCCACCCCTCACACACACAACAGACTTCCAACCCCAGAACTCAGTTCGTATGCTAACTCACTAAACTCTCTGTGTGCAAGCAGTGTGAGCCCAACTGATTCAACATGTGGTCTAAACCATGAGCATTAATGGTACAGCACTGTGTGGATGTTCGGACCGCTTCAACAATGTTAAAGATAACAGGATAGAATGTAGCTGGGGACATGGAAACAATCTAAGAATGTTTAATTTTTAAGATCTATAAGAAATTGGATTATAACAAAAACTGCTGACAGGACCTATGCACTGCAGAACATTCAAGGTCAATTCATGATTAATTGGTTGATTAATCTGGTTGTCTATCATATCTTGATAATGGCAGTTAGATTTGTACAGTTCTTAGATGAAGTGAACTGCACGAAGAAACCCATGCAGGAGAGTTTTTAAAGTGGAAAAGCCATTGCTGTAGGACAGTTCCTCTCTTTCTCAACCTCGGAAGTCCAGGTCCAGTGGTACGAACAAGAGTCACAAACTGGGGTCTTCCTTGGTTGGAGTGGATGACCGTGACATGCTCGTCACTCTCCATGGGGCGTTGCAGAACCATTTTCCTGGCTGTTGCATCTCACTGTTGCTCTCATCCAGCCAGTCTGCTGGAGTTGACTTCACATGCTAGGACAGACATGTCCTTATCTCAGCGGGTATGAGGCCCACCTGCTATCATCACCTTATTTAGTCCACCTGTCAGAGTGGTGTACCAGGGTTTGGCTGCTGTCACATGTAATACCTGGAGCCACAGGTAAGAGCTGAGTATCCAATGGAGACCAAAGCTGAGTGAGCTGCCTCAGAATAGACACGAAAATTCAATGGAATTTACTTTATTTCTTACATTCTTCACATACATGAGGAGTAAAAATCTTTACATTACATCTCCATTTAAATGTGCAATGTGCAATCATAGTAATTTATAATAAATAGAACAGTCAATGTAATATAGCTCAAATCAATGTGAGTTCATCAGTCTGATGGCCTGGTGGAAGAAGCTGTCCTGGAGCCTGTTGGTCCTGGCTTTTATGCTGCGGTACCGTTTCCCAGATGGTAGCAGCGGGAATAGATTGTGGTTGGGGTGATGGGTTCCCAATGATCCTACGGGCCCTTTTTACACACTTGACCTTGTAAATGTCCTGAATCATGGGAAGTTCACAAATACAGATGTGCTGGGCTGTCCACACCACTCTCTGCAGAGTCCTGTGATTGAGGGAAGTACAGTTCCCATACCAGGCAGTGATGCAGCCAGTCAGGATGCTCTCAATTGTGCCCTGTGGAAAGTTCTTAGGATTTGGGGGCTGTATCAAACTTCCTCAACCATCTAAGGTGAAAGAGGCACTGTTGTGCCTTTTTCACCACACAACTGTTGTACAGATCACGTAAGGTCCTTGGTGATGTTTATGTTGATGAACCTAAAGCTGTTATACCCTCTCAACTCCAGATCCATTGATGTCAATAGGGGTTAGCCAGTCTCCATTCCTCCTGTAATCCACAACCAGCTCCTTTGTTTTTGCGACATTGAGGGAGAGATTGCTTTCTTGACACCACTGTAGGACACCTCGTTATTGTTTGAGATAAGGCTAATGTAGTGTTGTCAGCAAATTTAATTAGCAGATTGGAGCAGTGGGTGGCGATATACGGTCATGGGTAAACAGGGAGCAAAGGAGGGGACTCAGTACGCAGCCCTGAAGGGCTCCTGCATTGAGAGTCAGAGGGTTGGAGGTGAGGGAGCCCACTCTTACCACTTGCCAGCAATCTGATAGGAGGTCCAGGATCCATCTACGCAAAGCAGGGTCAAGGCCGAGGTCATTGAGTTTCTTGTCGAGCCTGGATGGAACTGCAGTGTTGAATGCTGAACTGCAGTCCAAGAACAGCATTCTCACATAAGCATCCTTCTCCAGATGTGTAAGGACGGTGTGCAGAGCTGTGGCTATTGCATCACCTGTCGATCGGTTGTGTTGGTAGACAAATTGTAGTGTGGGTGGCAGCAAGCTGCAGATGTAATCCTTGGCCAGCCTCTCAAAGCATTTGCTTATTGTTGAGGTGAGTGTGATAGGACGCAGTTGCTCAGGCATGTTACCTTGGTCTTTTTTGGTACAGTGCAATGCTGGATAACTTGAAGCAGGAGGGCATTCTACACTGGGAGAGGGAGAGATTAAAAATGTCAGTAAACACACCTGCCAGTTGTGCTGTGCACATCCTGAGTACTCACCCTGCGATGCCGTCCAGTCCCACAACCTTACGACAGTCCACTCATTGGAATCATCTGCATACCTCAGCCTCAGATGACCAGGTTGCAGGTTTGGTGGTGGACAAGCTCCTCCACCAGAGGTGCTACCCTTCCCTGGACACCCCTTATTTCCCAAGGTGCACTTCGTACAGCAACATCAAACCAGAGAAGAAACTCTGTCTAAAATGAAGTTTCCGCAGCATTTAAAGGCAGTCTTCGGCCATCTTTTGCTCCACTTTGCCCATGCTCTCTGCAGTTGGTACCAATCTATTCTTATCCAGGACTTTGTCCTACATACCAGCCAGCCACCCTCCTGTGGTTGCACACACAAGGATGAGATGGTCTTCTGGCTGATATTGTTGTGTATGGATATGGCACTCCTGATAGACCTGATGCAAACCCATCTATCTCCTGTGAACAATGTAGGCTGCTTATGTAAAGCAAATGCATCAACTGAGTACCCAGGGTAAAGCTGTTCTGCTGTGTATTGGTTTATGAACAACATTAGCCCAAGGAATGGTCCACATTGGTAACAAGTGGAGTTATTACGGAGTGTGGGCTTAACGCACATGTTAAAAAATAAGCAGGGACTTAGCAGAAAGGATTGAGAGTCATAATAGGCCATTCAGCCCATTATGTCTGATAGATCATTGAAAATATTTATCTATTTGGATTCACTTCTAGGATCTCATCACAATAGTAAGCCATAGAGTCATCGAAGACTAAAGCACAAACCAGGCCCTAATCCATGCTGAACTATTATTTTGCAGAGTTGCATTGACCTGCACCCAGTCCATAGCCCTTCCAGTGTTTTGCTAAAGACAGGATTTACAATATAACTGCCAGTAAACAATTATTTTGCTTCATCTGTGGGTCTGAAGATAGCAATGTACTCATTAACTGTCCTGATCACAGCCATCCATTTACTTTTCAATCTGACTTGTAACTTGAAGACCCTGCGGACTGATGACACACTCTTCCTTGCAGCCGTTTTGAAAGTAAGGCAGTGATGAAGCATAAGTCTTTCTGTGGAGCCGTTGCTCAGCTGCTGATTAACTGAGGAAACACTGCCATCATGAGTCTATCAAGCTAACACTCCAGCTATCTCCAGCATGACAGATAGATCTTCACTCTAATGCTTAGACCATATTATAGAAATATAACCACATAACACTCAGCATCTTAACCGGCCCCTAAGGTGGAATGCTTCAGCTAACAAAGCTCCTTAAAACCAGCTCAGATTGGTAGAGCTCGAGGTTAGTCCAAATTTGTTTCATCTTATTATAGGACTGAGGGAACTGGAATGTGCTGGGAAATGTATGTCCATTCCATATGTCACGTACCCCATGACGGGTTAAAGAACCAGCAGAAATAGAAAACACTTTGGAGTCCAGTATTGCTAATAACTAAGAGTATTTATTAGAAACTACGCAATACAGTAATATAAATTCAGATATATTAAACAGGTTAGCAATGATTATATATAAGTGTGGAAATACATGAAAACCAAGCTTCTTCAAGCCTAGGGGTGAATAGATACAGTCTTACAGTGATGAATAAATTTCAGTTCAGTTTGTGGTATGGAATTGAGTAGTGATGGAGAGAGAGAAATGTTTAGTTCTTCAGGTGCGCTGATGCCGTCAATCTTCCCGTTGTCCTCCGAAATCCTTTAGAAGTCACCGACTGTGACCACAACAAAGGGGACCGTTCTTCCGTAGTAGAATTATCAACCCAGGCGAGGGTTGGACACACAAATAACTCCCCACTGGTCACACCCTTTCACAATGCGAGAGCCACTGATCAATCCACCAGATCAATCCTCCAAAACCCACCTTTTCTGTGGGCACAACAAAGCTCATTCAGTGTCCAAAACCATGTGTCTGTAGGTCCATCAGCTGACCTATTTACCTCACCGTACTGAAGGTCAGCTGTCCATTAAGCAGCTCCTTCTTTCTCTCTCTGTAAGAATACAGAAGCTGACAGTGTCCTTGCAAAAGTGTAAACATGCTTGCAGAGAAACCATGTTTCTCCGAGCAGTCTTCACCTCTCTGTCTCTCTCTTAATAACAAGGTGTCTGGTGTTGAACAACTCCCTCTCTTTTCAAAAGCACAGTTCATGGGGGTAATTCAGGACCCGTCACATATGCCAGTGTTAGAAGGCCGTCATGCAGACCTCTCGGACAATAAGGTGGATTCTTTTCCTTACAGTCTACCTCTTTGTGGCCCTTTCACCTTACTGCCCACCTGCACTGCACTCTCTCTGTGACTGTAACACCTAATTCTGTTATTGCTTTTCCCATGTTCTGCCTTGATGTAGTGGTGTGAAAAATTCATCTGTATGGACAGCATGCTGTAACATGGGAGAGCTGGTTTGAGGATCCAATCAATGAAACAAGAGACACTGATTTAAAAAGGGGTGTATGAAGTGCTTGTTTAACAGTGAAACACTAGATCAGGTACCTAGCTAAACAAGTATGCGTCAAAGCTACCCAAAACTACTACACCATACATTCAGTTACCCTTTAAATGAACAGATACTCTGCTAAACCTCTGTGATATATAAAACCCAAGACATAAGCTACAAACAGATACTTAACTAAACAAACTGGGGTGGGGGTTGTCTATGTCTGCAATGCTCTTTCTCTGTGGTCCTTCAAGGTGGGTCACGAATTCAGCTCAAAGTGGGGCCCTGTTGGTGACTGAAAAGAAAGACCCGTTCAGAATACTCAAGGTGAGGCCTCACCAGTACCTTATAAAGCCTCAGCATCACATCCCTGCTCTTGTACTCTAGTCCTCTTGAAACGAATGCTAATATTGCATTTACCTTCCTCACCACTGACTCTACCTGCAAGTTAACTTTTAGGGTGTTCTGCACAAGGATTCCCAAGACCCTTTGCATCTCAGATTTTTGGATTTTCTCCCCATTTAGAAAATAGTCTGCGCATTTATTTCTACTACCAAAGTGCATGGCCATGCATTTTCCAACATTGTATTTCATTTACCACTTTCTTGCCCATTCTCTTAATCTGTCTAAGTCCTTCTGCAACCTACCCGTTTCCTCAACACTACCTGCCTCTCCACCAATCTTCGTATCATCCGCAAACTTGGCAACAAAGCCATCTATTCCATCATCTAAATCATTTATATACAACGTAAAAAGAAGCGGTCCTAACACTGACCCTTGCAGAACACCACTAGTTATTGGCAGCCAACCAGAAAAGGATCCTTTTATTCCCACTCACTGCCTCCTACCAATCATCCAATGCTCTAACCATGTCAGTAACTTCCCTGTAATTCCATGGGCTCTTAACTTGGTAGGCAGCTTCATGTGTGGCACCTTGTCAAAAGCTATCAGAAAGTCCAAGTATACAACATCCACTGCATCCCCTTCATCAACCCTACTTGTAATTTCCTTAAAGAATTCCAACAGGTTCATCAGGTAAGATTTTCTCTTAAGGAAGTCATACTGACTTTGTCCTACCTTGTCCTGTGTCACCAAGCACTCCTAACCTTGTCCATAACAATTGACTTCAACATCTTCCCAACCACTGAGGTCAGGCAAACTGGTCTATAATTTCCTTTCTACTGCCTTCCTCCTTTCTTAAAGAGTGGAGTGACATTTACAATTTTCCAGTCCTCTGGCACCATGCCGGAGTCCAATGATTTATGAAAGATCATTACTAATGCATCCACAATCTCTACTGCTACCTCTTTCAGAACCCTAGGGTACAGTTTATCTGGCCTGGGTGACTTATGTATCCTTAGGTCTTTCAGCTTTTTAAGCATCTTCTCCCTTGTACTAACTGCATCCCCTTCTCTTCCCTCACACCCTTCAACATCTGGAACACTGCTCGTGTCTTCCACAGTGAAGACTGGTGCAAAATACTCATTTATTTCATTCACCATCTCCTTGTATCCCATTATTATTTCTCCAGCCTCATTTTCTAGTGGTCCTATTTCCACTCTCATCTCTGTTTGATTTTTTACATACTTGAAAAAGCTTTTGCTATCCACTTTGATATTGTTTGCTAGCTTGCTTTCATATTTCATCTTCTCCCTCCTAATGATTCTTGTATTCCTCTCTGTAGGTTTTTAAAAGCTTCCCCAATCCTCTGTCTTACCACTAATTTTTACTTTGATGTATGCCCTCACTTGTTTTTACAATAGTTTTGACTTCTCTTGTTAACCGCAGTTGTACAATTTTGCCATTTGAGTGTGTATTTCTTTGTTTTTGGAATATATTTGTCCTGCACCTTCCTCATTTCCCCCAGAAACACACACCATTGCTGCTCTGCTGTCATCCCTGCCAGCAGCTCCTTCCAATTTACTTTGGCCAACTCTTCTCTCACACCACTGTAATTTCCCTTACTCCACTGAAATACTGCTACATCAGACTTTACTTTCTCCCTAACAAATTTCAAGTTGAACTCAGACATTGTGATCACTGTCTGCTAAGGTTTCTTTTACCTTAAGCTCCCTAATTGCCTCCAGTTCATTATATAACACCCAACACAGTATAGCTGATCCCCTTGTAGGCTCAATGACAAACTGCTCTAAAAAGCCATCTTGTAGGCATTCAATAAATTCACTCTATTGAGATCCATCACCAACCTGATTTTTCTAATCGATGTGCATGTTGAAATCTCCCATGAGTATCATAATATTGCCCTTTTGATACGCCTTTTCTATTTCCCATTGTGATCTGTGGTGCCATCCCAGCTACTGTTGGGAGGCCCAACTGTCACAGCAACAACCTGGCACTCACCATCACTAAGATGAAAGATCTGATTGTGGACTTCAGGAAGGGTAAGATGAAGGAACACATACCAATCCTCACAGAGGGATCAGAAGTGGAGAGAGTGAGCAGCTTCAAGTTCCAGAGCGTCAGGATCTCTGCGGATCTAACCTGGTCCCAACATATCGATGCAGTTATAAAGAGGGCAAGACAGTGGCTATACTTTATTAGGAGTTTGAAGAGATTTGGTATGTCAACAAATACACTCAAAAACTTCTATAGATATACCGTGGAAAGCATTCTGACAGGCTGCATCACTGTCTGGTATGGGAGGGCTACTGCACAGGACCGAAAGAAGCAGCAGAGGGTTGTAAATTTAGTCGGCTCCATCTTGGGTACTAGCCTACATAGTACCAAGGACATCTTCAGGGAGCGGTGTCTCAGAAAGGCAACGTCCATTATTAAGGACCCCCAGCACCCAGGGCATGCCCTTTTCTCACTGTTACCATCAGGTAGGAGATACAGAAGCCTGAAGGCACACACTCAGTGATTCAGGAACAGTTTCTTCCCCTCAGCCATCCGATTCCTAAATGGACATTGAACCGGTGAACGTTACCTCACTTTTTAAAAAATATATTTTTGTTTTTTGCACAATTTTTAATCTATTCAATATATGTATATTGTAATTGATTTACTTATTTATTACTATTATTATTTTATTGTTTTCTTCTTCTATATTATGTATTGGATTGAAGTACTGCTGCTAAGTTAACAAATTTCACAACTCATGCTGGTGATAATAAACCCGAGTCTGATTCAGATTCATCAGGTCCTTTTACCCTTGCAGTTTCTTAAATCAACCCACCAAGATTCACAACTTTCTGATCCCATGTCACATCTTCCACTGATGTGATGCCATTCATTACCAACAGAGCCATGTTACCTTCCTATCCCTCCGATACAATGTGTAATCTGTTTTTCTGCTTTTTGCATGTTTTTAATCTATTCAATATATGTATACTGTAACTGATTTACTTACTTATTTTTTTTAAATTTTATTTATTATTATTTTTTTCTCTTCTATATTATGTATTGCATTGAACTGCTGCTGCTAAGTTAACAAATTTCCCGTCACATGCCGGTGATAATAAACCTGATTCTGATTCTGAACTTGGACATTCAGCTCCCAACTACAACCATCCTTCAGCCATGATTCAGTGATGGCCACAGAATCATACCTGACAATTTCTATTAGTGCAACAGGATCATCCACCTTATTTCTTATATTCCTTGCATTGAGATATAACACTTACAGTGCTGTATTTGCTACCCTTTTTGATTCTGCATCCCTAATGAACATACTCACCTTGCTAGCTGCAATTTTGTCCTATCATCTACCTGCCCTTCCTGACAGTCTGACTGCATGCTATCTTTGTGCAGTTTTTTACCATCTGTCCTCTCCTGAGTCCCTTCATTCCGGTTCCAATCCCCCCTGCCAAATTAGTTTAAACCCTCCCCAACAGCTCTAACAAACCTGTCAACGAGAATATCGGTCCCCTTCGGGTTCAGGGGCAACCCATCACTTTTGTACAGGTCATACCTCCCGCAGAAGAGATCCCAGTGATCCAAGAACATGAAGCCCTTCCCCTGTGCACCAGTTTCTCAGCCACGCATTTATCTACAAAGTCATCCTGTTTCTACCCTCACTGGCACGTGGCACAGGTAACAATCCAGAAATTACTACCCGGGAGGTCCTACTTCTCAGCTTTCTGCCTAGTTCTCTAAGTTCCCTTTTGGACCTCTTTGCTTTTCCTTCCTATGTCATTGGTACTGTAGCATCTGTGCCCCCAATTTACCCCCATTCACCTAGGGTGAACCGCCGTCGCCCCGCCAACAGTGCAATACTTTGGTGTAAATACGGTGTAATGCCCCCCCCCAGTACATGCTCACAACACAAATATCAGACAATACACCAAAGGCAAATAAATAATTAAAACTTTATAGTCATTTCTTAGTGATGGGTTGGTAGAAACAGATAACCTAAAGGCGCAAAATCAGTAAGTTTATCGGTTTGTGCACATAATATTTTAGTACGTTGGAGCTCACGCCTGCAGTTCCATCCACAACAACCTTCCGAGCCTTCGGCCACCGTCCAAACCGCCGACGTCCAGCACTTGCTGCCCTGGAACCATTGTTCGCTCCTCACACGTCCGTCCTCCTCACTCACCTCCCAAAAAAGCCCGCGAACTCCCGCTCAGCTCACACATACAAGATAGCATAACAATTCTCCATTGGTTAGTTCCCCCCTTATCTGCAGTTATAACCCAAACGTTCCAGCTGCAGAAACCCATTACAGCATTAAGTAACAATACAGAGAAGCCATTTCATTATAACAACACAGAGAAGCCATTTTGTTAGCCTGAATAGTTAACACCACAGTTAATGGTACTGAGAGCCCTATAGTACCAGTATATACCAAGACATCTGGATGCTCTCACTCCCCCTCTATTTCATGGTCCATTCCATCATGAATACCAAAACATTGAGATTTCTCAGTCCATCCTATCATGAATACTGAGATTTCTCAGATGACTATTGTTCGGCATTATTGTCATTCTTGATTGGACATTGCTTGCTCTCATCTCATTGGTCTGTTCCTCTGTTTCCGTAGCAACTGTTATCTCCAGTGAGTTTTGTTCAGAGTGAATTTCCCTTTTCATCTTCTACCCTGCCATGCATTTTCCCATATTGTCACGGCAACACTAATTCATTTTCTTTTTCCTTTCTAACCACACTGTTGTTTTAAAGTCTCTGTGGCTCATTTTATCCTTTTACCTGTGAAGAATAAATTACTATTAACATCTGTGCAGCAGCAGCCGTTCAAGTTCCAGTATTTGCATGACTTCACCCATTTGGTATGATTTACCTCCAGAACACAATCACTCTCAGCTAATCTTGACAAATCTCAAGTCAATTCCATAGTACAAGAGCACATGAAGCCAATTCCTGTTTTCTGTTTAATGTGGAATTCATGCGTTGGGCATTGTCCAGAGGGATTTACCACTTAGTTGCTTACATTGGATTCCTTTCCCACACCACAGCCTCCATTTTCCCCCTGGACATCAGACTCCATTTGACATACTTCCCCTCAATAGAGAGAGGAGGCACTTGGCAAGAAACTTGCTATACCTTTAATTTCATCATTTGCTGTCAAAGCCAAACTCACACCCCACCTCCATGGAAAAATAATTAAAGCCACAAAGGAGGAACAGGAAGTTGAAGAGGGAGGGGAATATGCAGAAATGGAACGTGGAGATCAAACGGCCAAGAAAGCAAACATGAAGAGCCATCTCCTCCTGGCAAAAAGCCTAAATTGGAAACTATGAAGGTTTTCATTAATGGTTTGCGTTTGACCCAACTTGTCTCAACATCAGTCACAAAACTAGGGGAGGATCATCTGCTTAAGTTATTGGCTGACACTAAAAAGATGTCCCAAAGCAAACTTACCCAATTCCTTGGGGAGGAAATAAGAAATTAAATAGAGAGCAAATTGAGGAAAGACTTAAATAAAATGAATGAACAAGGCAGGAAAGTATGCTCCAAAAGGGCTCATTCCAATGGAATGAATGTATTAGTTGGTGATTTCTCATTTCTTGCACATTGTTCCCCAGTGAGTGTTTGTTCTTCATGTTGCCCAGTTTCACTATTACACATGGACTGAAATGCAAGAATATAAGTCAGAGTTGGAGTTAAACCTTTCAACCAGATCCAATTAATTCAAACATGTCAGGAAATAAACAGCATATCGCACTCATGTAACCAAAAACTTCAACAGGGCTAGCTGCAACTTGTAAAGACTGAGATGTGAGAACTCAAAGTGCATTTGCACCATTGCATCATCAGGGACCCCCCCCCACCCAGGCCATGCTCTCCTCTCACTGCTACCATCAGGAAGCAGGCACCGGAGCCTACGGTCCTATATCAACAGGTTCAGGACCAGTTATTACCCCTCAGCCATCAGTGTGGACAACTTCATTCACCATATATATTTACATGGATTAGAAATTTGTTAGTCAGGGTGCAACAAAAAAGCAGCGATGTTCAACAATTATATGGAATATATTAAATCTAGAGTTACAGATTAAAGTACGGACATGGAATAAAATGTGCAAAGTATATTAACACCAGGATGCAGCTAATCTAAGGAGATGATTGACCATGTACAAGTACAGTCAAGAAACTCTTTTAGGTGATACAGTAGACTTCGTAAGGCAAGTCATGGGGGCAGGCAATGGAGGCATGTTGCATGCAGTCAGAAGGAAGAGAATGAGAGTTATGATGAGGAATGAGGACCATTCCAGTAATGAAAAATGAACAGTGATATATTTTCAGATCTGGTCAGTGTGTGACCTGGAGGGGAATCTGCAAGTGGCGGTGTTTTGTACCCATGGCCCTTGTCTTTCTTGGTCATGAATCTCGCACATGCTGTGCAGGGAGACTGGGCAAGTAACTACAGTTGTAAAGCCTAAGAACTGATGGAACAACTGAGATTAAAGTGCACTGGACTGTAACCCCAGCTCCATGTGCTGGAGTTATGCACTGAATGATCAGCTACCCAGACAACTGGACTAGAAATTTGCCTTGGGTAATTTAAGATCAGGTCCTCAGTGGATCACTGAGTCCAGATTCAAAGGGCGTGTTGGATTAGAGGCGTAGCGGTTAATGTGATGCTATCACAGCTCGTGGTGTTGGAGTTCAGAGTTGAATTCCTGCGTCCTCTATACATCCTCCCTGTGGAATGCACGGGTTTTCTCCACATCCTCCAGTTTCCTCCCACTGTCCAAAGACGTACCAGGTAGGTTAATTGGTCTTTGTGAGTTGTCCCTTGATTAGGTTAAATCAGTTTTGTTGGATGGTACAGCTTAAAGGGCTGGATGGGCCTGTTGCTTGATGTATCTACAAATAAATAAATAGAATTGAGCCAGGAGATGGCAGTTGATGGAAACTGGAACTCAGAATGTTAGGCAGGAAACAAACAGTCAGGTCAAGACCCTTCATCTGGACCAGAATTGAGCTGGGTTGAGATCATTAACCAAACTAGAAGAGTTTAGTCTCCATTGTCCAGTCTGAACTCAGACAAACTGGACATACAGAGAATTTGTGTTCGCAGCACATCGCACTGGAACAAAGATATCTGGACTGGTTTGTGTACACCTCATATTGCCCGCTTTACAAACTTAGCCTAAGAGAGCACATGATCCTCACCAAATATTAACTGTTTAATCGTGTAATCCCTCCTGCCACCCAGGGCGTTGTTGGAACTTATTTTAATCATTTCATTGATGTCTCAGTTACTGAAAGACTCCTAAACAAAGAATTCTTTGTCTTTATAAAAGCAGTAAGGCTACAGGAATAAAAAAAACAGAGGCAGCCAAGAATAGAGTTTGAAGCAAAGATCGGAAGAAGAAGTGATGGCTGTTTAACTTTACAGCTGCAGACAGATTTTCAGTCAGCAGTTACTGTGCAGTGTTTGAGTCCAACAGATATTGTATTGAAACAATTGTACAGACCCCTGGAGTAATGATTCTGAGATTTTAACTTCAAATGGTGCACTAGTCATCCTGTGCTGGGTACCATGGTAGTGTAGCAGTCAGAGCGACACCATTAAAGCTCAGAGCACTGGAGTTCACAGTTCAAGTCCAATGTCATCTGTAAGGAGTCTGAATGTTCTCCGATGGAATGTGGGGTTTTTTCCAGATGTTCCAGTTCCCTCCAACAGTCCAAAATGTACCAGTTAGTAGGTTAATTGGTCATTGTAAACTGTCCTGTGATTGGGCTCGGGTTAAACGGAGGTTGCTGGGTGGTGCCACTCAAAGGGTTGAAGAGCCTTTTCCATGCTATATCTCAATTAATCAATCAATAGAAACTGTTTGAGAATTCAGGTCTATTCTGTTAAACTAATTAGTGACGTGACTTCCCAGCTCCTGGATTACTGGCTAAGCTCTGACCAGGATGCTGGTGTCACTTGGGGAAGGAGACCTGACTGTATCCAGTTGGGGTCAGATCCCATGAATCTGAGGGACAAGGTAGGTGTAGCTGAGACTCATGGCGTATTTTGAAGAATCTGAGAGGAGTTGTAAAAGAGATTTCAGGGAAGCACAAGCTCTGCCAGATGGAGGAGGGTCATAGTAGAGAGGGAGACTAGTTGGATCACTGTTAGAAGGCTATATATGAAGATAAATTTGGAAAATAGTCCTGCTAATTATATATAGATTAGTAATTATATTTAGCCTCGTAATTATATCTACACTGCTAAATGTATACACACTGGCAATTATAAACACCCTGTTAATTATATACACACTTCTAATCCAGTTTAAGATGGCACAACTGAAGATTTGTGATAGCTTTCTGGTAAATCATAAAGCAAGAGACTTGACTAAAGCATTCTTACAGCATTTTTTCTGAAGGAAGTGTGGTGAACTCTTGGCACAGATGTGAGGAGTTCGCTGGAGGTGAGGCTGGTTTGGGGGATGAGCCATGCTGGGGCACACTAGGCACAATGTGTTTGAGCTGTAGGGGTCACAGACCCGCAGCTGGTATCGCTGCCGGAGATGGAGTGAGCGATTTGGAGAGGAGTCGATGTGGAAGAGTTTCGATGCCCATCCTAACCCGGGTGCGAGGTTGAATTGCTCCAAACGCCGAGCCGATTTGGTGAGATTGAGAACAGCTCTGGGCTGTGTGGCCCAAGCGTACTGGGACGCTGGGATCCAGGTCCTAGAACCTGGCACTATTTGGTGCTAGAACAAGTTAAACGTTGGCCCAGAAAGACTAGAAGTCTGATTGTCGGGTACAGAGGTAAGGGTCGGGCTGATTCCGCTCACTCTCCTGCGAATGTCATTCCTTTCTCCAAGGCACCGAGGCTGTGAACTGATCCTGCTGGTGCGTGCTTTTGACCCGCTGGTTTGATGAAATGGGAACCGAAGCTTGGCTTGTGCCTACTCCAGCTGCTCCCGGAGCGGATTTGCATGGTGTGAGAGTGAGAGTTGTTTTTGGTCTATTTTTTATTGGGTTATTTGGGTCTCTTACTTTGTGGCTGCCAGTAAGCAGACAAATCTCACAGTGTATAATTTATACATTCTTTGATAATAAATGTACTTTGAATCTTTGAATGAAATATACACTGTTAACTTTATAAACACGAGGCCATTCTTCTTAAACCTGGGCACCATCCCAAAACCTAATGCACATCCCTACCACCTAACACCCAACACCCAACACACATTAACCAGGATGACCCGGTAACTCACATTAACCAGGCTGACCCAGAAACTCATGTTAACCAGGTTGACTCAGTAATTCACATTAACTGGGTTGGTTCAGTAACTCACATTAATCAAGATGACCCAACTCATGTTAACTAGGTTGACTCAGTTACTCACATTAACCAGGCTGACACAGTAACTCATGTTAACTAGGTCGATGCAGTAACTCACATCATTAACTCGTGTTAACTGGGTTGACTCAGTAACTCATATTAACCAAACTGACTCAGTAATCCCCATTAAAAGGAGTTACCTGTGACAGCCACGCACGTAATTTTCTCAAGGATTCCGGATGAGTCCAACGTGCCGGTGAGATTGCATACCTTCTCAACACACTAGAGTCCTGTGGAAAATCATGAATTTCAAACCGCTGCTGTCACGGGAGATGTTCTGCAGAGACCCAGAGGTAGCACCGAGCTATTGCGAACTGGAGCAGGAGTCGGCATGTGCCAGCCACAACATCTGCTGATTGCACAGGGAGCACATTGGTATTCTGTGTAAAGTGAAAATTAGAAACAGACTGAGCACTTTAAAAATAAACTGACACCACCGATAACGGGGCTCTGAAATATGTGCGTGAATGATTTGTAATTTGTATTCCAAAGTACAAGACCAATTTAAAAATAATATCCAAAGCAGTGCTTGGACATGTTTCGTGTCGAATGTTAGTTCAAGATGGTTTTCCTTTCTGATATGGTGTTACAAGCAGTAACTTTCCTGAATTTCTAAAGAACCAGGCTGAAGGTCTGGTGGAGTTTCAGACCCACTGCAGAATCAAACAAAAATTGGATTTGGCACCTTGATTATTGTTTCCAAGAAAGAATCACATCAGCCAGTTCCATTGTGGGGTCTGGCCAACACCACCATCAAAGAGATCTTGAAAGACAATGCCTCAAAAGGGTGGCATCCATCAGCAAGGAGCTTCACCATCCAGTGTGTGCCCGCTTCTCACTGCAATCATCAGGGAGGAGGTACAGGAGTGTGAAGACACACAGTCAATATTTTACAAACAGCTTCTTCCCCTCTGTCATCAAATTTCTAATTGAATTATGAACCCATAAATATACCTGACTCTTTTGCTCTTGTTTTGAGCTACTTATTTTTTTATACTTCTTTGTAACTTAGAGTATTTTTAAGTATTGCACCATACTGCTGCCGAAAAGCAACAGATTTCATGAGATACCTCAGTAATAATAAACTTGATTCTGATTCTGATTCTAAAGGAATTGGGGGAGGATTAGAGGTGGAGAAATATCCAACACAGAGTTTGGCTACGCACAAAGACATTTTCAGAGTGCTATATCTGTCCTTTCAAGACCCTAAATAGTCCTTCCAGGTGAGCGGGCACTTCACTTGCAAATCTGTTGGGGTCATCTACTGTATTCAGTGCTCCCAGTGCAGCCTCCTCAACACTGGTGAGACCCGATGTAGATTGTGGGATCTCTTTGTCAAGCACCTCTGCTCCACCCACAAAAAGTAGAATTTCCCAGTGGTCAATAATTTCAACTCCTATCCCTATTTCTGCTTTGACATGTCAGTCCATGGCTATCCACAGCTCCAATCTGCTAATTAAATTTGCCGATGACACTACATTGATTGACCTATTCTCAAACAATAACGAGGTAGCCTACAGGGAAGAAATCATCTCTCTGACACAGTGGTGTCAAGAAAACAACCTCTCCCTCAATGTTACCTCTGTCTCCTCTCCTCGCCGAAAACCCTGGCCTCGGACCCCTGCTCAGGGTCCATTCCATCACCCAGCTTACAGCAACGCGTCCTCTCTCTCTCACCCCCTCACGCCGACTCCCCAAATCCCCGCCAACAATAGCTTACAGACCCAGAAGGGAGACTAACACCAATCCCAATTGGCCAACAAATGAATACAATTCCCGTTATCAGTAATTTTAACCCAAACAAACTGCGAGAGAAAGCACTTATCATAACAAAGAAGCATTCCTACTTTTAACAAAACAAAGGAGCCATTTTGATTAACATACACAGTAACAAAAGAACCCCTTACACAAAAAACCCCACAAAAGAAGAAACCCCCTTACATGAAAAAGCAACAACAGTGCCTATTTCACCTTAGAGGTTTGAGGAAGTTTGAGATGGGGCCCCCCAATTCCTAATAACTTCCTACAGAGGTACAATTGAGAGCATCCTTACTGACTGCATCACTGCCTGGTATGGGAACTGTACTTCCATCAATCGCAGGACTCTGCAGAGAGTGATGCAGACCGACCAATGAATCTGAAGTTGTGAACTTCCCATGATTCAGGATATTTACAAGGACAGGTGTGAAAAAAGGGCCCGAAGGATCTTTGGGGACCCGAGTCACCCCAACCACAGTCTATTCCAGTTGCTACCATCCAGGAAACGGTACCACAGCATAAAAGCCAGGACCAGCAGGCTCCAGGACAGCTTCTTCCACCAGGCCATCAGACTGATTAACTCACACTGAGTGTATTTCTACGTTACATTGAATGTTCTATTTATATTAAGTTTCTAGACAGAGGCGGAGCGAAGTGACGATAGTGCTAAACAGTGACTCCTTTGCTTGCATCTTCGGAAACAGCTCTATTTCCATCTTTAATATCTCTATTTTTCCCTTTCAGAGTTCTTTTGAAGACCCTGACCTGGAGTTACATGCTGACTTTGTTGTTTTTTGCGGGAATGGGACCCATTGTCGGGGTGTCACAACCGGCCATTATCCAATGTGCCAAGGGTGCAACCTATGAGCTCGGCTCGCCTTTGAAGGCCTAGGATCTCGGGGCGCTGGAGATGGGCAGATCAACGGTCCATGTCCCGAACCGGTGTTGTGGGAGCCGGAATACCTTTGGCTGTGTGCCCAGAGACCTGAGATCTTTGGGAACAGAGCTCAGAAAAAGCAATGCAATGAAATTTTAACATCGTAAACCAGCAAGTTGTTTGTTACACTTCCCCTCTCGCTGTGAAACAGAGACACCTCTTTCTTCCTTATTCGGGAGAGAGAGAGCCTGTCTTATGTCAGGTGAACAATGTAGTCTTTGGAGTAGTGCAAGTCCGTGTCTTTGCTGTTGCTTTGCTCACACTTGAGTGCTTGGTGGTGGGTGCCAATGCTTTTCTTTGCCGGTGTGGGGAGGGGTAATCTTTGCTTGCTGTTGCTTACACAAGGGAGGGAAGGGAGCTGGGGGGGGACTTTGGGGTTCTAACATTTGAATGTCATTCATTCTTTGGGGGCACTCCTCTATTTTTGTGGATGGTTGAGAAGAAAAAGCATTTCAGGATGTATATTGTATACATTTCTCTGACATTAAAAGTACCTTTGAAACCTTTGATTGCACATTTAGATGGAGATGTAACGTACAGATTTTTACTCCTCATGTATGTGAAGGATATAAGAAATAAAGTCAATTCAATTAAGCCTTCTCTTCTACAATGATGAAGGCACTCTCAGGTTGGAAGAGCAATATCTCATATTCTGTCTAGGTAGCTCCAACCTGATGCCATGAACATCAATTTCTCCAACTTTTGGTAATTTTCCCTTCCCCCTTCCCTCTTCAATTCCTCACTCTGGCTTCTTCTCCTCTCCTGCCTATAGCCTTCCCCTGGGTGCCTCCCCTCCTTCCCTTTTTTCCATGGTCTACACTCCTCTCCTATCCGATTCCTCCTTCTCTAACCCCTTACCTTTTCCATTTATCTCCTCCCTGCTTCTTACTCCATGACTCCCCCCCACTCACCCGGTGTCACCCATCACCTTCCAACTTGTCCCCCTCCCCTCACCCTCTTATTCTGGTTTCTCTTCTCTTCGTTTCCAGTCCTGATGAACTTCGGCCTGAGAAGTGTACATATCTTAGTCACCTCCTATTACTTTGACATTCATTTTTTTGTAGGCATTTACAGAAAAATAAATAAAAATAATAGAACAAATGAAAAACTACACCCAAAAATGCCTGACCAATGTGCAAAAGAAAGCAAACTGTGTAAATACAAAGAAATATAATACTAGGACATGAGTTGGAGAATCCTTGAAAGTGAGTCAGTCGGTTTCGGGAATTAGTACAGATTTGAGAATTGGTTCGGGAGCCTGATGGTCAAGGGATAATAACTGTTCTTGGACCTGGTGATGTGGGACCTAAAGCTCCTGTAACTCCTATCTGATGGTTGTAGTGAGGAGAGAGCGTGGCCTGGGTGGTGAGGGTCTTTAATGGTGGATGCTGCTGTCTTGTGGCTGTGCTTCTTGTAGACGTGCTCAATGGTGGAGAGGACTGAATGATGGCCTGGACAATACCCGCCACTTTCTGTAGCCTTTTCTGTTCCTGGTCATTGGTGTTCTCCGCATAGTACTCCACGTAGATGTGCTCAATGGTGGGGATGGCTTCGCCCGTGATGGACTGGGCTGTATCCACCACTTTCTGTAGCCTTTTCTGTTCCTGGGCATTGGTGTTTCCACACCAGGTCATGATGCAACCAGTTAGGATACTTTCCACTGTGCATCTATAGAAATTCATCAGTGTTTTAGGTAACATGCCAAATCAACACAAACTTGTAAGGAAGTGATGAGTTGAATGGCCAGTTTATCTGCTGTAGCTTGGTATGATGGTATCAGCATAAAGCCAGTGGGTTTTGGCCTGAGGAGATCACAAGATCACGAGACAAAGGAGCAGAAGTAGGCCATTTGGCCCATCAAGTCTGCTCTGCCACTAAACTATGAGCTAAACTATTCTCCCATCTAGTTCCAATTTCAGGCTTTTTTCCCCATATCCCTTGATACCCTGACTAATTAGATACCTATCAATCTCCGCCTTAAACACCCTCAATGATTGGGCCTCCACAGCTGAATGTGGCAACGAATTCCATAAATCCACGACCCTCTGGCTAAAAAATTTTTTCCTCATCTCTGTTTTAAATGGGTACCCTCTAATTCTAAGACTGTGATCTCTTGTCCTGGACTCACCCACCAAGGGAAACAGACTTTCCACATTTACTCTGTCCAACCCTTTCAACATTCGAAATGTTTCTATGAGATCCCCTCTCATTCTTCTATACTCTAATGAGTACAATCCAAGAGCTGACAAACGCTCCTCAGATGTTAGTCCCTGCATTCCAGGAATCATCCTAGTGAATCTTCTCTGAACTCTCTCCAACATCAGCACATCCATTCTAAGATAGGGGGCCCAAAACTGCACACAGTATTCCAAATGGGGTCTCACCAGTGCCCCATAGAGCCTCATCAACACCTCCTTACTCTTATACACTACTCCTCTTGAAATGAATGCCAACGTAGCATTCGCTTTCCTTACTGCCGATCCAACCTGGTGGTTAACCTTTAGGTTATCCTGCACTAGGACCCCCAAGTCCCTTTGCACTTCCAATTTTTGAATTTTCTCCCCATTTAAATAATAATCTGCCTGATTGTTTCTTCTTCCAAAATGTACAACTGTACATTTTTCAACATTGTATCTCATCTGTCATTTCTTTGCCCACTCTCCTAAACTGACCAAGTCTCTCTGCAACCTTTCCGTTTCCTCAACACTTCCTGCTCCTCCACCTATCTTGCTGTCATCCACAAACTTAGCCACAAAACCATTTAATCCATAATCTAAATCGTCGATATGCAGTGTAAAAAGAAGAGGCCCCAACACCAACCCCTGCGGAACACCACTGGTAACCGGCACCCAACCAGAACAGGATCCCTGTATTCCCACTCTTTGCTTTCTGCCTATCAGCCAATGCTCCACTCATTCCAATATCCTTCCTGTAATTCCATGGGCCCTCATCTTATTAAGCAGCCTCTTAAGCGGCACCTTATCAAAGGCCATTTGGAAATCCAAATACACAACATCCACAGCCTCTCCCTTGTCAATCTTATTTGAGATTATCTCAAAAAATTCCAATAGGTTGGTGAGGCAGGATCTTCCCTTCATGAAACCTTGCTGGCTTGGGCCTATTTTGTCATGCACCTCAAGGTAATTCACAACCTCATCCTTGAGGATCGACTCCAATAACTTTCCAACTACCGATGTCAGACTAATAGGTCTGTAATTTTCTTTTTGCTGCCTCCCCCCTTTCTTAAACAACGGAACTAAATTTGCGACCTTCCAGTCCTCCGGAACCGTGCCAGAGTCTACTGATTGCTGGAAGATTATTTCCAATGCCTCCACAATCTCCAAAGCCAAAGAGATGAGGCAAAGACAAGTTGTGGACCCAGTGGGTCAACATCCCACAGATAGAAACATAGAAACATAGAAAATAGGTGCAGGAGTAGGCCATTCGGCCCTTCGAGCCTGCACCGCCATTCAGTATGATCATGGCTGATCATCCAACTCAGAACCCTGTACCTGCTTTCTCTCCATTCCCCCTGATCCCTTTAGCCACAAGGGCCATATCTAACTTATGAACAAGGCCTTCCATGAACAGAGTGAATAAATACTGGAGGTGAGTGCGGAGTAGAACGGACAGTACCTCAGGCAGCCAGCAGAGTCTTCATGTCCTCCATACGACCCACAGAGCTGGTGTAAGATTTAATATTTAAATGAATAAAGCCCCTTGTGGTCAACCCAAGATTGTCTGCCATGTGGATTTTAATTTAGCAAGTTAGATTTTTTGTTTGTTGCCACTTTCAAGGATGATAATTATATTTTATTAAACATTCACTTTATCAGAAATAACAGATGTTTTTAGAAAATCCTCAGAATATTCAGTAATAAGGATGGTAATCTGATTTCAGAATACATCAGCATATAAATTGAAAATGATTTTGCTCACAATATTGAATAGAGGTGGACAACGTGGCAGGTTAACATTTTGGAAGCATTTTTAATTGATGTTATGTTGTGCAGCTGAAGAGTAGTTTTGTTCTGCTGGATGGTGTGATCGTACAGTGAAATAGTTACATTTACTGTTCGGTGATGGACTGGGTCTGTCTGTTCCACAGTGCCCGGGTGGGTCGTGCCACGTGGTCTGTTCGGTGATGGTCTGAGTCTGTTCCACAGTGCCCGGGTGGGTCGTGTACGTGGTCTGTTCAGTGATGGACTGGGTCTGTTCCACAGTGCCAGGGTGGGCCGTGTTCGTTGTCTGTTCGGTGATGGACTGGGTCTGTTCCACAGTGCCCGGGCTGGGTCGTGCCACGTGGTCTGTTCGGTGATGGACTGGGTCTGTCTGTTCCACAGTGCCCGGGCTGGGTCGTGCCACGTGGTCTGTTCGGTGATGGACTGGGCCTGTTTCACAGTGATGGTCTGAGTCTGTTCCACAGTGCCCGGGTGGGTCGTGTACGTGGTCTGTTCGGTGATGGACTGGGTCTGTCTGTTCCACAGTGCCCGGGCTGGGTCGTGCCACGTGGTCTGTTCGGTGATGGACTGGGTCTGTCTGTTTCACAGTGCCCGGGTGGGTCGTGTACGTGGTCTGTTCGGTGATGGACTGGGTCTGCCTGTTCCACAGTGCCCGGGTGGGTCGTGCCACGTAGTCTGTTCGGTGATGGACTGGGTCTGTCTGTTCCACAGTGCCCGGGCTGAGTCGTGCCACGTAGTCTGTTCGGTGATGGACTGGGTCTGTTCCACAGTGCCCGGGCTGGGTCGTGCCACGTGGTCTGTTCGGTGATGGACTGGGTCTGTTCCACAGTGCCCGGGCTGAGTCGTGCCACGTAGTCTGTTCGGTGATGGACTGGGTCTGTCTGTTCCACAGTGCCCGGGTGGGCCGTGCCACGTGGTCTGTTCGGTGATGGACTGGGTCTGTTTCACAGTGCCCGGGTGGGTCGTGCCACGTAGTCTGTTCGGTGATGGACTGGGTCTGTCTGTTCCACAGTGCCCGGGTGGGTCGTGCCACGTGGTCTGTTCGGTGATGGACTGGGTCTGTTCCACAGTGCCCGGGTGGGTCGTGCCACGTGGTCTGTTCGGTGATGGACTGGGTCTGTTCCACAGTGTCCGGGCTGGGTCGTGCCACGTGGTCTGTTCGGTGATGGACTGGGCCTGTTTCACAGTGATGGACTGGGTCTGTTCCACAGTGCCCGGGCTGGGTCGTGCCACGTGGTCTGTTCGGTGATGGACTGGGTCTGTCTGTTCCACAGTGCCAGGGCTGGGTTGTGCCACGTGGTCTGTTCGGTGATGGACTGGGTCTGTCTGTTCCACAGTGCCCGGGCTGGGTCGTGCCACGTGGTCTGTTCGGTGATGGACTGGGTCTGTCTGTTTCACAGTGCCCGGGTGGGTCGTGTACGTGGTCTGTTCGGTGATGGACTGGGTCTGCCTGTTCCACAGTGCCCGGGCTGAGTCGTGCCACGTGGTCTGTTCAGTGATGGACTGGGTCTGTTCCACAGTGCCAGGGTGGGCCGTGTTCGTTGTCTGTTCGGTGATGGACTGGGTCTGTTCCACAGTGCCCGGGTGGGTCGTGCCACGTAGTCTGTTCGGTGATGGACTGGGTCTGTCTGTTCCACAGTGCCCGGGCTGGGTCGTGCCACGTGGTCTGTTCGGTGATGGACTGGGTCTGTTCCACAGTGCCCGGGCTGAGTCGTGCCACGTGGTCTGTTCGGTGATGGACTGGGTCTGTTTCACAGTGCCCGGGTGGGTCGTGCCACGTAGTCTGTTCGGTGATGGACTGGGTCTGTCTGTTCCACAGTGCCCGGGCTGGGTCGTGCCACGTGGTCTGTTCAGTGATGGACTGGGTCTGTCTGTTCCACAGTGTCCGGGCTGGGTCGTCTGTTCGGTGATGGACTGGGTCTGTCTGTTCCACAGTGCCCGGGCTGGGTCGTACCACGTGGTCTGTTCAGTGATGGACTGGGTCTGTTCCACAGTGCCCGGGTGGGTCGTGCCACGTGGTCTGTTCGGTGATGGACTGGGTCTGTTCCACAGTGCCCGGGCTGAGTCGTGCCACGTGGTCTGTTCGGTGATGGACTGGGTCTGTCTGTTCCACAGTGCCAGGGCTGGGTTGTGCCACGTGGTCTGTTCGGTGATGGACTGGGTCTGTTCCACAGTGCCCGGGTGGGTCGTGCCACGTAGTCTGTTCGGTGATGGACTGGGTCTGTCTGTTCCACAGTGCCCGGGTGGGTCGTGCCACGTGGTCTGTTCGGTGATGGACTGGGTCTGTTCCACAGTGCCCGGGCTGAGTCGTGCCACGTGGTCTGTTCGGTGATGGACTGGGTCTGTTCCACAGTGCCCGGACTGGGTCGTGCCACGTGGTCTGTTCGGTGATGGACTGGGTCTGTTCCACAGTGCCCGGGCTGAGTCGTGCCACGTGGTCTGTTCGGTGATGGACTGGGTCTGTTCCACAGTGCCCGGGCTGAGTCGTGCCACGTGGTCTGTTCGGTGATGGACTGGGTCTGTTCCACAGTGCCCGGGCTGAGTCGTGCCACGTGGTCTGTTCGGTGATGGACTGGGTCTGTTCCACAGTGCCCGGGTGGGTCGTGCCACGTGGTCTGTTCGGTGATGGACTGGGTCTGTTCCACAGTGCCCGGGTGGGTCGTGCCACGTAGTCTGTTCGGTGATGGACAGGGTCTGTCTGTTCCACAGTGCCCGGGTGGGTCGTGCCACGTGGTCTGTTCGGTGATGGACTGGGTCTGTTCCACAGTGCCCGGGCTGGGTCGTACCACGTGGTCTGTTCGGTGATGGACTGGGTCTGCCTGTTTCACAGTGCCCGGACTGGGTCGTGCCACGTGGTCTGTTCGGTGATGGACTGGGTCTGTTCCGCAGTGCCCGGGCTGAGTCGTGCCACGTGGTCTGTTCGGTGATGGACTGGGTCTGTTCCACAGTGCCCGGACTGGGTCGTGCCACGTAGTCTGTTCGGTGATGGACTGGGTCTGCCTGTTTCACAGTGCCCAGGATGGGCCGTGTTCGTTGTCTGTTCGGTGATGGACTGGGTCTGTTCCACAGTGCCCGGGTGGGTCGTGCCACGTGGTCTGTTCGGTGATGGACTGGGTCTGTCTGTTCCACAGTGCCCGGGCTGGGTCGTGCCACGTGGTCTGTTCGGTGATGGACTGGGTCTGTTCCACAGTGCCCGGGCTGAGTCGTGCCACGTGGTCTGTTCGGTGATGGACTGGGTCAGTCTGTTCCACAGTGCCCGGTTGGGCCGTGTACGTAGTCTGTTCGGTGATGGACTGGGTCTGTCTGTTCCACAGTGCCAGGGCTGGGTTGTGCCACGTGGTCTGTTCGGTGATGGACTGGGTCTGTCTGTTCCACAGTGCCCGGGCTGGGTCGTGCCACGTGGTCTGTTCGGTGATGGACTGGGTCAGTCTGTTCCACAGTGCCCGGTTGGGCCGTGTACGTAGTCTGTTCGGTGATGGACTGGGTCTGTCTGTTCCACAGTGCCCGGGTGGGTCGTGCCACGTGGTCTGTTCGGTGATGGACAGGGTCTGTCTGTTCCACAGTGCCCGGGTGGGTCGTGCCACGTGGTCTGTTCGGTGATGGACAGGGTCTGTCTGTTCCACAGTGCCCGGGTGGGTCGTGCCACGTGGTCTGTTCGGTGATGGACAGGGTCTGTCTGTTCCACAGTGCCCGGGTGGGTCGTGCCACGTAGTCTGTTCGGTGATGGACAGGGTCTGTCTGTTCCACAGTGCCCGGGCTGGGTCGTGCCACGTGGTCTGTTCGGTGATGGACTGGGTCTGTTCCACAGTGTCCGGGCTGGGTCGTACCACGTGGTCTGTTCGGTGATGGACTGGGTCTGTTCCACAGTGCCCGGGTGGGTCGTGCCACGTGGTCTGTTCGGTGATGGACTGGGTCAGTCTGTTCCACAGTGCCCGGTTGGGCCGTGTACGTAGTCTGTTCAGTGATGGACTGGGTCTGTTCCACAGTACCCGGGCTGGGTCGTGCCACGTGGTCTGTTCGGTGATGGACTGAGTCTGTTCCACAGTGCCCGGGCTGGGTCGTGCCACGTGGTCTGTTCGGTGATGGACTGGGTCTGTTCCACAGTGCCAGGGCTGGGTCGTGCCACGTGGTCTGTTCGGTGGTGGACTGGGTCTGTTCCACAGTGCCAGGGCTGGGTCGTGCCAGGTAGTCTGTTCGGTGATGGACTGGGTCTGTTCCACAGTGCCCGGGCTGGGTCGTGCCACGTGGTCTGTTCGGTGATGGACTGGGTCTGTTCCACAGTGCCAGGGCTGGGTCGTGCCACGTGGTCTGTTCAGTGATGGACTGGGTCTGTTCCGCAGTGCCCGGGCTGGGTCGTGCCACGTGGTCTGTTCGGTGATGGACTGGGTCTGTTCCACAGTGCCCGGGTGGGTCGTGCCACGTGGTCTGTTCGGTGGTGGACTGGGTCTGTTCCACAGTGCCCGGGTGGGTCGTGCCACATGGTCTGTTCGGTGATGGACTGGGTCTGTTCCACAGTGCCCAGGCTGGGTCGTGTCACGTGGTCTGTTCGGTGATGGACAGGGTCTGCCTGTTTCACAGTGCCAGGGCTGGGTCGTGTCACGTGGTCTGTTCGGTGATGGACTGGGTCTGTCTGTTCCACAGTGTCCGGGCTGGGTCGTGCCACGTGGTCTGTTCAGTGATGGACTGGGTCTGTTCCACAGTGCCAGGGCTGGGCCGTGTCACGTGGTCTGTTCGGTGATGGACT
The DNA here is from genome assembly GCF_048418815.1 of Hemitrygon akajei. Lineage (NCBI taxonomy): Eukaryota > Metazoa > Chordata > Chondrichthyes > Myliobatiformes > Dasyatidae > Hemitrygon > Hemitrygon akajei. The sequence continues at coordinate 68,792,584 of NC_133144.1, read as the reverse complement.
GGGTCTGCCTGTTTCACAGTGCCAGGGCTGGGTCGTGCCACGTGGTCTGTTCAGTGATGGACTGGGTCTGTCTGTTCCACAGCGCCCGGGCTGGGTTGTGCCACGTGGTCTGTTCAGTGATGGACTGGGTCAGTTCCACAGTGCCCGGGCTGAGTCGTGCCACGTGGTCTGTTCGGTGATGGACTGGGTCTGTTCCACAGTGCCCGGGCTGAGTCGTGCCACGTGGTCTGTTCGGTGATGGACTGGGTCTGTTCCACAGTGTCCGGGCTGGGTCGTGCCACGTGGTCTGTTCGGTGATGGACTGGGTCTGTTCCACAGTGCCCGGGCTGAGTCGTGCCACGTGGTCTGTTCGGTGATGGACTGGGTCTGTTCCACAGTGTCCGGGCTGGGTCGTGCCACGTGGTCTGTTCAGTGATGGACTGGGTCTGTTCCACAGTGCCCGGGCTGGGTCGTGCCACGTGGTCTGTTCGGTGATGGACTGGGTCTGTCTGTTCCACAGTGCCCGGGTGGGTCGTGCCACGTGGTCTGTTCGGTGATGGACAGGGTCTGTCTGTTCCACAGTGCCCGGGTGGGTCGTGCCACGTGGTCTGTTCGGTGATGGACTGGGTCTGTTCCGCAGTGCCCGGGCTGGGTCGTGCCACGTGGTCTGTTCGGTGATGGACTGGGTCTGTCTGTTCCACAGTGCCCGGGCTGAGTCGTGCCACGTGGTCTGTTCGGTGATGGACTGGGTCTGTTCCACAGTGCCCGGGTGGGTCGTGCCACGTGGTCTGTTCGGTGATGGACTGGGTCAGTCTGTTCCACAGTGCCCGGTTGGGCCGTGTACGTAGTCTGTTCAGTGATGGACTGGGTCTGTTCCACAGTACCCGGGCTGGGTCGTGCCACGTGGTCTGTTCGGTGATGGACTGAGTCTGTTCCACAGTGCCCGGGTGGGTCGTGCCACGTGGTCTGTTCGGTGGTGGACTGGGTCTGTTCCACAGTGCCCGGGTGGGTCGTGCCACATGGTCTGTTCGGTGATGGACTGGGTCTGTTCCACAGTGCCCAGGCTGGGTCGTGTCACGTGGTCTGTTCGGTGATGGACTGGGTCTGTCTGTTCCACAGTGCCCGGGCTGGGTCGTGCCACGTGGTCTGTTCAGTGATGGACTGGGTCTGTTCCACAGTGCCAGGGCTGGGCCGTGTCACGTGGTCTGTTCGGTGATGGACTGGGTCTGCCTGTTTCACAGTGCCAGGGCTGGGTCGTGCCACGTGGTCTGTTCAGTGATGGACTGGGTCTGTCTGTTCCACAGCGCCCGGGCTGGGTTGTGCCACGTGGTCTGTTCAGTGATGGACTGGGTCTGTTCCACAGTGCCCAGGCTGGGCCATGTCACGTGGTCTGTTCGGTGATGGACTGGGCCTGCCTGTTTCACAGTGCCCGGGCTGGGCCGTGCCACGTGGTCTGTTCAGTGATGGACTGGGTCTGCCTGTTTCACAGTGCCAGGGCTGGGTCGTGTCACGTGGTCTGTTCAGTGATGGACTGGGTCTGCCTGTTTCACAGTGCCAGGGCTGGGTCGTGTCACGTGGTCTGTTCAGTGATGGACTGGGTCTGTTCCACAGTGCCCAGGCTGGGCCGTGTCACGTGGTCTGTTCGGTGATGGACTGGGCCTGCCTGTTTCACAGTGCCCGGGCTGGGCCGTGCCACGTGGTCTGTTCAGTGATGGACTGGGTCTGCCTGTTTCACAGTGCCAGGGCTGGGTCGTGTCACGTGGTCTGTTCAGTGATGGACTGGGTCTGCCTGTTTCACAGTGCCCTTCAGAACACAGAATCAAAGGGTTACTCTCAAAGGTGGTGATTTATCAGTATATAGGAAGGAGACTGAAAGTCCAGTTGAATGGTGCCACAGCAACAACCTCCTAATCAATGCAGCAAAACCAAAGAGCTGATTATGTACTGCAGGAGCTAAAAGCCAGTCGTCCATGTACCAGTCCTCTTTAGGGAATCAGAGGTGGAGTGGGTCAATAGCTCTAAATACTTTGGAGTTAACATATCAGAGGATACTTCCTGGGATACAGTAAGTTCTATCACAGGAAGCATAACAGCACTTCCACTTTCTTTGAAGTTTGTGTAGATTTGGCATGTCACCAAAAGCTTTGCACTTCTGCAGGTGCACGGTGAAGAGTATCTGGACTGGTTGCTCATGGCTTGGTATGGAAACACCAATAACCAGGAACTGCAAAGTTTACGGTCCAGTTCATCACAGGCAAAGCTTTCCCACTATTGAACACATTTACACAGAGCACTACCACAAGAAAGAAGCATCCATTATTAAGGACCCCCCACAACCCCACCCAGTCCAGATCATGTTCTCTTCTCACTACTACCTGTGGATAGGACATACAGGAGCCTTTGGTTCCACACCACCAGGTTCAGGGACAGTTATTAACCTACAACCATCAGACTCCTGAATCAGCGTAGATAACTTCACTCACCTCAACTCTGAACTGATTTACACAATATGTCTTTTTCACAATATGTTTTGCGAAACAGACAGAAAAAAAAGAAAAGGTAGATGTTGTGTACTTGGATTTTCAGAAGGCCTTTGACGAGGTGCCACACATGAGGCTGCTTTTCAAGCTAAGAGACCTTGGTATTGCAGAAAAGATACTAGCATTGATAGAGCATTGGCTGATTGGCAGGAAGTAAAGAGTGGGAATAAAGGGAGCCTTTTCTAGTTGGCTGCCAATGACTGGTGGTGTTCCACAGGGGTCTGTTTCTTTTCACATTAGATATCAATGATTTGGATGATGTGATTGATGGCTTTGAGACCAAGTTTGCAGATGCTATGAAGATAGGTAGAGGGGCAGGTAGTTTTCAGTAAGTAAGGAGACTACAGAAGGTTTAGACAGATGAGGAGAATGGACAAAGAAGTGACAGAAGAAATAGGGTGTTGAGAAGTGTACGGTCATGCACTTTGGTAGAACAAATAAAAGGGTTGACTATTTCTAAATGGAGAGAAGATTCAAAAATCTGAGGTCTAAGGGGACTTGTGAATCCTCGTGTGGGATTCCCGAAAGGTTGATTTGCAGATGGAATCGGTGGCGAGGAAAGCAAATGTGACATTAGCATTAACTTTGAGAGGACTAGAATATCAAAGCAAGGATGTAATGTTGAGACTTTATAAAGCACTGGGGAGGCCTCACTTGGAGTATTGTGAGCAGATCTGGGCCCCTTATCTAAGAAAGGATGTGTTGACATTGGAGAGGGTTCAAAGGAGGTTCACGAGAATAATTCCAGGATTGAATGGCTTGTCATAGAATGAGGAGCTTTTGGTGTCTCCGGACCTGTATTCATTAGAATTCAGAATAATGTGAGGTGACCTCGTTAAAACCTACCAAATGTTGAAAGGCCTAAATAGAGAGACTGTAGAGAGGATGTTTTCTATGATGGAAGAGTCTAAGAACACAAGACACAGCCTCAGAATAGAGGGACATCTTTTTAGAATGAAGAGAATGTGGAATTTCTTTAGCCAGAGGGTGCTGATTCTGTGGAAGTCATTGGGCATATTCAATGCAGAGGTTGATAGCTTCTTGATTAGTCAGGGTATGAGGGGATACAAAAAGAAGCCAGGAGACTGGGGCTGAGAGGGAAAGTGGATTGGCAATGATGAAATGGTGGAGCAGAGTCGATGGGCCAAAAGTCCTAATTCTTCTCCTGTATCTTAAGGTCTTATGGTCTTCTTTTGCATATTGGTTGTTTGTCAGTCTTTGTTTCTATACAGTGCTTATAAAAAGTATTCACCCTCTTGGAAGTTTAAATGTTTAATTGTTTTACAACATTAAATCACAGTGAATTTAATTTGGCTTTTTTTGACACTGATCAACAGAAAAAGACTCTTTTGTGTCAAAGTGAAACCAGATCGTAGATCTCTTGGTGGCCTCTCTCACTAGTCCCCTTCTTATACAGCCACTCAGTTTTTAAGGACGGCCTGCTCCAGGCAGATATACAGTTATGCCATATTCTTTCCATTTCTTGATGATTGACTAAACTGTACTTTAAAGGATATTCAGTGACTTGGAAATTTTCTTCTATCCATCTCCTGACTTGTGCATTTCAATAACCTTTTCGTGGAGTTGCTTGGAGTGTTCTTTTGTCTTCATGGTGTAGTTTTTGCCAGGATACTGACTCACCAGCAGTTGGACCTTCCAGATACAGGAGTATTTTTACTACAATCAATTGAAACACCTTGACTGCACACAAGCCTCCAAAAACAAGTCACCATTTAACTAATTATGTGACTTCTAAAACCAATCGGCTGCATCAGTGATGATTTGGAGTGTCATTTTAAAGGGGGGGGGGAGTGAATACTTAGGCAATCAATTATTTTGTGCTTTATATTTGTAATTAATTTAAATCACTTTGTAGAGATCTGTTTTCACTTTGACACAAAAGTGTCTTTTTCTGTTGATTAGTGTCAAAAAAGCCAAATTAAATCCACTGTGCACATACGAGGAAATCTGCAGATGCTGGAAATTCAAGCAACACACACAAAATGCTGGTGGAATGCAGCATCTGTAGGAAGAAGCACTGTTAACGTTTTGGGCCGAGACCCTTCGTGAGGACTAACTGAAAGGAAAGATAGTAAGAGATTTGAAAGTAGGAGGGAGAGGGGGAAATGTGGAATGATAGGAGAAGACCGGAGGGGGTGGGATGAAGCTAAGAGCTGGAAAGGTGATTGGCAAAAGGGATACAGAGCTGGAGAATGGAAAGGATCATGGGATGGGAGGCCTAGGGAGAAAGAAAGGGGGAGGGGAGCACAAGAGGGAGATGGAGAACAGGCAAAGATTGATGGGCAGAGAGAGAAAAAAAAGAGGGGCAGGAAAATAAATAAATCAGGAATGAGGTAAGAAGGGGAGGAAGGGCATTAACGGATTCTCGGCCCGAAACGTCAACGTTGCTTCTTCCTATAGATGCTGCTTGGCCTGCTGCATTCCACCAGCATTTTGTGTGTGTTGCTTGAATCCGCTGCGATTCAATGTTGTAAAACAATAAAACATAAACACTTCCAAAGGGAGTGAATACTTTTTATAGGAACTGTGTGTGTTTGTGTATGTGTGTGTGCGCGTGCGTGCGCATGTATGTATATTTGTGTGTGTGTGTGTGTGTGTGTGTATATATATATGTATATGAGAGAGATGGAGAGAGAGAGCGAGCACGCGTGAGCACTGGGAGGAAACCCACACAGTCATGGCGAGAATCTACAAGCTCCTTATTAGCGCTGTAGTGTTATTCCAGCCGCTACACTACCGTATAAGAGTTCCAGATCTGACTGCAATGCCAAAGATAGCCAACTGTTTGGGAAGTGCCAGCAGTCTCCTGTTAACACAGCGGCAAAACCATAAACAGTTTGTCAGCCCATAATAACACTAAGAAACTTCCAGGTCAGATTTACAGGAAAGCAAAATTGTCACTGCCTATGGTTTAATCTTGCTAGGATTGTGAGGGTACCGTGGCCAGTCGTTCAGTACCCTTGAGATCTCAGAATAGGCTATTGGGCACCTTCTGTTTGAACTAATTAAACTGCACTACAACAGAAATGCAGTTTATATCACTCCTAATTTGAACGGAAATCTCAATTTAAAAAATAGCACATTTTTCCTGCATTACAGGAAGTCTTTTGAAGTCCAGCTTCCAAGTTTCAAAACACCTTTTAGCTACTGATTATACAGGAAATAGATTTCCTTCACTTTGATGGCATGCTGATCGAGGGGAAAGATCTCATTAAAAGGCCAAAACAGACTTCGTTCCTGCTGTAGGAGCAGGTGGGTCTCCACCATCACGATGTGCGCTGGCAATATTGGAATACGAGCAGAGTAAAGGCAGAGGTAGAGATGGTGAAGAGGGTTTTTCATAATAATGCCAAAAGAACATTGGTGACACAGCCGAATGACACTTCAATGTCATTATCAAAGAATGTAAAAATTATTACAGCTTGCTTACAGGCAGCTACAAAGCAAGAAACCCAAATAACTTAATCTAAAAAAAAGACCAAAACCCACTGCACAGACAAAGAGAGAAAACACACATGCATCAGGCAAACAATAGAAGCAAGCCAACAGCATTTTGAACCAGACAGTCCCAGAGTGGGCCCAAAGTCTCAATTCCCAGTTCATCACACCAGCAGGGCAGAAACGGACAGCACCGAATCAGCTTGCTGAGAAGTAACATTCTCAAGCCTCGGACCCTATGACTAGCACTTATCGGGCATCCGCTTAAATAATACAAGTAACACAGAACCCCGAGCCTGTCAGGTAAATTTAAAGGGAAAGCACCAAGAGACTGTGGAGTCACTTGAGAAAAACACAACGAACTCGAAACAATTAACAAGTCTTGTTAAACAATAATTAACCAATTCAGGTGCTTTAAAAACCTTGGAGCCCAATGTTCTCTGCCTCCCCGTACAGGCTTGAGGCACTCATTACAACAGCAGCAAGGGAAAATGATATGTGTAGGTGAGTAACAAAGAATGACTTGCACTTAGTTACCCATTCTTATAAAACATAGAAAAGAGAACAAAATGTAGAACATACTATGGAATTTATAAAACAGTACAACAGAACCCTTTAAGCTACTCCAAGATCAATCTAACCCTTCCCTCCCACACAGTCCTCCATTTTTCTATCACCTCTGTGCCCATCTAACAGTACAGCACAGGAACAGGCCCTTCAGCCCATTACCTCTGCACTGACCGTGATCCCAATTAAAACCAATCCTACTTTCTTTCACATGTCAGCACTGTCCATTCCCTGTCTGTGTAAATGCCTCGGTGTAGTTCATGAATGTAATATGTGCTTATCCAATACCCGATACCCGCTGGCCTCGGTGCCCGGGATAGTGATGTGTTGGTTGGATAATTCTGCTCCTTCTCCCGTGAATGTTTATTCCTTTCTCCGCAGTGCCAAAGCTGTGAACTGATTCGGTGCTGTCCGTTTCTGCCCTGCTGGTGTGATGAACTGGGAATTGAGACTTTGGGCCCACTCTGGGACTGTCTGGTTCAAAATGCTGTTGGCTTGCTTCTATTGTTTGCCTGATGCATGTGTGTTTTCTCTCTTTGTCTGTGCAGTGGGTTTTGGTCTTTTTTTTAGATTAAGTTATTTGGGTTTCTTGCTTTGTAGCTGCCTGTAAGCAAGCTGTAATAATTTTTACATTCTTTGATAATCTATCCCCCTTACATCTCTACAAAGCTTCCCCTTCGATGTATCGACCAGTCGCTGACCGAGAGCAGCCATGTTGTGCCCTTTATCTGGAGTGTCAGGTCAGTAATGCTGGCTGCTGCTTCATGTGGACACAGAGTTCTTGAGGAGCAGCTCCTGCAGATCAATAAACTGAGAGACTCATATCTGAAGAGAAAACTGTCGATTTATTTTACTGGTTTCAAAGCAGGTAATCACTATCTCCATTTGGCACTTTAAACACTCCAATGTGCTGGCAGCAATGTGAAAGTCACAAGATCTATAAATACATACAAAGTGTTGCTAAATTAACAGTGTCACACTGTGAACATTGCTGGTACTAAGGACAAATGCTGATAGAGGTACCACAACAGTATTACAACATTCATTATACTGATTAGAAGAAAAACCTCATTAGTTTTAGACAAACCAAGGCAACTTAATTAAAATCCTGTCGGTTCTCGTACGGCTCCTTGCAAGTGAAGTCTACAGAGAGACTGAAATGTTTCTGTTCCACAGCAGCTCGACCTGATGTTCATGTCATGATGCAGCCCTGGCCATTTCTCCAGACTGCATGCTCCTTACATCTGTCCAGGTTTAATCCCCAGCCTGTCTTGAGATGTGATGTGACAGAGGTGTACAGGATGATAATAGACATAGATTGTTAACAGCCACAGACATTTACCCGGGGCAGAAATGGCTAATAGGAGAGAGCATACTTTAAGGTGATTGGAAGAAAGTTTATGGGGATGTCAGAGGTAATTTTTTTTTATACAGAGAGTGGTGGGTATGTGGGTCAGGTGTGCTGGAAGAGGCAGATACATTAGGGACATTTAGGGAACTCTTAAATAGGCACACAGATGATAGAAAAATGGAGAGCTATGTCAGGGGTAAGTCATTTGTGCAGAGAGTGGTGAGTGTGTGGAATGGGCTGCCGGCGATGGTGGTGGCAGTGGATACGATAGGATCTTTTAAGAGAATCCTAGATAGTTACATGGAGCTTAGAAAAATAGAGGGCTATGGGTAACCCTAGGAAATTTCTAAAGTAAGTATATGTTCAGCACAGCTTTGTGGGCCTAAGGGCCTGTATTGTGCTGTAGGTTTTCTATGTTTATATGTGGGAGGGAAGGGTTAGATTGGTCTTAGAGGAGATTAAAAGAATGGCACAATACTGTGGGCTGAAGGGGCTGTACAGTTCTATGTTGTATCTGCAAAGCAGCTGCTGGAGGGATGGAGAGGTATGGGGTTCTGTTTTCTAAGCTACCCACACAATGCAGTCTGCTGGTCTTTGGTGATCCCCAACACCACCCAGCCGGTACTGTCCGTGTCAGTGGACCCATGGAAAGTCAGCTTTAAAAGACTAGGCAGAGTGCAGTGCTGGGAGATTCCAACATGCACACCCTTGCAAGAACTGGTGTTGAATTCAAGAATCTATGCTCAGGGCAGCTCCAAGTGATGTGGTCGATTGACCCAACTTCATTGAATCTAATTATTTGGGAATGTGAAGGCTATAATCAGGGTCAGGGATGTCTCTCTATGCTATAGCATATAATTGTGTTTCTTTGGATGGTACCTTACTTTCACCTCTTTTCCTAAACCTGCTGTACACAACAATGTCCTTTACTTTTCTCTTTTGTAGCAGAGGCACTGTTCTTCTGGAGATTTCCCACATGATGGAATTAACTCCATTGTATATAGCCTTCATGAATCTACTGTGAGAACAGTTATCCATTGTAGACATGTTCACATGGACCATATCAACCATCTACAAAAGAATTCACCAGCTCACCTGTACAACATCTGAAAGGTGGAATGCCTACTCATTTGTGTGAAAGTTAGCACAGCTGATGCCTATTGAGGTCCAGGATATCTGTACTCACCCTAGGTATGGCTCAAGAGAGGCCATTACTGAAAGCTATGCAGTGGAAACATTGAAGGAAGAATGCAAAGCCGTGGAATAGAAGTGGTCATGTCGTGGACTTCGCTGTCTCTGTAGAAACATACAGGCAAGTAACACAGATGCTCCAGCCAAGAATGAGGAATACATCCCTTCAATTTCTACATACACATGGAAGGCAATAACAGTGACCAGATTCACAGGGAATTAAAGAAAATACAGAAACACTCAACATTGCAGGCCATGTCTGTGGATTAAGGACCAGAGTGTGTCCCACAGCTCCAATGTGCACTTCACAGCTAAAGGACAAGAATGTGTCCCACAGCCCAAATGTGCACTTCACAACTTCTGTGTGTTCACTTGTTGTTTCTAACCCCCAAACAACCTCATTGACTTTATCAACCAGATGCCTGATCCCCACAACCATGAGCTCCCTGACCAGAGAAAGTCTGATTGACCCACTCATCTCTCCCCAATCTCTGTAATGTAAAATTAACCTGTGTTCGTTCATTCCCTTTCCTGGTATTGAGAACAGGCATCCTTGAGAGTAATATCTGTTCCCTTCTCCACAGACACTGTTGACCTGCCACCTTTCTGAAACTTGATTTTATTTCCCATTTCCACCGTGTGCAGGTCTTCTGATCTTGAAGAACCATGTTCAGACAGGAGGTGAAACCCAAACTTCCTCCATCATTCCTCACTCCCAACAGATTCCAATTTAAAGGCAAGGAATTTGGAAGAGAAGAATTATCAAATTATCTAAATGTGATAACATTTGTGATAACAGCACATTTGGAAAGAGGTGAAATCATCAGACAAAGTCAGCATGGATTTGTGAAAGGAAAATCATGTCTGACGAATCTTATAGAATTTTTTGAAGATGTAACTAGTAGAGTGGATAGGGGAGAGCCAATGGATGTGGTATATTTAGATTTTCAAAAGGCTTTTGACAAGGTCCCACACAGGAGATTAGTGTGCAAACTTAAAGCACACGGTATTGGGGGTATGGTATTGATGTGGATAGAGAATTGGTTGGCAGACAGGAAGCAAAGAGTGGGAGTAAACGGGACCTTTTCAGAATGGCAGGCAGTGACTAGTGGGGTACCGCAAGGCTCAGTGCTGGGACCCCAGTTGTTTACAATATATATTAATGATCTAGATGAGGGAATTAAATGCAGCATCTCCAAGTTTGCGGATGACACGAAGCTGGGTGGCGGTGTTAGCTATGAGGAGGATGCTAAGAGGATGCAGGGTGACTTGGATAGGTTAGGTGAGTGGGCAAATTCATGGCAGATGCAATTTAATGTGGATAAATGTGAGGTTATCCACTGGTTGCAAGAACAGGAAAACAGATTATTATCTGAACGGTGGCCGATTAGGAAAAGGGGAGATGCAACGAGACCTGGGTGTCATTGTACACCAGTCATTGAAGGTGGGCATGCAGGTACAGCAGGTGGTGAAAAAGGCAAATGGTATGTTGGCATTCATAGCAAAAGGATTTGAGTACAGGAACAGGGAGGTTCTACTGCAGTTGTACAAGGCCTTGGTGAGATCACACCTAGAATATTGTGTGCAGTTTTTGTCCCCTAATCTGAGGAAAGCCATTCTTGCCATAGAGGAAGTACAAAGAAGGTTCACCAGATTGATTCCTGGGATGGCAGGACTTTCATATGAAGAAAGACTGGATCGACTAGGCTTATACTCACTGGAATTTAGAAGATTGAGGGGGGAACTTATTGAAACGTATAAAATTCTAAAGGGATTGGACAGGCTAGATGCAGGAAGATTGTTTCCGATGTTGGGGAAGTCCAGAACGCGGGGTCACAGTTTAAGGATAAAGGGAAAGCCTTTTAGGACCAAGATGAGGAAAAACTTCTTCACACAGAAAGTGGTGAATCTGTGGAATTCTCTGCCACAGGAAACAGTTGAGGCCGGTTCATTGGCTATATTTAAGAGGAAGTTAGATATGGCCCTTGTGTCTAAAGGGGTCAGGGGTATGGAGAGAAAGCAGGTACAGGGTTCTGAGTTGGATGATCAGCCATGATCATACTGAATGGTGGTGCAGACTCGAAGGGCCGAATGGCCTACTCCTGCACCTATTTTCTATGTTTCTAAATGATGTCAAGTCCTAGTTCCTGCTGAGACTCAAGGAAATGGAACTTGAAATTAATGAAGAACAAAATTGGTTTTAAATGGTAAATAACAAATTAAATCCCGTTATTACTGCAAATCAATATCTTTAATTGCTGCTGATTGGCTGACATGCCGAAGGCACGGTTAGTAACTCACTGGGATTCTGACTTTGGGCCAAAATGTTAATCCCTATGTGGTGATCCAGCCACAAACCACAGACCATTTACCAAGGGACATTAGCTCATTCAGTGGGAAAACTAGAAGAGAAAATAAAACAAATAACATCAATTATTTCAATGAAGGAATAAGGTAATAAAGACAAGTCCAGAGCAACATGAAAAAATTCAGGAGGAACTCAGCAGCATCAATGGAGAGGAATAAACAGTCCACGTTTTGGGCCAAGACCTTCCATAGATGCTTCCTTTCCAATCCTGAAGGGTCTCAGCCCAAAACATTGACTGTTAATTCCTTTCCATAGATGCTGCCTGACCTGCTGAGTTTCTCCAGCATTTTGTGTGTGTTGTTTAGTTTGCTTACAAAAGAGGTAACTCTTTATCTTAAGATTAAGTCTTGACATCTCAGGACTAATGAAGGATCACGACACAAAACGTAGGCTCTGTATCCCGTTCCACAGATGCTGCCTCAGCTCATTCTCTCTCACCTTGCAGCCGTACTGTCTGTGGTTAGCTCCACTACCAGGGCAAGGCCACCAGGGATCTGGCTGGTTGACGGAAAGCTTTTTATTTGGGGCTCATCTATGAATCATTGGATGATTCTCTTTCAACCTCTGGATGTTTATTTCAGACACTGGCTCATCCTTTGACAGTGGGCTCCAAAGGGAGAACAAACCTTTGGCCATTGAGTTTTGCCGTACAATAATAAAGCTGGGACTTAGGGGGAAGTAACCAAAGAGCATTGGAAATTAGAGTCAGGTCAAACAATCATTACACAGATATGTTAGAGTGTTAGAAACAGCTAGCATAGCCACAATGGGAAAATGTGCTCAGTTTCACGGGCCTTTTTCAGACCTGGTCCCTGAAGCCAATTTACAGGGAAATGTTTTAACAGTACTGCCCTGTTGTTTTGTTACCTACTGAGAGTTGAATTTGATTGGTCAGGTATGAACAAATTAATCTTCACTTTAACCCCAACAGCAGCTTGGACAAACCAACTAAATTTGATTATATAATGCGATTTGATTGTGGTTGTCTCCCCCATCTCTCTGTCTCTCTCTCTCACAGATTCACTGACACATATTCACACAGACCCAAGTCAACAAAAATACACGTAGATAGATACACAAATACTCTCCCTGTCTCTCTCACACTCATACCTACACAAACATACACTCTCACACACGTACACACACACAATTTTAGACATAGATGAGCTCTCTTTCATACACACACTATTGCACAAACAGAACAAATTACCACACACACCATGCACGTGTGTGTACATCTCTATTGTACAGTCGCAGAGATAGACCCTCACACATGAACATGTACATACACACACACGCGCGCACACACACCCCTAAGAGAAAGACTTGTCCTGGTCAGGACATTTATATAATGCTTGAGTATTTCAATAACCAATGAGATGAATTTATTTTTCTTCTTGAATCTTCTATTGCTGAGGTTTGTTAGGCTCCTCGTTTGACGATGCTGCTCCTTTCAAGGCAGGAATGCCCGGTAGCCATGGTGATGAGAGATCGGGAATGGTTCTCTTAGCCTGACTTAAGTGGCTAATGGCCGTGTAGAGGTTTCCGCGGGGACCTGCCTCTTGCTCAGAGTAATACATCTCCAGAGCAGCAGGGGTACAGTGTTTATGCTGCAAGAGGAAACAGAACATACCATGACAACTGTTTGGCAGACAGAATTATCCCTCCCCAGATCTCGCTGAGTGATTCCCAGGAATGTTTCCCGTTCTGGAAAGGGGAAGTTTTTTATCCATAATAACTTTTATTCATAATAAAAAATGTTCAGTAGAATAAACCATGCAATGGTTATTCATTCTTACACACAGAGACAGAGAGCACTACAACACAGATCAGGCCCTTCAGCCCATCTAGTCCATGCCAAACTGTCTGCCTAGTCCCACTGAACTGGACCATAGCCCTCCACCCATCCATGTACCTATACAAACTTCTCCTAAATGTTGCAATCAAACTCACATTCACCACTTCTGCTGGCAGCTCATTCTACTCTCTACGTCCTCTGAGTAAAGACATTCCCCTTTATATTCCCCTTAAATATTTCACCTTTCACCCTTAACCCATGACTTCTAATTAGAAACACAGAAAAACCTACAGCACAATACAGGCCCTTCGGCCCACAAAGCTGTGCCGAACATGTACTTATATTAGAAAATACCTAGGGTTACCCATAGCCTTCTATTTTTTCTAAGCTCCATGTACCTATCCAGGAGCCTCTAAAAAGACTATCTTATCCGCCTCCACCTCCGTTGCTGGCAGCCCATTCCACGCACTCACCACTCTCTGCATAAAAAACTTACCCAACCTCAGTGGAAAAACCCTACTTGCATTTACCCTATCTATGCCCTTCATAATTTTGTATACCTCTATCAAATCTCCCCCCATCTATGTTCCAGGGAATAAAGTGCTAACCAACCTTTCCCTATAACTCTGATCCTCATGTCCCGACAACATTCTTCTAAATTTTCTCAATACTCTTTCAATCTTCCTGAACATAGATGACATAACAAATCTCCTCAAATCTAAAGCTGCAGAGAATACTCCAAATTTGGCCTCACCATTGTCATTAATAACTTCTGTTCTCAGAACTTTGGTTTATGAAGGCAAATGTGCCAAAAGACAATTCATTAGGTGAAATTTAATTACATTTCTTGAAGTTTCTTAACAGTCCTTGATGGCCCGAATGGCCTAATCTGTTCCTATATCTTATGGTCTTAAAACCAAAAGCACCATTGGTACTTTATGTGGCACGTGGAGTTGGAACAATAATCGAGAGGCTTCCTCACCCAACTTGGCCCCTCCCTGTCTAATAGTGGTGGACCAAGGTGTTAAGGAAGTTGAACTAGCTTCGACTCAGGCGAAGCTGTAAAGATCTTGCCCCGATTCCCTGCATTCAATAGGTGAGATACCTGTTACAGGTGCAGGGTGTGCAACTGATCTAGACATTATATAAACTTCCCATATTTCCTTATCACAGAGAAGCTCAACTGTGGAAAGGGTGAGCAGTTTCAGGTTCCTGGATGTCAATATCTCTGAAGATCTATCCTGGGATGTAATCATACTGATGTAATCATGAAGAAGACAAACCAGTGGCGATGTTTCATTAGGAGTTACCAAAGACTCTAGCAAATGTCCACAGATGTGGAGAGTACTCTGACTGGTTACATTACGATCTGGTATGGACGGGCCAATGCACAGGATCAGAAAAAGCTGCAGACGGATGCAACTCCTGCCAGCTCCATCATGGGCACTAGCCTCCCCATATGAAGGACATCTCCAAAAGACAAAGCTTCAAGAAAGCAGCATCCATCATTAATGACCTTCACCCTCCAGATCTACTCATTACTACCATCAAGGAGGTGGTACAGGAGCCTGAAGATGAACACGCAACAGGTTCTTCCCCTCTACCATCACGTTTCTGAATGGTCCAACACTACCTCACTACTTTTGCTCTTTTTGTACTAGGTATTTATTTGTATTTGTATTTTTATTTGTAATTTATTATGTATTTTATGCCCTGCTCCGTACAGCTGCTGCAAAAACAACAACCTTCATGAGATATATCAGTGACAATAAACCTGATTCCGATTCCATTTGACCACCCAGTCTATACTGTCCACACACGGGGCATTCACCTCATACAACTACACAAACTATGGACAATATGGACCATGATAGTAACACAACACATGTATAAGGGATTTCGCTCTGATGCATTGTGTTTGAACAACAGCGGTGCAGGAAATCTTACTGCGCCACTCGGGCACCCACTGGCATATCAGTCACACGGCGATTGTGGGAGATATCCCAGTGTTTGCATGTCACCAACAGGGCTTTTGTCCCTGAATAATTTATCTATAAATTTACATTCCGGAGGGAACTAGCTCACTCAGCCTGTCATCTGTTACACCACTGTTGCCATGGTGAATCATGAATCTTCAAACAGTTTCACAACACGACACATCTCATTGCTGTGTGAGTTGTAAAAGAACGATGTTAGGAAGGCTCTGTTTTTTTAGACATGATAATACGATGCCCTTCTGATCCTTTATAGTAGCTCCTTCACTCTCGCTCATCCAATCAGATGGTGCATCAGTAAGATGCGGAAATTCTTGTTTTCCACAGATCTCTGACTGAGAGGCTATTGGGGCTTTTTGGGATGCTCCTGGTAGAAGATCATAAGACATAGGAGCAGAATAAGCCTAACGAGTGTGCTCCTCTATTTCATCATGGCTGATTTATTATCCCTCTCAAGCCCATTCTCCTGCCTTCTTCCCGTATCCTCTCACACCCTGACAAATCATCAATCTAGAATCTATCAACCTCTGCTTTCAATATACACAATGACTTGGCCTCCATAACTGTCTGTCAGAAAGGATTCCACAGATTCACCACCCTCTACCTAAATAAATTCCTCCTCATCTCTGTTGTAAATAGACGTCCCTCTATTCTGAGACTGTGCGCTCTGGTCCTAGACATTGCATCCTCTCCACACCTACCTTTGATAGGTTTCAAGGAGATTCCACCCCCAACTGTCCTAAACTTCAGCAAGTAGAAGCACCTCACATATTAACCCATTACTGGATTACTGGATCAGAGAAGGAGCTACAGATGACTCTTTGGTACCATAGTGGATCAGAGAAGGAGCTACAGATGACTCTTTGGTACCATCACTTCTGCAGTATCCCACAGATCCCAGTCCACCCAGCTCACACACAACTGAAACCGTCAGTCCACACAGCTCACACACTACTGAAACCGTCAGTCCACACAGCTCACACACTACTGAAACCGTCAGTCCAGACAGCTCACACGCTGTACTGAAACAGTCAGTCCACACAGCTCACACGCTGTACTGAAACCGTCAGTCCACACAGCTCACACGCTGTACTGAAACCGTCAGTCCACACAGCTCACACGCTGTACTGAAACCGTCAGTCCACACAGCTCACACGCTGTACTGAAACCGTCAGTCCACACAGCTCACACGCCGTACTGAAACAGTCAGTCCACACAGCTCACACGCCGTACTGAAACCGTCAGTCCACACAGCTCACACGCCGTACTGAAACATTCAGTCCACACAGCTCACACGCCGTACTGAAACATTCAGACCACACAGCTCACACGCCGTACTGAAACCGTCAGTCCACACAGCTCACACGCCGTACTGAAACCGTCAGTCCACACAGCTCACACGCCGTACTGAAACCGTCAGTCCACACAGCTCACACGCTGTACTGAAACCGTCAGTCCACACAGCTCACACGCTGTACTGAAACCGTCAGTCCACACAGCTCACACGCTGTACTGAAACCGTCAGTCCACACAGCTCACACGCTGTACTGAAACCGTCAGTCCACACAGCTCACACGCTGTACTGAAACCGTCAGTCCACACAGCTCACACGCTGTACTGAAACCGTCAGTCCACACAGCTCACACGCTGTACTGAAACCGTCAGTCCACACAGCTCACACGCTGTACTGAAACAGTCAGTCCACACAGCTCACACGCTGTACTGAAACCGTCAGTCCACACAGCTCACACGCTGTACTGAAACCGTCAGTCCACACAGCTCACACGCTGTACTGAAACCGTCAGTCCACACAGCTCACACGCCGTACTGAAACAGTCAGTCCACACAGCTCACACGCCGTACTGAAACCGTCAGTCCACACAGCTCACACGCCGTACTGAAACCGTCAGTCCACACAGCTCACACGCTGTACTGAAACAGTCAGTCCAGACAGCTCACACGCCGTACTGAAACCGTCAGTCCACACAGCTCACACGCCGTACTGAAACATTCAGTCCACACAGCTCACACGCCGTACTGAAACCGTCAGTCCACACAGCTCACACGCCGTACTGAAACATTCAGTCCACACAGCTCACACGCTGTACTGAAACATTCAGTCCACACAGCTCACACGCTGTACTGAAACATTCAGTCCACACAGCTCACACGCCGTACTGAAACAGTCAGTCCACACAGCTCACACGCCGTACTGAAACATTCAGTCCACACAGCTCACACGCCGTACTGAAACAGTCAGTCCACACAGCTCACACGCCGTACTGAAACCGTCAGTCCACACAGCTCACACGCCGTACTGAAACATTCAGTCCACACAGCTCACACGCCGTACTGAAACATTCAGTCCACACAGCTCACACGCTGTACTGAAACATTCAGTCCACACAGCTCACACGCTGTACTGAAACCGTCAGTCCACACAGCTCGCACACTGTACTGAAACCGTCAGTCCACACAGCTCACACACTGTACTGAAACCGTCAGTCCACACAGCTCACACGCTGTACTGAAACATTCAGTCCACACAGCTCACACGCTGTACTGAAACAGTCAGTCCACACAGCTCACACGCTGTACTGAAACCGTCAGTCCACACAGCTCACACGCTGTACTGAAACCGTCAGTCCACACAGCTCACACGCTGTACTGAAACCGTCAGTCCACACAGCTCACACGCTGTACTGAAACCGTCAGTCCACACAGCTCACATGCTGTACTGAAACCGTCAGTCCACACAGCTCACACGCTGTACTGAAACCGTCAGTCCACACAGCTCACACGCTGTACTGAAACCGTCAGTCCACAGAGCTCACACGCTGTACCGAAACCGTCAGTCCAAACAGCTCACACACTGTACCGAAACCGTCAGTCCACACAGCTCACACACTGTACTGAAACCGTCAGTCCACACAGCTCACACACTGTACTGAAACCGTCAGTCCACACAGCTCACACTCTGTACTGAAACCGTCAGTCCAGACAGCTCACACGCTGTACTGAAACAGTCAGTCCACACAGCTCACACGCTGTACTGAAACAGTCAGTCCACACAGCTCGCACACTGTACTGAAACAGTCAGTCCACACAGCTCACACACTGTACTGAAACCGTCAGTCCACACAGCTCACACACTGTACTGAAACCGTCAGTCCACACAGCTCACACACTGTACTGAAACCGTCAGTCCACACAGCTCACATACTGTACTGAAACCGTCAGTCCACACAGCTCACACACTGTACTGAAACCGTCAGTCCACACAGCTCACACACTGTACTGAAACCGTCAGTCCACACAGCTCACACGCTGTACTGAAACAGTCAGTCCACACAGCTCACACACTGTACTGAAACAGTCAGTCCACACAGCTCACACGCTGTACTGAAACATTCAGTCCACACAGCTCACACGCTGTACTGAAACATTCAGTCCACACAGCTCACACGCCGTACTGAAACAGTCAGTCCACACAGCTCACACGCCGTACTGAAACATTCAGTCCACACAGCTCACACGCCGTACTGAAACAGTCAGTCCAGACAGCTCACACGCCGTACTGAAACAGTCAGTCCACACAGCTCACACGCCGTACTGAAACATTCAGTCCACACAGCTCACACGCCGTACTGAAACATTCAGTCCACACAGCTCACACGCTGTACTGAAACATTCAGTCCACACAGCTCACACGCTGTACTGAAACCGTCAGTCCACACAGCTCGCACACTGTACTGAAACCGTCAGTCCACACAGCTCACACACTGTACTGAAACCGTCAGTCCACACAGCTCACACACTGTACTGAAACATTCAGTCCACACAGCTCACACGCTGTACTGAAACAGTCAGTCCACACAGCTCACACGCTGTACTGAAACCGTCAGTCCACACAGCTCACACGCTGTACTGAAACCGTCAGTCCACACAGCTCACACGCTGTACTGAAACCGTCAGTCCACACAGCTCACACGCTGTACTGAAACCGTCAGTCCACACAGCTCACACGCTGTACTGAAACCGTCAGTCCACACAGCTCACACGCTGTACTGAAACCGTCAGTCCACACAGCTCACACGCTGTACTGAAACCGTCAGTCCACAGAGCTCACACGCTGTACTGAAACCGTCAGTCCAAACAGCTCACACACTGTACCGAAACCGTCAGTCCACACAGCTCACACACTGTACTGAAACCGTCAGTCCACACAGCTCACACACTGTACTGAAACCGTCAGTCCACACAGCTCACACTCTGTACTGAAACCGTCAGTCCAGACAGCTCACACGCTGTACTGAAACCGTCAGTCCACACAGCTCACACGCTGTACTGAAACCGTCAGTCCACACAGCTCACACGCTGTACTGAAACCGTCAGTCCACACAGCTCACACGCTGTACTGAAACCGTCAGTCCACACAGCTCACACGCTGTACTGAAACCGTCAGTCCACACAGCTCACACGCTGTACTGAAACCGTCAGTCCAGACAGCTCACACGCTGTACTGAAACAGTCAGTCCACACAGCTCACACGCTGTACTGAAACCGTCAGTCCACACAGCTCACACGCTGTACTGAAACCGTCAGTCCACACAGCTCACACGCTGTACTGAAACCGTCAGTCCACACAGCTCACACGCCGTACTGAAACAGTCAGTCCACACAGCTCACACGCCGTACTGAAACCGTCAGTCCACACAGCTCACACGCCGTACTGAAACCGTCAGTCCACACAGCTCACACGCTGTACTGAAACAGTCAGTCCAGACAGCTCACACGCCGTACTGAAACCGTCAGTCCACACAGCTCACACGCCGTACTGAAACATTCAGTCCACACAGCTCACACGCCGTACTGAAACCGTCAGTCCACACAGCTCACACGCCGTACTGAAACATTCAGTCCACACAGCTCACACGCTGTACTGAAACATTCAGTCCACACAGCTCACACGCTGTACTGAAACATTCAGTCCACACAGCTCACACGCCGTACTGAAACAGTCAGTCCAGACAGCTCACACGCCGTACTGAAACAGTCAGTCCACACAGCTCACACGCCGTACTGAAACATTCAGTCCACACAGCTCACACACTGTACTGAAACCGTCAGTCCACACAGCTCACACGCTGTACTGAAACATTCAGTCCACACAGCTCACACGCTGTACTGAAACAGTCAGTCCACACAGCTCACACGCTGTACTGAAACCGTCAGTCCACACAGCTCACACCCTGTACTGAAACCGTCAGTCCACACAGCTCACACACTGTACTGAAACCGTCAGTCCACACAGCTCACACGCTGTACTGAAACAGTCAGTCCACACAGCTCACACACTGTACTGAAACAGTCAGTCCACACAGCTCACACACTGTACTGAAACCGTCAGTCCACACAGCTCACACACTGTACTGAAACCGTCAGTCCACACAGCTCACACGCTGTACTGAAACAGTCAGTCCACACAGCTCACACGCTGTACTGAAACAGTCAGTCCACACAGCTCACACACTGTACTGAAACAGTCAGTCCACACAGCTCACACGCCGTACTGAAACAGTCAGTCCACACAGCTCACACGCTGTACTGAAACCGTCAGTCCACACAGCTCACACGCTGTACTGAAACATTCAGTCCACACAGCTCACACGCTGTACTGAAACCGTCAGTCCACACAGCTCACACGCTGTACTGAAACATTCAGTCCACACAGCTCACACACTGTACTGAAACCGTCAGTCCACACAGCTCACACACTGTACTGAAACCGTCAGTCCACACAGCTCACACGCTGTACTGAAACCGTCAGTCCACACAGCTCACACACTGTACTGAAACGTTCAGTCCACACAGCTCACACGCTGTACTGAAACCGTCAGTCCACACAGCTCACACGCTGTACTGAAACAGTCAGTCCACACAGCTCACACACTACTGAAACATTCAGTCCACACAGCTCACACACTGTACTGAAACAGTCAGTCCACACAGCTCACACACTGTACTGAAACCGTCAGTCCACACAGCTCACACGCTGTACTGAAACAGTCAGTCCACACAGCTCACACACTGTACTGAAACCGTCAGTCCACACAGCTCACACGCTGTACTGAAACAGTCAGTCCACACAGCTCACACGCTGTACTGAAACTGTCAGTCCACACAGCTCACACACTGTACTGAAACCGTCAGTCCACACAGCTCACACAGTACTGAAACCGTCAGTGCAATGTGCAAAAGACAACAAGTGGCAAGCACACAAAAAAATTGGAAAATAAATAAAGCAATTCATATTAAAAATACTAGTTGTAAATCCTTAAAAGTGAGTTCATAGGTTGTAGCATCAAATCTATGTTGGGGTAGGTTTTGGTTCAGGAGTCTGACAGTTGAGGGGTAATAACTGTTCCTGAACCTGATAGTGTTAGCCCTGAGGTTCCGGTACCTTCTTCCCGATTCAGCAGTGACAGGAGAGCACAGCCCGGTGGTGGGAGACCCTGATGACAGATGCTGACTCCTGCAATGACTCACCTTGTAAATGCCACCCCCCCTTATCCCAATCAGTTTATCGCTGTTTCTCCTGTGACTTCAGCAATGTCTCTCACCATGAAGAGTGTAAATCATGATAGCAAGAAATAAATTAATTAGTTTTACTTGTCACGTGTATGTTGAAATAGAGAAACATAGTGAAATGTATCACCTGCATCAAATGAAATCTGCGAGGAATGCGGTGGGCAGCCCACAAGAGTTGCCACGATTCCGCTGCTGATATAACATGCCCGCGACTCAGAAACCCTAACCGGAATTTTTTTTGGACTGTGGGAGAATGCAGGAGCACCCACCAGGAACTAACGCAGTTATGGGGTGAGCAGACATCAGTGCGAATCGAAGCTGCATCTTACAGCAAACACTATAAAGCAATGGAGTAACTGCTTTGCTGGCATGCCACTCCCACCTTGTCAGAATTCCTCCCACAACCTCAACCACCCTTCTTGCCATGAAGGGTGTGAACCACAAACTCACAACATAAAGAGATGAGCTTTATTTGTCACATGTACGTGGAAACATTGAAACACAGCGAAATGAGTCGTTTGGATCACTAATCAACACAGTCCAAGGAAGCTCTGGGAGCAGTCCGCATGTGTTGTCATGCCTCCAGCCCCAGTACAGCATGCCCACAGCTCACTAGCCCGTAAGCCAGAGCAGCCAAAGGAAACAGGGAGAACATTCAAACTCCTCACAGACAGTGGTGAGAATTGTACCCAGGTCACTAGTGCTGCAAAATGCTACCAGGCCATCTTATCGCCAAAAACTCCAAGAAAATACACTCACAACTTTAATGACATTCAGTGCAAGCAATCTACCCCAAATCTAGGGCACGTCATCCTTCAAGGTTAGCTCAGAAAAAGAGCACTTCTCCATTGGCACCAATGCTAATTTGGAATCTAGGCCTGACCTGATTCTGTAACAAGGTGGAACCTTGCTCTGCAGGGAAACAGCTCTGGTGGGGGTTCTTTTAGTCACCTGCAGTAAATCTATGCAGAGACAAACTGCAGGTGGAACAAGTGCTACATCTGTGCCTACATCAACTCCCTCACTACCAGTCAGGGCCCCAAACAGTGAGGTGACACTTCACCTGTGAGTCTGTTGGGAACTTCTTCTGTATCTGGTGCTCCCAGTATGGCCTCCTGTATATTGGTGAGCTCCAGTATATATTGGGAGACTGCTTCCTCATGCACCAGAAAAAACAGGATATCTCAGTGCCACCCATTTCAATTTTACTCCCCATTCCCACTCCAACGTGTCAGTCCACGGCCCCCTCTACTGCTGTGATGAGGCCACACTCAGGTTGGAGGAGCAATACATTATATTCTGCCTGCGAAGCCTCCAACCTGAACATTAATTTCTCAAATTCCAGTAACTGACCCCTTCCCTTTCGCTTCACCATACCCCCATTCCTGTTTCCCTCTCTCACCTTCCTTCCCTGCCCATCACCTCCCTGTAGTGCTCCATTATCTTCTACCTCCTTCTCCAGCCCTTTATCCCTTTCACCAATCAACTTCCCAGCTCTTTACTTAACCCATCCCCCTCTCCCAGTTTCACCTCTCACCTTGTACTTCTTCCTCCACTCCCCCACCTTCTTGCTCTGACTTCTCATCTTTTTTCCCAGTCCTGATGAAGGGTCTCAGCCTAAAATGTCGACTGTTTACTCTTTTCCGTGGGTGCTGCCTGGCCTGCTGAGTTCCTCCAGCATTTTGTGTGTGATGCTTGGATTGCCAGCATCTGCAGAATCTCTTGTAGGCGCTGTCTTAGTTCCTTTGTCTCTCTTTGTGTAGTGGACCTCTATCATTATCTGTTCAACTTTCTTTTGTCCTATCAACTCTTAATAAAATGATTGTGAAGCAATTTGTTTTATGCCTCTTTCCTGACTTCTGAAAGAACCTTGGATTTAAACATCAGAATCCAAGGATCTGTAATGAAATGAACTTCTATATATTTAGATAATCTCACAGGACCTGGGGGAATTAAACCCAGGTGATAATAGCCAGCTTGGATTCATTCTGTCTGTGAAATAGAGCATCACGATTTGAGAATATGAAATGATCCACCAATCACAAAGATATAAAAAGCCACCATGGTCTTCATTCTCAGCACTCGGAAATGTAATGGAAGAGGTCGTTCTTCGGCAGGTAGAAAATACACAGAGTACACAACAGGATGTCACAGTAGCGTAGTGACGTTATTACAGCTCGAGACATCAGGGTTCAGAATTTTATCCCAGCGTCCTCTGTTGGAAGCCTCAATACGCCCTCCCTGTGGAATGTGTGGTTTCCTCTGGTTTCCTCCCACAATCCTGACTCCTAGTAGGTAGGCCTATATTACAGTACACTATAACACACTAGACACAGTTCACTACTTTAATGAAACCTTTCACTCCACAGAGCCCTATCCTTCAGTTATCTGTTAACATGTTTATGTTGTTGTGCACTAATCTGCAAGAGGTGGATAAACTCCCTTAGGGTGAACAGCCAGGACCTCACAATCCATGGTCCTCTTTACTCATGGATCTCACCCGTGTGTGGCAGGAAGAGTTAGCTATGTACGAGAAACACATTGTACAGACTTCTAGATCTCTTCGCATTGTTGTGACAGGCAACTGAAGTATCTGAAGACTTTTTGACAACACGCCCTCATTCCCTACAACACTGCCTAATGATATTTCTATCATCCCTATAATCAGTATGGCAATGTACGAAATTAGTAGAAATGCTGACAGTGAGCTTACCTTAAATACGAAACCTTCGGGGCAGCTTAACTGATCGTACCAGAATGCCTTGTACATGACGAGCATCAAGAGGCAGGCGAGGAACGCCATGGTGATGATGATCAATCCTGTGAGCTGTATGGATGAAAGCAGATCTCCCGTGAGAACACAGAGCCATTGAGCAGGCTGAGAATGAGGGCAACGAGCGGAGTCACCTACCTTGACTTTCTCAGAGACTTCATCATAAAGATTAATGTTCAGCTTCTTAATCCCCGGGATGTGCAGGTTCCTCTTCTTCTTCTGCTGGATCTGATACTCAGTCCTGGTCTTCACTACCACCTGGGCAGTGCATGAAAGATAGAGAGATCAGGAGCAGATTGAGGCAGCAGCAAAGTGAAATGGGACTCAGTAAGTTCCCCTCACTCGCCATATCTCCATAAAGCAGTCTTCACTTTCTAAGGTATGTGAACATAATAGAAGGGCTGAATGGCCTCTATGCTAGTAGTTCTATTTGACCCCATGAATCAGTGTGACATCCTGCCCCAGCTATTAGTTAGACGGTGAGGAAGGGAGCTTCAGTGCAATGCTTTTTGAAACTGTCTGTTTAGAGCAGACAGGAGCTGTGAACATAGCAAGAACACTGGCCTCATGCTTTGTAGATTGGGACAACGTGCACAGTTCATTGAAAGTGTTGTCACAGGTACTGAGGTAACGGAAAAAAGCACTTTGTATGCCGGCCTTCATCGGTCAGGGCGCTAAGAATAAGAGTTGAAACATTATGATAGATCATAAGACACAGCAGCAGAATTAGGCTGTTTGACTCATCAAGTCTGCTCTGCCATTCAATCCATGGCTGATTTCCTTCTCAACCCCATTCTTATGCCTTCTCCCTGTAATCTTTGATGCCCTGACTAATCAAAAATCCATCAACCTCCACTTTAAATATACCCAATGAGTTGGTTTCCACGGCAATGTGTGGCAATGAATTCCACAGATTCACCACTCTCCTCATTTCTGTACTGAAGTGATTTCTCTCCATTTTGAGGCTGTGCCCTCTGGTCCAAGATTATCAGCATTATTGAAGACCCCCAGCATTTATTACAGATGTATTAGTGAGGCCACACTAGGACTACAGTGCAGTTTTAGTAACCTTGTTATAGGAAGGTAGCGGTCAAATTGGAACCAGTGAGATAAGATTTTCTAGGACGTTAGCAGGATTAGAGGGCTTGACCCGGAGGGGGAGATTGGCCAGGTTATGTCTTATTCCTTGGAACATAGGACAATGAGGGGTGACCTTAAGCAAAGATAAGGTGGATGGTACAGGGTAGGGGGGTATAAAACTAGGGGTCATCGATTTAGGGTGAGGAGAAAATTTAAAAGGGCCCTGAGAGACAACTTTTTTCACACAAATGGTGAACACATGGAACGAGCTGTCAGAGGAGGTGGATAAGGCAAGTCCAGTAGTATCATTTCGGAAGCATTTGGAGAGGCACATGGAGGGGCAGGGCTTAGAGAGGTACGGGCCAAACACAGGACATTGGGACGAGCCAACATGGAGTGATTGGGCCAAAGAGCCTGCATTACTCTGTGACTCAGGTTTATTACCACTGACTTATGTGATGTGAAATATACTATTTTGTGGCAGTAGTACAGTGCAAAGACATAAAAATCACATCAATAAATAAATAGCACAAAGAAAGGGATGAGAAGGTAATGTTCATGGGCTCACTGATCGTTCAGAAATCTGATGTTGGAAGAATGAAGCTGTTTCTGAAGCTACCTCTGATATAAGACTATAAGATATAGGAGCAGACTTAGGCCATTTGGCCCATCGAGTCTGCTCCACCATTCAATCATGGCTGATCCTTCTTTTCCTTCTCAGTCACACTCACCGGCTTTCTCCATGTAACCTTTGATGCCTTGTCCAATCAAGAACTTATCAATCACCTCCTTAAATACACCCAATGACCTGGCCTTAACAGCTGCCTGTGGTAATAAAGTCCACAAATTTGTCACCCTCTGGCTAAGAAATTTCTCCGCATCTCTGTTTTAAATGGATGCTCCTCTATCCTGAGGCTGTGCCCTCTTGTCTTAGACTCCCCCACCATGGGAAACATCCTTTCCACATCTACTCTGTCTAGGTCTTTCAGCATTCAAAAGGTTTCAGTGAGATCCCTCAACATCCTTCTAAGATCCAGCAAGTACAGAGCCAGAGTTATCAAATGTTCCTCGTATGATAACCCTTTCATTCCTAAAATTTTCCTTGTGAACCTCCTCTGGACCCTCTCCAATGGCAGCACATCTTTTCTAAGATGAGGGGCCCAAAACTGTTCACAATACTCAAGGTGAGGCCTCACCAGTGCCTTATAAAGCCTCAGCATCACATCCTTGCTCTTGTATTCTAGACCTCTTGAAATGAATGCTAACATTGCATTTGTCTTCCTCACCACTGACAAGTTAACCTTTAGGGTGTTTTGCAGTAGGACTCCCAAGTCTCTTTGCATCTTAGATAAAATAGTCTGCACATTTATTTCTACCACCAAAGTGCACGACCATGCATTTTCCAACATTGTATTTCATTTGCCACTCTTGCCCATTCTCCTGATCTGTCCAAGTCCTTCTGCATCCTACCTGTTTCCTCAACACTACCTGCCCCTACACCAATCTTCGTATTGTCTGCAAACTTGGCAACAAAGCCACCTATTCCATCATCTAAATCATTTATATACAGCATAAAAAGAAGTGGTCCTAACCATTCGACAGACCGCGCCATTGCCATCACCCTCCAACTGGCCCTAACCTACCTGGACAAAAAAGACATGTACGTTCGAATGCTGTTCATAGACTTCAGTTCAGAATTCAACACAATCATTCCTCAGGAATGGATTGGAAAGCTGAGCCTACTGGGCCTGAACACCTCCCTCTGCAACTGGATCCTAGACTTGCTGACTGGGAAACCTCAGTCAGTCCGGATCAGATGCAGCATCTCCAACACCATCACACTGAGCACGGGAGCTCCCCAGGGTTGTGTGCTCAGTCCACTGCTGTTCACTTTGCTGACCCACGACTGTGCTGCAACACACAGCTCGAACCACATCATCAAGTTCGCTGATGACACAACCATGGTGGATCCCAACTGCAAGAACAACGAGTCAGCTTACAGAGAGGAGGTGCAGCGGCTAACGGACTGGTGCAGAGCCAACAACCTGTCTCTGAATGTGAACAAAACAAAAGAGATGGTTGTTGACTTCAGAAGGGCATGGAGCAATCACTCCCCGCTGAACATCTATGGCCCGTCAGTAGAGATAATTAAGTGCACCAAATTTCTTGGTGTTCAGCTGATGGAGAATCTCAGCTGGTCCCTCAACACCAGCTCCGTAGCAAAGAAAGCCCAGCAGCATCTCTACTTTCTGCGAAGGCTGAGGAAAGTCCATCTCCCACCCCCCCCCCCCCCCCCACCCCCCACCCCATCCTCATCACATTCTACAGGGGTTGTATTGAGAGCATCCTGAGCAGCTGCATCACTGCCTGGTTTGGAAACTGCACCATCTCGGATCGCAAGACCCTGCGGATAGTGAGGTCAGCTGAGAAGATCATTGGGGTCTCTTTTCCTGCCATTACAGACATTTACACCTCACGCTGCATCCACAAAGCAAACACCATTATTAAGGATCCCACGCACCCCTCAGACAAACTCTTCTCCCATCTGGGAAAAGGCACTGGAGCATTCAGGTTCTCACAACCAGACTATGTAACAGTTTCTTCCCCCAAGCTATCAGACTCCTCAATACCCAGAGCCTGGACTGACACCAACTTACTGCCCTCTACTGTGCCTATTGTTTTGTTTATTATTTATTGTAATGTCTGCACTGTTTTGTGCACTTTTGCAGTCCTGGGTCAGTCTGTAGTCTAGTGTAGTTTTTTTTCTGTGTTGTTTTTCATATTGTTCAGTGTAGTTTTTGTACTGTTCCATGTAGTACCATGGTCCTGAAAAACGTTGTCTTGTTTTTACTGTGTACTGTACCAGCAGTTATGGTTGAAATGACAATAAAAATTGACTTGACTTGACTCTGGTTCCCCTGGCTTTCACTGTCTCTCGTGGTCTTCTCACCTGACCATCAACTCTCTCTGGTTCTCCTCCTCTTTCCCTCTTACCCATTCTCTTCTCCTCACCTGCCCATCACCTCCCTCTGGTTCCCCTCTTCTTTCCAATTGTCACATTGTCCATTCTCGTCTTT
Source organism: Hemitrygon akajei (assembly GCF_048418815.1). NCBI lineage: Eukaryota > Metazoa > Chordata > Chondrichthyes > Myliobatiformes > Dasyatidae > Hemitrygon > Hemitrygon akajei. Next base: position 68,763,816 of record NC_133144.1, on the reverse strand, counting down.
TATCAGGTTCCTTTATCTTCAGCCCTTTTCTACCTATCAGCTCCCAGCTTCTCACTTCATGCTCCCTCCCCGACCCATGCACCTTCCCCCTCATCTGGTCTCACCTATCACATCCCAGCTCATACTCCTCCCCCTCCCCTCACCTTCTTATTCTGGCTTTCTCCCCTTCCTCTCCAGCCTGATGAATGGTCTTGGCTTGAAACATCAACAGTTTATTCCTCTCTGAAGATGTTGCCTGACCTGCTGAGTTCCTCCAACAAACTCTGCCAGCTCCACTATGGGCATTCACCACACCCCCAACATCAAAAGCATCTGCCTCAAAAAGGCAGCATCCATCATTAAGGACCGCATCACCCAGGACGTGCCCTCTTCTCGTCAGGGAGATGATGCGGAAGCCTGAAGACACACGCTCAACATTTTAGGAACAGCTTCTTCCCCACTGCCACCAGATTTCTGCATGGACAATGAACCCAATGATACTACCTCATTATTTTTGTACTTGTAACTTATAGAATTTGTTGCATATTGAACTATGCTGTTGCCATAAAACAGCAGATGTCATGACAAATGTCAGTGATATTAAACCTAATTCAGATTCTGCTGTGCGTGTTGCTCAAGATTTCCAGCATCTGTAGAATCGTGTGTGCTTAAGCTTTTACAATGTCATTTTTAAATTCTTTCCTAAATGATTTATTGTGTTATATCAATAGAAATTAATACAATCTCAGGGCTAATTATTTAAATTATGCGTACATATAAACTTTCAACCCGTGATCTGCCTGTCTGAGGTGTGACCTTAACACATACAAACAAGCTGGATGAACTCAGCAGGACGGGCAGCATCCGTTGAAACGAGCAGTCAACGTTTCGGGCCGAGACCCTTCGTCAAGACTGAAGAAGGAGGGGGCAGGGGCCCCATAAAGAAGGTGGGGGGAGGGTGGAAAACCAATCAGAGGAAAGATCAAGGGGTGGGGGATGGGAAGCAGGGAGGGGATAGGCCGGAGAGGTGAAGAGGGAATCAAAGGGGAAAACACTATGGGTAGTAGAAGAAGGCTGAACCATGAGAGAGGTGATAGGCAGCTAGAAGAGGAGACGGAGTGAAAGTGGGATAGGGGAAGGGAGAGGGAGGGAATTACCAGAAGTTGGAGAATTCGATGTTCATACCAAGGGGCTAGAGACTATCCAGACGGTATATGAGGTGTTGCTCCTCCAACCTGAGTTTGGCCTCATCATGGCAGTAGAGGAGGCCATGTATGGACATATCCGAATGGGAATGTGAAGTAGAGTTGAAGTGGTTGGCAACCGGGAGATCCTGTCTGTTGTGGCGGACGGAGCGGAGGTGCTCAGCGAAGCGGTCCCCCAATCTGTGTCGGGCCTTGCCGATGTAGAGGAGGCCGCACCGGGAGCACCGGATGCAATAGATTACCCCAACAGACTCACAAGTGAAGTGTTGCCTCACCTGGAAGGACTGTTTGGGGTCCTGAATGGTGGTAAGAGAGGAGGTGTAGGGACAGGTGTAGCACTTGCGCTTACAGGGATTAGTGCTGGGTGGGAGATCTGTGGGGAGGGACGTGTGGACCAGGCAGTCACGGAGGGAACGATCCCTGCAAAAAGCAGAGAGGAGTAGAGAGGGAAAGATGTGTGAGGTGTGACCTCCCCTCACAGTGTATTTTATTACGTACCTTCTCGGGGAGTGGCTGTTGAAGTTGATTTACATCAAGTGGAGTTATCAAAGGGATGTTATCAAACCCATCGTCTGTACCCTGCTGTTTCTCTGCTTTCTCAGAGAAATTGCATCCAGGCTTCACCATGTCTGATTGGAACGATTAATCCCACCTGTAAGTGAGTGAGAAAGTTAATCAGGTGCTTCCACAGACTTCCGATGTTCTAACTCAACTCAGAGTTAGCAGTTAAAGAACATATTCTGTTATACTCTGGGGTGATTGTTAATTCTCTGAAAATGCTGGAGGAACTCAGCAAGTCAGGCAGCAAATATGGAGAGGAATAAACTGTCAGTGTTTTGGGCTGAGATCCTTCATCAGGAGCCAAAATAAGAAGCTGAGAAAGGGGGAGGAGTACAAGCTGACAGGTGAGACCAGGTGAGGGGGAAGGTCAGTGGGCAGGGGATGGCAATGAAGTGAGAAGCTGGGAGGTGATAGGTGGTAGAGATAAAGGGCCGAATAAGGAATCTGATAGGAGAGGACAGTTGACCATCTGGTAAATACTCTCCACTCCCTCTTCTCTCTTTTTTAATTCCTCATCCTAGGTCCCCTCTTACCTCTTCTCTTCTCCTCACCCATCATCTCACTCTGGTTTCCCTCCTCCTCCTCTTTCTCCTATAGTCCCCTATCCTCTTCTATCAACTTCCTTTCCCTTCAGCTCTTTACCTTTTTCCAACTCTTCCCACCTGTCTCCCCACCCAAATTCCCCTTCACCTGGTCTCACCTATCACCTGCCAGCTTGCACTTCTCTCCTCCCCCAACCTTCTTATTCTGGCTTCTCCCCCCTTCCTTTCTAGTCCTAATGAAGGATCTCAGCCGAATACATCAACAGTTTATTCCCCTCCATAGATGCTGCCTGACCTGCTGTGTTCTTCCAGCATTTAGTGTGTTGTTCTGCTTCTACAGAATGTAGTGTTTAGAATTTACGGCCTTGCCTGTTTAACCCACAATCATGAATCTGATTGGAGTCAGGAAACAAATAAACTCACATTTTATCAAGAATGGAGAGGTTTAGCTGACTACTGGCCAACAGTAACACTGAAACTTGAGTGAACACATCACTAAACAGCAGGAATGCAGAGCAGATTTGTGCAGATGTACCATGAAGAGTGTTCTAACAGGTTGCATCACCATCTGGTATGGATGGGCCACTGCACAGGATCAGAAAAAGCTGCAGAAAGTTGTAGACTCAGCCAACTCCATCGTGGGCACCAGCCTCCCCAGAATTGAAGACATCTTCAAAAGGCAAAGCCTCAAAAAGACAGCATCTGTCATGAAGAACTCCCCTTTCCCCCCACACCATCATTCAGGACATACTTTCTTCTCATAGGGGGAGGTACAGGAGCCTGAAGAAACACATTCAACATTTCAGGAACATTTCTTCCCCTCTGCCATTGGATTTCTGAATGGACAATGAACCCGTGGACACAACCTCACTTTTTTTGCTCTTTTTGTACTACAAACTTACTTCATTTTTTATGTATTATATACGCTGCACTTTGGTTCCTTAACGTAGTTATAGCCAGGAGTGGTAATGGGAACAAGCTTGCACTACCTATTAAATGCTCCCAGTGGCACGTATCTCAAATAGCCTCTGAAAACCAAGTCCAGTTTCCGGCCTTCACATGTGGTTTAGCTACTAAGCTTGGCGGAACAGTTTCTACTGACATGAGAAGAGGCAAAGGCGGGTTACTGGTGCCTTAAAACCAGTCACTTTGGGCAGATGGGGCTCATCAGCCACGGTTGGCATCTCATCTAGGAGAAGGAAAACTCTGATCTCAAACCTCCTCTGCCTTGCAGCTATACCCACTCATGAGGAAGGCTTCAGGAGTAAACCCTGAGGAAAAATCCGGAGCTGGAGTCCCTAAGGCAGTCCTATGTTGAGTTCAATGCTGATTGGTAACTCCTGTGACTCTGCTGGTACCAAACTGTATCGGTGTCTACCGTTCCTTTGGGTTCATCAGTTGTGTGGAGGGGAAGCTGGCTACATGGACAAGAGCATGCTCCCCAGATCATACTGCCCAGGCTTGCGTAGATAGCCAGGACGTAACGTTCATGGTCTACTCTGACTGATGGAGGCCTTATATTGTACTTAGAGTTTATAGTTTTCAAAACATTATATATTGCAAAGTACTGCTGCTGCAAAACAGCAAATGACATGACATATACTCATGATGCTAAATCTGATTCTGAGAAGTTCAGTTGCACAGCACTGTTCAGGGACATAAATCTGCTATTTCTGGAATGGGACAAATCTCCAAACATTTTCAGGTTGAATGTGTCAAGTGAGAAATTCATCCAGGCACATCTGCCATGAATCACATCTCCACCAACGACACGTGTGTTCAATGCGGAATAAGGTCACTTGCTGTGCAAAACTCCACTGCTAGTTTGCTTATGAAATTGGTTCAGGAATTTATGAGCATGTCTGTTGTAGAGCTTTCTCAGAACACCCACCTTCCCAGATTGCTGCCACACTCATTTTTAAAGTGATTCCCTGAGCAGGACACAGCCCAGTCCTGAACTACAGATACTGATTCAGATGGGTGATCAATAATGAAAAAACAGATACAGGGGCCTACAGATAACTCAGCAAGTCAGGAAGTATCTGTGGAGACTGAAACACATTTAACTGAAAAGCTGTACAGTTCAAGTCAAAATCGAGATTACATCACAAGTACATAAATGCACAGTCACAATGAAAAACTTCACATTCAAAACAAAAACACAAATTAAACAAATTATACACAATTTGCATATAAAAAATTCAAACAGAAGAAGTCAATGCTAGTGCAAAGTAATGAAAGGATCCTGGTGTTGTTAAACTATAATGATTAGAGTTCTTCCAGATGGTTCATAAGTCCGTAAGATATAGGAGCAGAATGAGGCCATTTGGCCCTTCAATTCTGCTCTGCCATTTAATCATGGCTGATTTACTTTCCCCTCTCAACCACATTCTCCTGCCTTTTCCTATGACCTTTGACACCCTGATGAATCAACAGGCTAAATGCCCTAATCCTGTTCTTCTGCTTTTGTGTTGTTGAAAACACACAAAAACCTTCTTACTGATCCACCTACTTCCATCCAGCACTGACATAGAAACATAGAAAACCTACAGCACAATACAGGCCCTTCAGCCCACAAAGTTGGGCCGAACATGTCCCTACCTTAAAAATTACTAGGCTTACCCACAGCCCTCTATTTTACGAAGCTCCGTGTACCTATCCAAAAGTCTCTTAAAAGACCCTATCATATCCGCCTCCATCACTGTTGCCGGCAGCCCATTCCACGCACTCACCACTCTCTGAGTAAAAAACTTACCCCGACATCTCCTCTCTACCTACTCCCCAGCACCTTAAACCTGTGTCCTCTTGTGGCAACCGTTTCAGCCCTGAGAAAAAGCCTCTAACTATCCACATGATCAATGCCTCTCATCATCTTATATACACCTCTGTCAGGTCACCTCTCATCCTCCTTCGCTCCAAGGAGAAAAGGCCGAGTTCACTCAACCTGTTTTCATAAGGCATGCTCCCCAATCTAGGCAACATCCTTGTAAATCTCCACTACACCCTTTCTATGGTTTCCACATCCTTCCTGTAGTAAGGCAACCAGAACTGAGCACAGTACTCCAAGAGGGATCTGACCAGGGTCCTATATAGGTGGAACGTTAGATCTTGGTTCCTAAATTCAATTCCACAATTAATGAAGGCCGAAATACTGTATGCCTTCTTAACCAGAGTCAACCTGCGCAGCTGCTTTGAGCATCCTATGGACTCAGACCCCAAGATCTGATTCTCCACACCGCCAAGAGTCTTACCATTAATACTGTATTCTGCAATCATATTTGACCTACCAAAATGAACCACTTCACACTTATCTGGGTTGAACTCCATCTGCCACTTCTCAGCCCAGTTTTGCATCCTATCAATGTCCAGCTGTAACCTCTGACAGCCCTCCACACTATTCACACCACCTCCAACCTTTGTGTCATCAGCAAACTTACTAACCCATCCCTCCACTTCCTCATCCAGGTCATTTATAAAAATCACGAAGAGTAAGGGTCCCAGAACAGATCCCTGAGGCACCCCACTGGTGACCGACCTCCATGCAGTATATGACCCGTCTACAACCACTCTTTGCCTTCTGTGGGCAAGCCAGTTCTGGATCCACAAAGCAATGTTCCCTTGGATCCCATGCCTCCTTACTTTCTCAGTAAGCCTTGCATGGGGTACCTTATCGAATGCCTTGCTGAAATCCATATACACTACATCTACTGCTCTTCCTTCATCAATGTGTTTAGTCACATCCTCAAAAAATTCAATCAGGCTCGTAAGGCACGACTTGCCTTTGACAAAGCCACGCTTACTATTCCTAATCATATTATACTTCTCCAAATGTTCATAAATCCTGCCTCTCAGGATCTTCTCCATCAACTTATCAACCACTGATGTAAGATTCACTGGTCTATAATTTCCTGGGCTGTCACTACTCCCTTTCTTGAATAAAGGAACAACATCCACAACCCTCCAATCCTCCGGAACCTCTCCCATCCCCATTGATGATGCAAAGATCATTGCCAGAGGCTCAGCAATCTCCTCCCTCGTCTCCCACAGTAGCCTGGGGTAATTCTCATCCAGTCCCGGTGACTTATCCAACTTGATGCTTTCCAAAGGCTCCAGCACATCCTCTTTCTTAATATCTACATGCTCAAGCTTTTCAGTCCACTGCAAGTCATCACTACAATCACCAAGATCCTTTTCCATAGTGAATACTGAAGTTAAGTACTCATTAAGTATCTCTGCTATTTCCTCCGGTTCCATACACACTTTCCCACTGTCACACTTGATAGGTTCTATTCTTTCATGTCTTATCCTCTTGCTCTTCACATACTTGTAGAATGCCTTAGAGTTTTGCTTAATCCTGCCCTTCAAGGCCTTCTCATGGCCTCTCCTGGCTTTCCTAATTTCCTTTTTAAGCTCCTTCCTGTTAGCTTTATAATTTTCTAGATCTCTAAGGTTACCTAGCTCTCTGAACCTTTTGTAAGCTTTTCTTTTCTTCTTGACTAGATTTATTACAGCCTTTGTACACCATGATTCCTGTACTCTACCATAACTTCCCTGTCTCATTGGAATGTACCAATGCAGAACTCCACACAAATATCCCTTGAACATTTGCCACATTTCTTCCATACTTTTCCCTGAGAACATCTGTTCCCAATTTAAGCTTCCAATTTCTTGCCTGATAGCCTCATAATTTCCCTTATTCCAATTAAACGCTTTTCTAACTTGTCCGTTCCTATCTCTCTCCAATGCTATTGTAAAGGAGATAGAATTATGATCACTATCTCCAAAATGCTCTCCCACTGAGAGATCTGACACCTGACCAGGTTCATTTCCCAATACCAAATCAACTACAGTCTCTCCTCTTGTAGGCTTATCTACCTATTGTGTCAACAAATCTTCTCGAACACACCTAACAAACTCCACCCCATCTAAACCCCTCACTCTAGGGAGATGCCAATCGATATTTGGGAAATTAAAATCTCCCATCACAACAACTCTGTTATTATTACACCTTGCCAGGGTTTGTTTCCCTATCTGCTCATTGTTATCGCTGTTACTATTAGGTGGCCTATAAAAAACACGAAGTAGTTATTTACCTCTTCCTGTTCCTAACCTCCACCCACAGAGACTCCATAGACAATCCCTCCATGGCATCCACCTTTTCTGCAGCTGTGACACTATCTCTGATCAATAGTGCCACGCTCCCACTTCTTTTGCCTCCCTCCCTGTCCTTTCAGAAACATCTAAAACCCAGCACTTGAAGTAACCATTCCTGTCCCTGAGCCATCCAAGTCTCTGTAATGGCCAATACATCATAGCTCCAAGTACTGATCCACACTCTCTCATCCGCTTTGTTCACAGACTCCATACGTTAAAATAGACACATTTCAAACCATCCAGCTGAGTGCTTCCCTTCTCTATCACCTGCCTATCCTCCCTCACACACTGTCTCCAAGCTTTCTCTATTTGTGAGCCAACCGCCTCTTCCCCAGTCTCTTCAGTTCGGTTCACACCTCCAAACAATTCCAGTTTAAACTTTCCCCAGTAGCCTTAGCAAATCTCCCCGCCAGGATATCGGTCCCCCTGGGATTCAAATGCAACCAGTCCTTTTTGTACAGGTCCACCTGCCCCAAAAGAGGTCCCAATGATCCAGAAATCTGAATCCCTGCCCCCTGCTCCAATCCCTCAGCCACACATTTATCCTCCACCTCATTCTATTCCTATACTCACTGTCGTGTGGCACAGGCAGTAATCCCTTTGCAGTCCTGTTTCTCAACTTCCTTCCTAACTCCCTGTAGTCTTTTTTCAGGACCTCTTCCCTTTTCCTACCTACGTCATTGGTACCAATATGTACCATGACCTCTGGCTGTTCTCCTTCCCACTGCAGGATATCTTGGACGCAATCTGAAACATTTCAGACCCTGGCACCTGGGAGGCAAATTACCATCCGAGTTTCTTCCCTGCATCCACAGAATCACCAGTCTGACCACCTAACTATAACTATGACCCCCTATCACTACTACCTTCCTCTTCCCTTCCCTATCCTTCTGAGCCACAGGACCAGACTCTGCACCAGAGGCACAGCCACTGTTGCTTCCCCCAGGTAGGCTGTCCCCCCCAACAGTACTCAAACAGGAGTAGTTATTGTCAGGGGGTACAGCCAGAGGTTGTACCTGACTCTTCCCCTTCCCTATCCTGACTGTGACCCACTTGTCTGTCTCCCGTGGCCCCGATGTGACCACCTACTTATAACTCCTCTCTATCACCTCCTTGCTCTCCTTGACCAGATGAAGGTCATCGAGCTGCAACTCCGTTTCCATAATTTGGTCCATTAGGAGCTGCAGCTCGACACACCAAGTGCAGATGTGGCTGTCCAGGAGGCTGGGAGACTCCAGGACCTCCCACATCTGACAGCGAGCACAGAAAACCGGCCTCACACACATTCTTCCTTTCCGCAATTAACACAGGTAAACCTACCTCGCCTCGTCCCGTTACCGCCTAAGCCCAACATCAATAACACGGTCATTTTGGTAAAACTGAGATATTCTACTTGATACCCATATCAGTAGAGTTCATTATTACCACACACGAGAGTTTTCATAAGAGGTGTATTTATAATTCACTACACACACACCATCACATACAACTTCGCCGCAGATCTCATGATCTAATCCGAGCTCAGTAACACTCACAGATTCAGAGTCCTGTGTTGTTTGGATTACAGTTGTTCACACACTAGGATGTTTTGGAAGTCATTATCATCAGAGTCAAACAGACAGTCTTATTCTGGGATATGGGTATTAAGGCTTCCTTTAATTTGGGGAGAACTTCACTTAGTACTGAATGGAAGCACATAGTTCAACAACTGTCAACTCATCAACAATATTTTTATCCAGGGTTGAAATATCTAATACCAGAAGGCATGCATTTAAGGTATGAGGGGGAAATTTCAAAGGAGATGTGAGGGGCAAGTTTTTTTTAAAAAAACACGGAGAGTGGTGGGTGCCTGGAAAGTGCTGGTGTTGCAGGCAGATACATAAGGGAATTTTAAGAAAAACACAAAATGCTGGAGGAACTCAGTAGGCCAGGCAGCATCTATGGAAAAACGAACAGTCAATGTTTCGGGCCAAGACCTTTTGACAGGACTGTGACACGCACAAAATGCTGGTGGAACGCACACAGGACTGCATTGTGTTTGGGTCACATTTGTTCCTTACAGTCCTGTTGAAGGGTCTTGGCCTGAAATGTCGACTGTACTTTTCTCCATAGATGCTGCCTGGCCTGCTGAGTTCATCCAGCATCTTGTGTGTGTGCTTGGATTTCCAGCATCTGCAGATTTTCTCGTTTGTGGAGGGAATTTTAAGAGACATTTATAGGCAGATGAATGCGAGGGAAATGGACATATAGACAGACAGATGAATGTAAGAGAAATGGACATTTAGATAGACAGATGAATGTGAGTGAAATGGACATTTAGATAGACAGATGAATGTGAGGGAAATGGACATTTAGACAGATGAATGTGAGGGAAATGGACATTTAGACAGACTGACCAATGTGAGGGAAATGGACATTTAGACAGATGAATGTGAGGGAAATGGACATTTAGACAGATGAATGTGAGGGAAATGGACATTTAGACAGATGAATGTGAGGGAAATGGACATTTTGGCAGACTGACCAATGTGAGGGAAATGGACATTTAGACAGACTGACCAATGTGAGGGAAATGGACATTTAGACAGATGAATGTGAGGGAAATGGACATTTAGACAAACAGATGAATGTGAAGGAAATGGACATTTAGACAGACTGACCAATGTGAGGGAAATGGACATTTAGACAGACTGACCAATGTGAGGGAAATGGACATTTAGACAGATGAATGTGAGGGAAATGGACATTTAGACAGATGAATGTGAGGGAAATGGACATTTAGACAGATGAATGTGAGGGAAATGGACATTTAGACAGATGAATGTGAGGGAAATGGACATTTAGACAGATGAATGTGAGGGAAATGGACATTTAGACAGATGAATGTGAGGGAAATGGACATTTTGGCAGACTGACCAATGTGAGGGAAATGGACATTTAGACAGACTGACCAATGTGAGGGAAATGGACATTTAGACAGATGAATGTGAGGGAAATGGACATTTAGACAAACAGATGAATGTGAAGGAAATGGACATTTAGACAGACTGACCAATGTGAGGGAAATGGACATTTAGACAGACTGACCAATGTGAGGGAAATGGACATTTAGATAGATGAATGTGAGGGAAATGGACATTTAGACAGATGAATGTGAGGGAAATGGACATTTAGACAGATGAATGTGAGGGAAATGGACATTTAGACAAACAGATGAATGTGAAGGAAATGGACATTTAGACAGACTGACCAATGTGAGGGAAATGGACATTTAGACAGACTGACCAATGTGAGGGAAATGGACATTTAGATAGATGAATGTGAGGGAAATGGACATTTAGACAGATGAATGTGAGAGAAATGGACATTTAGACAGATGAATGTGAGGGAAATGGACATTTAGACAGACTGACCAATGTGAGGGAAATGGACATTTAGACAGATGAATGTGAGGGAAATGGACATTTAGACAGATGAATGTGAGGGAAATGGACATTTTGGCAGACTGACCAATGTGAGGGAAATGGACATTTAGACAGACTGACCAATGTGAGGGAAATGGACATTTAGACAGATGAATGTGAGGGAAATGGACATTTAGACAGACTGACCAATGTGAGGGAAATGGACATTTAGACAGACTGACCAATGTGAGGGAAATGGACATTTAGATAGATGAATGTGAGGGAAATGGACATTTAGACAGATGAATGTGAGGGAAATGGACATTTAGACAGATGAATGTGAGGGAAATGGACATTTAGACAAACAGATGAATGAGGGAAATGAACATTTAGACAGATGAATGTGAGGGAAATGGACATTTAGACAGATGACTGTGAGGGAAATGGACATTTAGACTGATGACTGTGAGGGAAATGGACATTTAGACAGACTGACCAATGTGAGGGAAATGGACATTTAGGTAGATGAATGTGAGGGAAATGGACATTTAGACAGATGAATGTGAGGGAAATGGACATTTAGACAGATGAACGTGAGGGGAAATGGACATTTAGACAGACAGATGAATGTGAGGGAAATGGACATTTAGACAGATGAATGTGAGGGAAATGGACATTTAGACAGACTGACCAATGTGAGGGAAATGGACATTTAGACAGATGAATGTGAGGGAAATGGACATTTAGACAGATGAATGTGAGGGGAAATGGACATTTAGACAGACAGATGAATGTGAGGGAAATGGACATTTAGACAGATGAATGTGAGGGAAATGGACATTTAGACAGATGAACGTGAGGGGAAATGGACATTTAGACAGACAGATGAATGTGAGGGAAATGGACATTTAGACAGATGAATGTGAGGGAAATGGACATTTAGACAGATGAACGTGAGGGAAATGGACATTTAGACAGATGAACGTGAGGGGAAATGGACATTTAGACAGACAGATGAATGTGAGGGAAATGGACATTTAGACAGATGAATGTGAGGGGAAATGGACATTTAGACAGACAGATGAATGTGAGGGAAATGGACATTTAGACAGACAGATGAATGTGAGGGAAATGGACATTTAGATAGATGAATGTGAGGGAAATGGACATTTAGACAGATGAATGTGAGGGGAAATGGACATTTAGACAGACTGACCAATGTGAGGGAAATGGAAGAATATGGACATTGTGTAGGCAGAAGGGGCTAGCTATTTGATTACTAATTTATTTGGTTCAGCACAACAGTGTGGGTTGAAGGGCCTGTTCCTGTGCTGTACTGTTCTGTGTTGATCACAGGGCTCCTTCCCCTGGTTTGATGTCCTAAGGTCATAGACTTCAGGGTCAATTTGCCTTTACTTTCCATCAGGTTAAGGTCTTGAAAATCTGGGTTGGTACCATTCACCAGCCGGAACTGTACATCACACCTCACAGATAGCAACAATCCAAAAGTTGGCCTTGGTGAGAAGTCTCTCCACAAACCATAAATTCTGGTTGCTAAAGGACTGGAAGTTTTCAGTTGGTGAAGTGAGGTGTGGTTCCATTAACAGACACAACATGGATTCAGGAAGGGCAGGTCCTGTTTGACAAACTTACTGGAGTTCTTTGAGGACATAATGAGTGCAGTGGATAGAGGGGAACAGGTGAATGTCGTACTCTTGGATTTCCAGAAGGCATTTGATAAGGTGCCGCACAAGAGACTTATAAATAAGATACAGATGTATAAAGTCGGAGGAAGTGTATTGGCATGGATAGTAGATTGGTTAACCAATAGAAGGCAGAGAGTTGGTATAAATGGGTGTTCTCTGGTTGGCAGTCAGTGGTGAGTGGTGTGCCGCAGGGGTTGGTGCTGGGCCCGCAGCTGTTTACCATTTACGTTGATGACTTGGAAGAGTCAAAATTTGCTGATGACACTAAAATGAGTGGAAAAGCAAATAGTGCAGAGGATGTGAAGAGTCTACAGAGGGATATAGATAGGTTAAGTGAGTGGGTCAAGGTCTGGCAGATGGAATACAACGTTGGTAAATGCGAGATCATCCACTTTGGAAGGAATAATAGAAGAGCAGATTATTATTTAAATGGTGAAAGATTGCAGCATGCTGTTGTGCAGGGGGACTTGGGCATGCTTGTTCATGAATCACAAAAAGTTGGCTTGCAGGTACAACAGGTTATTTATTAAGAAGACAAACAGAATGTTGGCCTTCATTGTTAGAGGGATTGAATTCAAGAGCAGGGAGGTCATGCTGCAACTATACAGGATACTGGCGAGGCTGCACCTGGAGTACTGTGTGCAGTTCTGGTCTCCATTCTTGATGAAGGATATACTGGCCTTGGAGGCAGTGCAGAGGAGGTTCACCAGGATGATTCTAGGGATGAAGGGGTTAACCTATGAGGAGAGATTGAATCCCCTGGGACTGTACTCTCTGGAGTTCAGAAGAATGAGAGGGGATCTTATAGAAACATACAAAATTTTGGAAGGGATAGATAAGATAAAAGTAGGAAAGTTGTTTCCATTGGTAGGTGAGACTAGAACTAGGGGATATTGCCTCAAGATTCAGGGGAGAAGATTTAGGATGGAGATGAGGAGAAACTGTTTTTTTTCCCCCAGAGAGTGGTGAATCTGTGGAATTTTCTGCCCAGGGAAGCAGTTGAGGCTTCTTCACTAAATATATTTAAGATACAGTTAGATAGATTTTTACATAGTAAGGGAATTAAGGGTTATGGGGAAAAGGCAGGTAGATGGAGCTGAGTTTACGGACAGATCAGCCATGATCTTATTGAATGGTGGGTAAGCTCGATGGGCCGGATGGCCTACTCCTGCTCCTATTTCTTATGTTCGCTGACAAGAAGATCATTAGAAAGAAAATAGAATTTGCTGGCCATGTCATCTTGACCATGATGAATTAAAAAATACAATCAAAGTTCCCAATAGAATAAACTGTTTTCTGAATAGATTGTGCATGGCATTTAGAAAGTTCTGGTGAGCGTTTGCTTGTGGCTGTTCCTGAAAATTCAGATTATGTTCTCGAATCAGCTAATTCATGTAATATACAACCAGAGGCCACTTTATAAGGGACAGCAGTGGGACCCAGTGTGGTCTTCTGCTGCTGCAGCCCATCCACTTCAAGGTTTGATGTGTTATGTGTTCAGAGATGGTCTTCTGCACACCACCACTGTAACATGTGGTTATTTGAGTTACTGTCACCTTCCTGTCAGCTTGGACCAGTCTGGCCATTCTCCTCTGACCTCTCTCATTAACAAGATGTTTTCACTTACAGAACTGCTGCTCACTGGATCTTTTCTTTTGTGTTTTTTTGTTTTACACAATTCTCTGTAAACTCTACAGACTATTGTGTGTGAAAATCCCAGGAGATCAGCAGTTTCTGAGATACACAAACCACTCCATCTGGCACCAACAATCATTCCACAGTCAAAGTCACTTAGATCACATTTCTTCCCCATTCTGATGCTTTTATGCCTCGAGTTGCTGCCACGTGACTGGATGATCAGATATTTTCATTAATGAGTAGGTGTTCAGGTGTACCTAATAAAGTGGTCACTGGGTGTACACAGACATCTCAGGGCAGTGAAACAGCACAAGAAGTCGTGCTGCTGCCACAGCTCCGTGACTGGCTTCTGGCGCAGTCTGTGTGGAGTTTGCGTGGCCTCCCTGTAATCTCAATGGGGATGTTCCTCCCACAACCCAAAGTGGGGTACGTGAGAGGTAGGTGGGGCAATGAACTGATGTGTGTGCTCTGGGATCCAGCACAGACTTGATAGGCTGAATAGCCTCCTTCCGTGATTTAAGGAAGCATGATGAATGCAGCAGTTCTCCTCCATCAGTGCTTACCTCTGCAAGGGCCCTGCCATCTTGGAGAGAACAAGAAGGGTCTGGATTCAGTCCTGAGGCTAATTAACTAGACAACTTCAGCTAGAGATATTCTTTGCTTCAAACAGTTCACATGGATGGTCCTCGGATGAAGAAGTGGTGATGTTCAATGTAGTCTTCCCTAACCTGCTGCCACTTAGAACTTAGAACAGTGTCGCAATACAGGCCCTTTGACCCATGATGTTGTGCCAACCTTATAATCTACTCCAAGACCAATCTAACCCTTCCCTCCCACATAATCCTTCATTTTTCTATCATTCACATGCCTATCTATGAGTTTCATAGGAGTCTGCTTCTACCACTTCCCCAGGCAGTGTGTTCTACGCACCCACCACTCTATGCTGGAAACCTACCTCTGACATCCGCCCCTAAACTTTCCTCCAATCACCTTAAAATTATGTCCCCTTGTATTAGCCATTGCCATCTGGGAAAATGTTTCTGGCTGTCGATTTGATCTGTGCCTCTTATCAAGTCACCTCTCATCCTCCTTCACTCCAGAAAGAAAAGCCCTAGCTTGCCCAACCTATCCTCATAAGACATGTTCTCTAATCCAGAGAGCATCCTGGTAAATCTTCTCTGCACCCACTTTTGTGTTACTGCAGCATCCATAGCCTTGTGTTTTTCCAGTTTCTAGGTGTGGGATTTCATTCCCTGTATTCAGCAGTTTATTCCATCCTGTAAAGATTAGGAACTGCATCAGGACACAGATTAACTCAGTGTCCTCCACTCCTAACAATGAAGCCTTGAGTGTAAAAAGGTCCAGCATACGTCATCAGAAGCAGCTCAAACGGCTTGTCTTAACCTTCACACATTATCTAGGTCAAATGCACTTCATAAAACAAAAGTAAAATGATCCCAAATACAGATACTAAAAGTGAAATGCTGCTGTTATTTGTGAGATGTGACAGAACAGTGTTACAGTCTTGTGTGTGTGTGTGTGTGTCTCTCTGTCTCCCTGTCAGAACAGAGTTACAGTCTTGTGTGTGTGTGTGTGTCTCTCTGTCTCCCTGTCAGAACAGAGTTACAGTCTTGTGTGTGTGTGTCCTTCCTGACTATAGAATCTAACTCCCTTCTCTCAGATTTTACTACCTTCATGCACCATCAATCTACAGACCATGCCACTCAGGGAGTAGAGTATGTTATTTTTTTGTGGCTGCATGTTTTCCTGCTATTGGAACAGTATGTGCTGTGCACTGTGTGTGACTGTTGGTACTGTGTTGTGCACCTGGCCTCGGAGGAACACTCTTTCATTTGGCTGTATTCTTGTGTATGCATGAATGACAATTAAACTTCAACTGGATAGTCATTATGGCCTGACTTATAATGGAAGCTTTAAACTTTGTCCACACTAACTCAGACCAGTGAACATTAATGCCTCAGCATCGTCACCCTGCACTTGTCCAAACCAGCACTGCTTTTCAAAATTCCAACACTCCAATGAGGAAAAAGGTCTCTGTGGTGATCTAACTCAAGAGCAAAAGGGAAAAGGCAATAAATGCCCAGCTGTGCCCACATCTCTCAACAAAGAAGTCTCCATTGCCCACATCTGTGCATCCAGTCTGTGGCAGGCTTGCTGGTTCCTGTGAAAGGTATTTTTTGCTGACCTTTTGTGTGAGTCCAAAGACTGTCCTTTTCTCAACCAGAGGCTGTACATCATGTGAAAAGCACCTCATGAGTGGTCCCATACCTGATTCCCCACACTCTACTATGATAGCTCATTGAAAGCAGTTGCTGAGAGGTGTATTATTGGAATATTTAATTAAAATACTTAAAGAATTTACATAAATTTTAAGAATTTATAGTTGACTTGATAAAGATGTATAAGATGATAAATGGCATAATCGTGTGGACAGCCAGAGATAATTTTCCAGGGTGGAAAGGGGACAAATATTTTAAGGTGATTGGAGTAAAGTATAGGGGGGATGTCAGAGAGAAGTAGTTTTTTTACATGGAGAGTGTGGGTGTGTGGAACTCACTGCCAGGTGTGGTGGTAGAGCGGTACAATAGGGACATTTAAGAAACTTGGATAGGCACATGCATGATGGAAAAATTGAGAACTATGTAGGAAGGAAGAGTTAGATTGATCATAGAGCAAGTTGAAAGACCAGCACACTTCCTAACACGGTATACCATCAGCCACTTCTTTGCCCATTCTCCTAATCTGTCTAAGTCCTTCTGTAGCCTCCCTATTTCCTCAAAACTACCTGCCCCCACCTATCTTCATATCATCTGCAAACTTGGCCACAAAACCATCAATTCTATCAAATCATTGGCATATAACATAAAAAGCAGTCCCAATGCAGACCCCTGGGGAACACCAGTGGTCACCAGCACCCAAGCAGAAAGGACTCCCTTTGCCATCTACCCCTGTTCCTCACTCTCTGCATTGCTTTCCAGTTCCCCCACTTCCCTGTCAGGTATCGGGCAGACCCTAATCAATTCTAGTACATTCAGTCCTAGTGTTGGAAGGCGGAATAAAACACCATTTGTAGCAGTTCTGGTATCTTTTAGCAGGCGCATATCCATGTGCAGAACCATTTTGTGAGACCACTCCCTTTGTTATTGAGACTAGGTTCATTTTCACTACCAGAGAGATGGGGTGGTGACAGGAACCCGTCAAAAATTAGAAAGCAGTTTGCATGTTTCGTCACTCTGACACCGTCAGAGCTATGAGCTGTTTCTTCCATCCCTCCCTCCCCACACACACACGCAAGTCTGTGGTTGAAATATAGTCTGTATATAGAGAGGTGGGTCCACTTTGCAGAATAATTAGTACTCCGGCTCTGTTTCTACACAAAATTTTCAGTTTAATGCCAATTTCTGAGTATTTCTAAATTTGAGCAGATTGCACACACTTTTGGAAAGAAATGTTTCATTTCTCAAACACACTTGTTTTATCACTCAGTCACAAGATCTAGATGGCTGACCAAACAGCTGTTACTCTGCCTGACCACCTAACTAGACCAGCTCTGGAATCAAGAAAGGAAGGAGGATTTTGTGCCCTTTCTGTTAGTGAACCAAATGGGTTTTTATAACAATCATTAGTTTCACAGTGCCATTCGATAAAACTACAATTAATTCTGGAATATTTTTACATAATTAAATTTAAACATTCTGACTGCTGCTCTGGGTATTTGAACATGTTGATTAATCTGTGTGACATACCCTCTCCGTGTCTACAATCCAAATCCATTTGGAAACACTTAAAACCTTACCCCCTCTTTTAAATTATTTAAAAGACAGTCTATTTCCGTTCCACTGCATTTAATGAATTGAATCAAAAGGCAATTAGATTTTTACTTTTACTCAAGTAATTTTGACTGAAAATAGTTGCCAGAAAGTGGCAGAAGTTACGTGGACTTCCGTTCACACTGTAATCCTTTCCTTACAGAAGAGGGTTTTTTTTTTATCTTAACGCTGTTCCCAGCAC
Organism: Hemitrygon akajei; assembly: GCF_048418815.1. Classification (NCBI taxonomy): domain Eukaryota; kingdom Metazoa; phylum Chordata; class Chondrichthyes; order Myliobatiformes; family Dasyatidae; genus Hemitrygon; species Hemitrygon akajei. The sequence goes on along the minus strand of NC_133144.1, from coordinate 68,745,595 downwards.
ATCTACAGTAAAATCACATCTTATGCACGGAGGGAAGCATTGCTGACAGGTTCAGAGATACCGGTCAGGATTATAAATGCCAGAATTATTATGGCAATAACTTTCAAAGTTTACATGGGAAATTTAGGGTTAGGGTGAGCCTCCAAAACAGAATCAAACACAGGAAAGGTTGGCTTGCGTAATGCTGCACTTCAAAATAATTCCTTTAAAAGTAATTATATCACTGCACTCTGACACTCAGTTGGAAAGCAGTTTTGATATTTGTTGTTCGCATAAGAGAATCTTCAGTAAAAAAAAAGGAATAAGATGGAAGTCTTGAAAGGAATGCATTGATTCTGCAAAGCATGACAAATCTCCACACCATGAGATTCTTAAAATTCCTCTGCCTTATACGTTCATCTAATTAGTTTCTGTTTGATCTCACAATAACAGTTTATGGCTATGAAGCTTTAGCTTCAAGCAACAAAGGGGTGAATATTGTCTCACCAATTTATGCAGGCGAGAGGCACTAATGAGAAACAACTTCTTCGGGTCCTCTGGAGAGAGTGGGTGACCTTCTCAGCAGGGTATTATATCAGAGCCCATCCTTTTGTTACTCTGCATCTCGTTTATCTTCAATCACCACAATGATATCCATCCACAAATTTCACATTGTAAGCTCTGAAAATCATTATCATAATAATCCTGGCATTTAGAATCTTGACTGGTACCTCTGAATCTTTTAGAAAGTAGCAACAGTACACTCGAATATCACTTTTGTGAATCCTGTAATAATTCACAATGGTACCTTCTTTGTGATGATACTCTGTTAGCAGTGGATAGACCAGCAGTTCAACCTCACTGTCGTGCTCACTCAACCACATTAACTCCTTGGATCCAAGACAATGCTTGGATTTTAAAAACCTTACCATCTTGTTCAAAATGTAACTCTGATCAAACCTGCCATCCAGAATCACAACACATCTAAATTTTTAGAATCTAAATCTATTAACAAATTGGAACATACCTCATTGTGGTAATATACACTCAGTGGTCACTTTATTAGGACATCCTGTACTGAGTGTATGCTTGTGGTCTTCTGCTGCTGCAGCACATCCATGTTAAGGTTTGACACCACTGTTGTAACGAGTGGTTATTTGAGTTACTGTCACTTTCCTGTCTGGCCATTCTTCTCTGAGCTTTCTCATTAACAAGACCTTCTCGCCCACAGAACTGCCATTCACCGGATTTTTGTTTGGTTTTCACACTATTCTCTGTCAACTCTGGAGATTGCTCTGCATGAAAATCTCAGGAGATCAGCAGTTTCTGAGATACTCAAACCACCCTATCTGGCACCAACAATCATTCCATGGTCAGTCACTTGGATCACATTTCGTCCCCATTCTGACATTTGGTCTGAAGAACATTTGAACCTCTTGACTATGTCTACATGCTTTGATGCATTGAGTTGCTGCCACGTGATTGGTTAATAAAGTGGCCACTGCGTGTGAATACAAATGGCTGTGATGTTCTGTTATAGTATAGCCTCCTTCTGCTACATCCCAAAACGGTGGAACATTGCTTTGGGCAGGAATATTGCAATACATCATTCCAGGCTCTAGTCTTCTATGGCAATCAAAGATTGTGCATACTTTGCCTTTCACAGGCTGCCTGCATCGAGTATTATCTATGGATTGAGAGCTGTGCTCCATCTACCCATAAGCACAAGAGATTCTGCAGATGCTGGAAATCCTGAGCAACACACACAAAATGCTGGAGGAATTCAACAGGTCAGGCAAGAGGAGTGAAGGGTCTTGGCCTGAAACATAGGAAGTTTATTCCCCTCCATAGATGCTGCCTGACCAGCTGAGCTCCCCCAGCGTTTGGTATGCGTGCCACATCTAGGTTGTATGTTATTTCTCCAGATCGGTGAGTGCAGCTTAAAACGGAACTTGTGGCACTGAGAGAGGCTTTCCTCTTCTCCATTCGGGACATTTATTTATCTACTTGGAGAGATGCACGGAACAGACCCTTCCAATCCAAGCAGCCATGGTGCTCAGCAACACACCTATTTAACCCTAGCCTAATCACTGGGCAATTAACCAACTAACCAGTACGGCTTTGGACTGTGGGAGGACACCGCAGCATCCTGCGGGAATTCAGGCAGTGAAAGGGAGGACACACAAACTTCTAACAAAGGACACCAGAATTTAACTCAAACTCTGACGACCCAAATTATAATAGTGTTGTGCTAACTGCCACGTTACCATGGTGCTACTCGGTAAAAACCAATCATATACGCAGCTGGTTCATCTCTATAGACAGGACTCATCAGAAGAGCAGCATACACAGTGCTCCTGGCATTGCCAAAGACACTTCCCATCCTCCCCACAATCTCTCTGACCTCCTACCATCAGGCAGAAGGTAGCACAGCACAGGAACCAGAACTGTCAGGCTGGGTAACAGCTTCTGCCACCACACTGTTGAGACTTGTTAGCACCCTGCTGCCCCCCGGCACACATGAACCCCTGCCTGAATGCCCTGCTAACCCCCTCCTCCCCCACATCCAACTCACATACACACTCTCATCCTGCATTGGTCAATCTTTTATTGCTGCTGCTTCACATATTTATATGACTGCTTGTTTTATTATAATGGTGACAATAACATTAGATTGTCTTACGAAACATGCACTTCTCAATTTGTGTCAGTCTCCAGGCCCTGTTATTTTGTGACTGTATGCACTGGATCGTAACTACATCTGCTGTGTGTGACAGTATGTACTGTGTTTTGTGCCTTGGTCCCAGAGGAACAATGTTTCATTTAGCTGTAGACAGTGCGTATGGGTGAATGATAATAGACGTGAACGTGAACTGATTGCTGAACAACGATGTGATATTGGGAGCACTGTATTTTTGGATAATGAGCATCAGCAGATACTGGGCTCCTCCGGTGCTCGGTGAACACCGCCTGGTGTTTGGCGCCACATTCAATCAGTGAAAGCGACTTGCAGTCACATTGCACTTCAAAAGACAAACATCACAAGCAGTTTCGCCACAGGGTAAACAGACAGAAACCAGCAAAGAAGCTGAAAATGGATATATTCTAATGGGGAGGGGGGAGGGGCTTCAGGCCTGAAGTTCAAGGAGAACTCTGGATGCCACAGTAGTGTAATGGTTAGCATGACTTTATCACAGCCCAGGGTGTTGTATTCAGAGTCCAATCCCAGAGATCTCTGTATGTTTTCCCCATGTGCTCCAGTTTCTTCCCACGGTTCAAAACATAGCACTGATATAGAAGCATATCAGGGACTGGTCAGGGATCAGATAGCAATAGCAGGGCTCTCAATAGGATTCGGTGAAATATGGGTGCTCCAGCTGGGAGGCATTGGCTGTAAGGAAGGAGCCCAGTGTGGGCTGTACCAGAGCTGTGGGGTACATATTGAGCCAGACAGTTTCTTGATTAGTCAGGGCATCAAAGGTTATGTAGAGAAGGCAGGAGACTGGGGCTGAGAGGGATAATAAATCAACCAAAATTTGCTGATGCACAACCACTGACCCTGCTGGGAGGTACAGGCACTGAGGTCTGTGATGCCCGTGTAGCCGTCAGCACCCATTGCCCATTCTTCCTCCCCAAAAGTAGCCATCCAAAAATACTCCATCAGCAGCCTCTTCTCACCTCTGTGCACCCACCTCTTGGGTCTATATGACCATAAGACATAGGAGTCGAGGCCATTTGGCCCATCTATTCCACCATTCTTCTCATAGCTGATTTATTTTCCCTCTCAACCCCATTCTCCTGCCTTCTCTTTGTAACCTTCAAAGCCCTGACTAATCAAAAACCTATCACCCTCTGCTTTAAATATACTCAATGACTTGGCCTCCACAACTGTCTGTGGCAATGAATTCCACAATTCACCTCACTCTCTCTAAAGAAATTTCTCCTCATCTCTGTTCTAAACAGACATCCCTCTGTTCTAAGGTTAAGCTCTCTGGTCCTAGACTCTCACATGATTAGAAACATACTTTCAACGTCCACACTATCTAGGTTTTTCAATATTCGGTAGACTTTAATGAGATCCTTCCCCCCTGCCCTCCCCTCCCCCCATTCTTCTAAACTGCAGCGAGTACAGACCCAGAGCCGTCAAATGCTGTTCATGTGTTAACCCTTTCACGACTGGGATCATTCTCACAAACCTCGTCTGGACCCTCTCCAATGCCATCACATCCTTTTCAGATATGGAACCTAAAACTGCTCACAATACTTGAAGTGCGGTCTGACCAATGGCTTACAAAGCCTCAGCATTACATCTGTGCTTTTATATTCTCATGAAATGAATGTTAACATTGCATTTGCCTTCCTTACCACCAACTACACCTGTAAGTTAACCCTCATGGAATCCTGCACGAGGACTCCCAAGTTCCTTTGCATCTCAGATTTCAGAATCTCCTCCCCGTTTTGAAAATAATCAACACCTTGTTGAATCCTTGACCAATTCGTGACATTAACCGATGACAAGATGAGGACATTTGATAAAGTTCTGAGCCAAGATTGTTTTTTTTTTAGTATTAAACTAATGCCAATTGTTCAGGAACTGAGCTGCTTTTTGACCGGTGGGCCATAGGTATCAGTCGTGTCACACACAAGCCCTTTAGAAGCTGTAACCCATCTCGGTGCACACCATACTCTATAGAAGAGCAGCCAAAACTCAGAGTCCAAACCACACACTCACCCCAAGCACTCAGCAGTAGAAACATGAATTCCTTTGTCCACCCCCTAAATGCTCCCCCCCCCCCCCCGAGAGCAGATAGAAGCAATTCCATGCAACACCCACGCAAGACATGAGAGCAGGAGGCAGCCATTCGGAAGCTCCCAGCTCATCTCTCACCTCAGACCCACCTCCCACAGTAGCTCCCGACTCCTCGGTCTCATGAATGTCCACATTCCTCTGGCCTTGATGCTGAATTTTACACTCAGACCTCAGCCCAGCAGAATCCACCCCCATCCACACCAGCATCCAACATTCTGGCTCTACAGGGGGTGGGGAACCCTGAATTCTCCCCCTCGAGACAAACCCAGCTCCAGCCTCACTGTGGAGATGCCTCTTCCAGTCACAGCAGTTAAACGGATGTTAAACTCCAGCCTCACTGTGGAGCTCCCTCTTCCTCTCACCACAGCTGTTAAAACAGATATTAAAGTTCTCCAACAGTATGGTCTCATTGTTCGGCAGAGCAAGCTTGGAATGAACAGTGTCTGTCTCACTTCAGGAAGCAACTACCCTCTCTCAACCCCCTCTCCTCCCTGCACACTCTCTCTCATCCCCTCACCTCCCTTCCCATCCCCTCCGATCCCTGCAGTCCCGTCTCACCTCCTCCCATCCCTCGACTCCCCTTTCTCACACCCTCACCATACTCCCTCTCTCACCCCCTCCCCGCGCATTTTCTCTCACCTCCTCCCCTCCCTGCATTCTCTCTCACCTCATCCCCTCTCCACACTCCCCTCTCTCACCTTCCTCCTGGGTGTTGCATGGAATTGCTTCTATCTGCTCCCAAGGGGAGGGAACAGTCAGGGGGTGGACAAAGGAATTCTCGTTTCTACTGCTGAGTGCTTGAGGTGAGCATGTGGTCTGGACTCTGCTGCTCTTCTATAGAGTATGGTGGACACATAGCAGCAGAATTAGGTCATTCAGCCCATCGAGTCTGCACTGCCATTCCATCATGGCTGATCTCAGATCACACTCAATCTCATACACCTGTCTTCTTGCCATATCTATTGATGCCCTGATAAATCAGGAAACCCTCAACTTCCCCTTTAAATATACCCCTAGACCTGGCCTCCACAGCTGTCTGGCTAAAAAAAAATTATTTCTTACCTCTGTTCTAAAAAGTCGCTCCTCAACTTTGATGCTGCACCCTCTAGTTCTGGATACCCCCACCATAGGTAACATCCTCTCCACATCCACCTTATCTAGTCCTTTCAATACAGAACATACAACATTACAGCACAGAAACAAGCTTTTTGGCTCTTCTTGGCTGTGCCTAGTCCCACTGACCTGTACCCGGCCAATATCCCTCCATACACCTCTCATCCATTACCTGTCCAAGTTTTTCTTAAATGTTAAAAGTGAACCTGCATTTACCACTTCATCTGGCAGCTCATTCCACACTCCCATCACTCTCTGTGTGAAGAAGCCCCCCCCCCATGTTCCCTTTAAACTTTTCTCCCTTCACCCTTAACCCATGACCTCTGGTTTTTTTCTCCCCTGGCCTCAGTGGAAAAAGCCTGCTTGCATTCACTCTATCTATACCCATCATAATTTTATACACCTCTATCAAATCACCCCTTATTCTCCTATGCTCCATGGAATAAAGTCCTAACTTATTCAACCTTTCTCTGTAACTCAGTTTCTCAAGTCCCAGCAACATCCTTGTAAACCTTCTCTGCACACTTTCAACCTTATTAATATCCTTCCTGTAATTTGGTGACCATATTGGGTAGGTTTCAATGAGAACCCCCCCCCCCCCCCACATTCTTCTAAATTCCCATGAGAACAGGCCCAAAGCTGCCAAACATTCCTCATATGTTAACCCCTTCATTCCCGGAATCATCCTCATGGACCTCCTCTGAACTCTCTCCAATGACAATACATCCTTTCTGAGATATGGGGTCCAAAACTGTTGACAATACTCCAATTGTGGCCTGACTAGTGCCTGATAGGTAAAGCCTCAGCATTATCTCCTTGCTTCTATATTCTAGTCCCCTTGAAATTAATGCCAACATTGCATTTGCCTTCTTTACCATGGACTCAACCTGTAAATTAACCTTATGGGAGTCTTGCATGAGGACTCCTAAGTCCCTCTACACCTCTGATGTTTGAATTTTCTCCCCTTTAGATAATAGTCCACGCTATTGTTCATACCAAAATGCCTTATTGTACATCTCCCAACACTGTATTCCCTCTGCCATTTTTGCCCATTCTTCCAATTTGTCCAAGTCCTGCTGCAATCACATTGCTTCCTCAGCACTATGTACCCCTCCACCTGTCTTCATATCATCCACAAACTTTGCTACCAAGCCATCAATTCCATTATCCAAATCAATGACAGGCAATGTGAAAAGCAGTGGCCCCAATACTGACCCCTGGGGAACAGCACTAGTCACTGGCAGCCAAACAGAAAAGGCCCCTTTATTCTCACTCACTGTCTTCTGCCTGTCAGCCATTCTGCTATCCATGCCAGTATCTTTCCTGTAATGCCACAGGATTTTATCTCTTTATGCAGCCTCCTGTGTGGCACCTTATCTAACGGCTTCTGATAGTCCAAGTAACTTACATCCACTGCCTCTACTTTGTCCACCTTATTTGTTACTTCCTCAAAGAACTCAGTGCAGATTTGTCAGGCAAGATTTCCCTTTACAGAAACCATGCAGACTTGGATTTATTTTACCATTAGTCTCCAAGTACCCTGAAACCTCATCCTTAATAATAGACCCCAACACTTTCTTTTGTCATCCTCTGGTATTAAAGAGTGGAGTGACACTTGCAGTTTTCCAGTCCTTCTCCCGTGCCCTCCACTCCCTTCTTTCACACCCTCCCCTCCCATCCCTGTACTCCCCCTCACACCCTCCCCTTCCTGCACACCCCCTCACACCCTCCCCTCCCTGCACTCGCCCCCAGGGGGAATGGCCGTTAATCCATCCCTTTCACGCTGAATTTACTGGGAGAACCGTCGCTCTACTCCGTGGCATTTCACCTGAACTACACAATCGGCTCTCGCCCTTCGTTCAGAAGTGGGTGTCACTGGGCTGGTCCATCCTCGGACATCAGGCACTCAATAATGGACAGGTTTCCCGGCTGCACAGAGCAGGAGAGACCCCGGTAACGGTTGCGGGGCTTCAGACGATGGAGGGTTAACTGTTGCCTTCTTGCCCTCTGTGCCGGCGAGAAGCTCACCCTCTGCCCCAGCCCTATTGTCTCACATCCGCATGGGCGGAGGCTGACCCGGCTCTCCCGGTGGCAGCCCACCGGACCGGGCCGCGGCGGGACAGTGACTTCGCTCCCACCCCGCTACCGACCGCCGCCCATCACACGATATTACCGAGAACCCGGAGCAAACGTAACCTCTGCCACTCGAGCAAACGGCAACATCTACCCCCAGTAGCGCTGTACACAGACATCAGCCCCACGGGTTTGCCCGGTACTCACCGGCGGTAGACGGCAAGGAACAGGAGACCTGCTCCTGTCTGAGAGAAGATACTGAATGAGCGAGGTAGACGGCTGAGGGGGGGAGGGGGAGTGGAAGAGTTGCCGAGGCGATTTCTGTCAGCGTTAATTGCTGCCCAGAGTTGGGGTGTAAAACTACCTGTTAGTGTACCGGAGAAGCGAGCGCGGACGCCAGTACCGCCCTGGAGGCTCGGCGCCGTCCCAGCGCAGATGGTCCCCGATTAGTATTCCGGGCAGGTAAAGCTCGGGGCTTCGAGGGAGATCAGTCGTTAATTATAGACACAAGAGATTCTGCGGATTCTGGAAACCTTGAGCCACACGAACGCAAAACGCTGGAGGAACTCAGCAGGTCAGGCAGCGTCTATGGAGAGAGAATAAACAGTCGACGTTTCAGACAGAGACCCTTCCTCAGGACTGGGCAGGAGGGGAGCAGAAGCCAGAATAAGACGTTGGGGGAGGGGGAGCAGTACAAACTGGCAGGTTAGGGAGTGGGGATGAGAAAGGAGTCTAGGTGATGGGGGAGAGGGACCATACTCTGTAGCCACATTGGAGAGACCCAGACACCACAGGACACCCCCACAACAAAGTACTGCTGATACTCCACAGAGTGTACCACCCCCTACAGTCTCACTGTGTGTGTGTACGCCACCCATACTTACAGTCAGTGTGTGTACCACTCCCATATACAGTCACAATGTTTGTCTACCACCCCTGCCTACAGTGTCAGTCTGTGTGTACCTTTCCCACCTACAGTCTCAATGTATGTGTGTACCACCCACACCTACAGTCTGTGTGTACCACTCCCACTTAAAATCTCATTTGCAGTCTCAGTGTGTGTACCACTCCTAACTACAGTCTCAGTGTATGTGTACCACTCCCAACTACAGTCTCAGTGTTTGTGCCACTCCCACTTAAAGTCTGAGTGTGTGTAACACCCCCACCTACAGCCTTTGTGTGTATCAACCCCATCTACTGTTTCAGTGTGCCTGCACCATTCCCACATACAGTCTTAGTGTGGGTTGTACCACTCCTATCTACTGCCTCACTATGTGTGTACCACCCACACCTACAGTCTCACAGTGTGTTTACCACTCCCAGTTGTACTCTGTGTGTGTACAACCCTACATACAGTCTCACAGTCTGTGTGACTGCTCCCACTTGGTCTGTGTGTGTCCCACCCCCACTTACAGTCTCAGTGTGTACCCCCCTACATACAGTCTCAGCGTGTGTGTACTGCCCCCACCTACAGTCTCAGTGTGGGTGTACCACCCCCTCCTGAGTCTCAAAAGGTGCACCATTCACACCTACAGTCTCAGTGTGTATGTACCACGCCCCCCCCGCAGTCTCAATGTGTGCATACTACCTCCACCTACAGTCTCGATGTGTCACACCACCCCCACATAAGACTTAAAGTGTGTACCACCCTACCTACAGTCTCAGTGTGTATAACACCTTCACCTACAGGCTGTCATGTGTCATGCTAACCATTACATTACGCGCTGTCACACGTCATCCTAACCATTACATTATGTGCTGTCAAGTACCATGCTATATGTTATGTTACACGATGTCCCGTGTCAAGCCAACTGTTATGTTACGCACTGTCATGTGTCATGTGAACTGTTACATTACACGGTGTCACATGTCATGTAACCTTGTTACACAAATTTTATTATCACTGACATACATCATAAAATTTGATGGTTTGTGGCAGCACCACAGAGCAATATGTAAAATTTATTATAAGTTCCAATAACAATATATAAAAAATGAACAATAATGCAGAAAGAGAGCTCAATATCGAGGTGTTGTTCATGGGTTCATGGACCGTTCAGAAAGCTGATGGCAGAGTTGGAAGATCCAGCAAGAGTTTTCCTTTCGGGTGCCAGTCAAATGTCAGTTCAAGGGGACCCTGGCATCCAGCAGCTGTGATTTCATCAAGCTGCCTCAACAATTCACTCAGACTGTTGAACAGGACACAATTTTAATTAACTTTTCAAACAGAGAGCTAAATAAAGATTTGGATCATGTGCCTGTGACTGAGCTAGATCTTGGAGAATCATTATCATATTGACTTCTTAAAAACAATCATCAGAAAATTATAAGACACTTAGACACTATAAAATTAATACTTTAGTTGCGGAAAGTTTGTTCAGATCTAACTATGACTGCCTGTAACATTTGCTGCTGTTTAGGGCAGCAATGAATGTCCTGCATCATTCTCATCTCTATTGTGCCTGGGTGTGGCTCAGGGTCAGCCATGTGAGTCCCAGTGGAGAAGCAGGAATACCATCACTCATTGATGGAGGAGCATTTCTCCATGACAGTCTTGTCTGACCAGTCACGCTTGTTAGCTCAGAGCTGGACCATGACTGAAAATATCATTAAAAACTTATTTCCATCTCAAGAAGTAGAAGATATGATTTTCAGGTGTTTCTCAGAAGAAATAATCTGTCTATTGCATAAATTCAAGTTAGTTCAAATCATTTCACTTAAACATGCTGGAGAAGGACAGAAACAGGCCATTCGGCCCATCTAGTTCATACCAAACTAAATAAGCAGCAGAGCACCCTTTCGAACAAACTCATTCAACTTCGCTGTCACAAGGATCGTTACAGAAAACCTTTCCTACCAAATGCAATAAGCATATACAACAATTCATCTCTGTGTGACAGGAGAACACATCATAGTACAATAGTCTCTGCTCTATTATTTCCTACATTATTATTGTACACTAGTAAATTATTATTGTGTATATTATTATTCTGTACTTTATTCTGCACACTGTTAAGTGTGTTTTTAAATGTTGCTGCTGTAACGAAAGAATTTCCCACTTGGGATCAATAAAGTATTTTAAATATTATTATTATTATTATTATTATTATTATTATTAATCCATCTAGTCCCATCAACCTGCACCTGCACCATATCCCTCCATACTCTATATACATCTATATACCTATCCAAATTTATTTTAAACGTTGAAATCAAACCAAGAGTGATAGAGCCATACAACATGGAGAGAGGCCCTAAGGCACTACTGATCTATCCCTCTTTTTGTATCTTTTAAGTCATGTGAATCTGATCCACTTTCGTGAGGAGTTATATTTAATTCATCACTATGATGTTTAGAAAATGCCATTCTGAATTTTAGTTTACCTACCCCTTATCTAAGAAAGGGTGTGCTAGCATTGGACAGGGTCCAGAGGAGGTTCACGAGAGTCATTCCACGATTGAAAAGGTTAATGTACGAGGGGAGTTCAATGACTCTGGGCCTGTACTTGCTGGAGTTTAGAAGAACAGTGGGGGGATGTCATTGAACCCTATCAAGTATTGAAAGCCTCTTCCCTGAAGGGAATGGGACAACAACCAAAGGTGGGATCTTTTCTGTATATAAGTCTTGGATGGTGGATAGCTTCTCCCCCTGCACAGTAGGATTTTGCCTTTGCTACACGCCCCCCTCATTGTCCACGTCCGGTCATTATGAAGTTCCAAACCCGATCTGTGGTGTGGGAAGCTGATTCATTGCTTAATCAACATGTAACCAACACTTTAATTTTCAGATTAATTTACTGATCACAGTACATCAACACATACAGTGAAATGTATCATGTATGTTCACATCCAACACAACCCAGGGATATGCTGTGTTTTTCATACTGCGAGTGTCACCATACATTCCAGTACCAAAATAGCATGTCCACAAAACTCGGCAGACCATTGCAGGATACAACAAACAAAACACAACAAGCAACAGGACAATAACAACGAGATAAGCCACTTTTCTTCCTCCCTCCCACCCCACACACACACAGGCAGTCTTCCAACTCCAGGACAGGCCTCCAGCCGTGAGTCCAGGCTTCGGCCAATGGGCTTTGCCTCCTTGACCACTAATCGACCTTTAGCCTCCAATATTTGGTATCAAGCTGCAGACTAGCCGATGACAGGGTACCAAACTGCAGGTTTGAAATCTGGGCGAGCTGACTGACCAGCCTTCACGCATCCTCATGCCTCCGACTCACCTGCAAACCTGGTCACTGACCTTCAAGCTGGAGCAGAAGCCTGGACTGCAAATGTCCTTTGTCACCTAATTTTCAGAATTCTGCAATTGATTTTGTGTTCCCCACAGTGGGAGGGTCACATTTGGAGCTATTTTATTTTCAACTCAGCACAAACACAATAGTTCGAACTTTGGAGAGGACTGACAATGATACCGACCCACTCTCTCATTTTAATCCCAACTAAATCTCCTTAGTAGCATTAAAAAACTGAGGATGTCAAATGAACAGTTTATATGAAATTACACTTGGAGTGGAGAGAGTAATGCTCACATAATGTACAATATTAATAAAGTTTATCCAACCATCATGAAGCATCCCACCCACCCTGTTCATGGACTGTTTGCCCCACTCCCATCAGAGAGGAGGCTACGTAGCATCCATGCAAGGACCACCAGAGTCAAAACAGTTCCTTTACCCAAACAGTAAGGCTGATCAAACAATTTTCAGAAACATTAGCTTCCCACTGTAGGAACCAACTGATGCACTAACCCACCCAACTACCACTAATTTATCAGTTCCTGTCAGTCACCTAGTGTCATTTTATGGGTATACAATCTATCTATGTGTACATGCTATCTTATGTACTTATATTTACTGTATTTTTATTAGTATGGTGTTCTTTATCTTATTGTGGTTTCTTGTACTGCATTGGATCTGGAGTAACAACTATTTCATTCTCCTTTATGCTTGTGTACTGGACTTGCTTGCTTACCTACTGCCATTACACTGCTGTTGGTTGGGAAGGCAGTGAAAGTCCTCCATCTCTGGTGGTGTTCAGGGCTTCCTTCATTGTCCCAGTAGCTTCCTCTCCGTTTTCTCTATTGTCGGTCATACAAGTCCCAGGTGGAGACTCAGGAATACCGTCACACTCAGATGCAGAAGGATTCTTCCTTGCTCTTTCTGTAACAGTTTTCTTTTACTAGTCAGGTTGAACCCCCGACCTGGACCACTTTTAGGCTGGCCTCTCCCTTTGACCTGTTTGGCATGGGTCACCCTACAATGAACCAAAGCATAAAGCCCTATCTCCAGCCAACATAGCTCTCCGGGTCATTGAGGCACCTTGTGTACTTGAAATCACATTAACCAATCTTGAATCTTGAATAATCTCTGACATTAATTCTGAAAGTCCCTCCATTTCTCTCTTTCACACACATTTTTAAAAATTACTCCTTAAAATCTCTTTAATGCATGGCCTCGAACTCTGCCATGCCAAATTGTAGCCAATAACATACCAATGAAATGTCCTGGGAGTTGTTGGCAAATAATGAGTGTTTACAAATAAACAAGGCATGGCATTGCATTGCAATGAGCCAAAACAAGGGTAAGACACAAATTCCATGTCTTTGCAAGTTGAAGTGTTGCACAATTATAGTGCCCAGCAGACTTCCGGGCTCATTTCCAAGTTTTGGTCTGCAGACATTCATTCGTGGAAACTTTAATGGTTTGTTAAGGATTAAGGAGAAGAATCACCACTTTTTCCTAGCCCTGAGCTATCCGAAGTTGGCACGTTTTGGTTCCTACAGTGGGAAGCTAATGTTTCTGAATATTGTTTGTTTTTCAGTTTGTGTAGTAAACCCTGGTTAACTGTTTAGAATCCGAATCAGAATCAGGTTTAATATCACTGACATATATAGTGAAATGTGTTGTTTTGCAATAGCAGGATAGTTTAGTACATAATAATAAAAACTATAAATTACAATAAGAACATATGTAAATTAAATCAGTAGTGCAAAAGAAGAGAAAATAAACAGTATTCTTGGGTTCATTGTCCACTTAGAAATCTGATGGTGAAAGGGAAGAAATGTTGAGTTTGTGGCTACCGGCTCCTGTCCCTCCTCCCTGATGGTATCAATGAGAAGAGGGTATGTCCTGGGTGATGGGGGTCCTTAATGATGAATGCTATCTAGACCTGATGTTTTGTAGGTCAAGCAGAAACCATCGTGCAAAGGAAGGGAGAGGAAGATGGTGTGGTCACCGATCACATCTGCTAGATTTTAGATGACACAGTTACAGATGTTTTGACATCTGTAGCTTGGTGACCACCTTCCCAAGGTATACTTACAAGGTTTACATCATACCAGCATTGAGGAATCATCCCTCAGCAATACTGAAGCTGTTGCAAAAGGGACATATTAAAACATAGGACAATATAACATAGTTAAGCTCTCTGGCCCACAAGGTTCTGCTAGATTAAATGAGACCATGAAACATAGGAGTAGAATTAGGCCATTCAGCCCATCGAGAATGTGCCGCATTCCATCACGGCTGATTTATTTTCCCTTTCAACCCCATTCTCCTGCCTTCTCCCCACAGTATTAAACTAATAATTAAAAGCCTAACTTAAATGTTCTCTTCTGCCTAAACAATGTCCATATTCCTCCATTCTCCACACATTCATGTACTCTTAAACCCCTATTGTATTTGCCTCCTCCACCAGCCCAGGCAGAACAATACAGGTGCCCACCACCCTCTGTGTGAAATAAAATTTGCCCTGCAAGTTTGTTTTAAATTGCTCCCCTCTGATCTTAAACCTGTGCCCTCTGTTCTTAGACTCCCCTCCCAGAGGAAAAGTCTGTAACTATCCACACCGTTTATGCTTCTCAGAATTTACAATCCTCTTGAAAAGATGTTCCCAATCCTTTATATGCCATGGACCCCTGCCATTACCTGAGCAGTCCATCTATAAGGTCACCTGCCCTCCTACACTCCAAGAAAAACAGAGGCAGATTATCCGGTTATTACCTAAGCCCTCCAGTCCAGACAGCATTCCTGTGAATCTTTTCTACCACTCATCCTTTCTATGGTGTGGAGACAGAACCACACATAAAACTCCACATGTGGCCTCGCCAATGATTTGTACAACTATAGCACCATGTCAATGATCAGCTGTGAAGGCAAACAAATCATATGCCTTCTTCACCACCTTGCCTACCCATGTGACAACTTTCAGACATCTGTGTATGTGTACCCACAATCTCTCTCTGTTCAGTAACACTCCCCAGGGTCCTGCCATTCACTGTGTATATCCTAGCCAAATCTGATTTTCCAAAATACATCATTTCACTCTTGTCTAGGTTAAATTCCATCTTTGCCCATTTTCCAGCTGGGTCTAGATCATAAGACCATAAGACATAGGAGAAGAATTAGGCCATTTAGACAATCAAATCTTCTCTGCAATTTGATCATGGCTGATTAGTTATCCTTCTCAACCAACTGTGTGTATGGAACTAGAGGAGGTAGCAGAGGTTTCAGTATTCACTATGGAAAAGGACCTTGGCAATTGTAGGGATGACTTGCAGTGGATTGAAAAGCTTGAGCATATAGACATTAAGAAGAGGATGTGCTGGAGCTTTTGGAAAGCATCAAGTTGGATAAGTCACTGGGACTGGATAAGAATATTCCAGGCTACTGTGGGAGGTGAGGGAGGAGATTGCTGAGCTTCTGGCAATGATCTTTGCCTCATCAATGGGGATGGGGGAGGTTCCAGAAGATTGGAGGGCTGCAGATGTTGTTCCCTTGTTCAAGAAAGGAGGTAGAGATAGCCCAGGAAATTATAGACCAGTGAGTCTTACTTCAGTGGTTGGTAAGCGATGAAGAAGATCCTGAGAGGCAGGATTTATGAACATTTGGAGAGGCATAATGTGATTATGAATGGTCAGAATGGATTTGTCAAAGGCAGGTCATGCCTTACGAGCCTGATTGAATTTTTTGAGGATGTGACTAAACACATTGATGAAGGTAGAGTAGTAGATGTAGTGTATATGGATTTCAGCAAGGCATTTGATAAGGTACCCCATGCAAGGCTTATTGAGAAACTAAGGAGGCATGGGATCCAATGAACATTGTTCTGTGGTCCAGAACTGGCTTGCACACAGAATGCAAAGAGTGGTTGTAGACGGGTCATATTCTGCATAGAGGTTGGTGACTAGTAGTGTGCCTCAGGGATCTGTTCTGGGTACCCTTCTCTTCATGATCTTTATAAATGACCTGGATGAGGAAGTGGAGGGATGGGTTAGTAAATTTGCTGATGACACAAAGGTTGGGGGTGTGGTGGATAGTGTGGAGGGCTGTCAAAGGTACAGTGGGACATTGATAGGGTGCAAACTGGACTGAGAAGTGGCAGATGGAGTTCAACCCAGATAAGTGTGAAGTGGTTCATTTTGGTAGGTCAAATATGATGGCAGAATATAGTATTAATGGCAAGACTCTTGGCAGTGTGGAGGATCAGAGGGATCTTGGGGTCCAAGTCCACAGGACGCTCAAGGCAGCTGCGCAGGTTGCCTCTGTGGTTAAGAAGGTGTACAGTGCATTGGCCTTCATCAGTCGTGGGATTGAGTTAAAGAGCCAAGGGGTAATGCTACAGTTATATAGGACCCTGGTCAGACCCCACTTGGAGTACTCTGCTCAGTTCTGGTCGCTTCACTACAGAAAGGATGTGGAAACCATAGAAAGGGTGCAGAGAAGATTTACCAGGATGTTGCCTGGATCAAGCCTTATGAGAGTAGGTTGAGTGAACTTGGCCTTTTCTCCTTGGAGCGACAGAGGATGAGAGGTGACCTGACAGAGGTGTATAAGATGATGAGAGGCATTGATCATGTGGATAGTCAGAGGCTTTTTCCCAGGGCTGAAATGGCTAACACGAGAGGACAATTTTAAGGTGCTTAGAAGTAAGTACAGAGGAGATGTCAGGGGTAAGTTTTTTATGCAGAGAGTGTTGAGTGCGTGGAATGGGCTGCCGGCAACGATGGTGGAGGCAGATACGATAGGGTCTGTTAAGAGCCTCCTGGATAGGTACATGGAGCTTTGAAAAATAGAAGGTTATGGGTAACCCTAGGTAATTTCTAAAGTAAGTACGTGTTTGGCAGAGCATTGAGGGCCGAAGGGTCTGTATTGTGCTGTAGGTTTTCTGTGTTTCTTCCTGTAACCATTGACACCCTGACTAATCCAGAACCTATCAATCTCCACTTTAAATATACCCAATGACTTGGCCTCCACAGCCATTTGTGGCAGTGAATTCCAACATTCACCACCCTAGATCATCCCAATCCTGTTGTAACTTTAGACATCTTTCTTTACTATACCACCAATGTTGATATAATCTTTAAACTTACTAATCACCACCAGCATTCTCCTCTAAATCTATTCCACACCCAGACCGTATTTTGATAAATCTGAACACTAGGCTGCCTTTCTCCTGCCTGAATGTGGGCAGAGGCTGAAGAGCAAAGTGCCAGATATTAGGACAACCAAGAACTGGTCATGGGAGGCAGAGGAACAGCTATGGGATTTTTCAGTCAGTGGACTGGCTTGTGTTCAAGGACTTATCTGTGGATCTGAGTGAATACACCATCATTGTCACGAACTTTATAAAAACAGTTGTAGATGAGTATGTCCCCACAAAATCATTCAGGGTCTTTCCCACCCAGAAGCCCTGGATGAACCATGAGGTCCACAATCTCCAGTGGACCAGGTCAGAGGGATTCAAGTCTGGTGACCAAGCAAGTTGCAAGAGGTCCAGGTATGATCTCCGGAAAGCCACCTCACAGGGGAAGTGGCAATTCTGGACTAAACTCGAATCAACAAAGGATGCTCGACACTTGTGGCAGGGCTTGCATACTATCACCTCGTATAAACTTAAATCAAGCTACATAGCCGACAACCAGGCTTCACCTCCAGATGAGCTCAATGTCTTCTATGCTTGCTTTGACAGTCAAAATCTGGAGGAACCATTACTAACTCCCTTAGCCCCTGAAGATCCTGTGATTTCAGTCTCTGAGGCTGCATACGATCCGCCGTCAGGAGGGTGAACCCATGAGAAGTATCTGGTCCAGACGGGATGCCTGTGCTGATCAACAGGCTGGAGAGTTCACTGAGATCTTTAACATCGCACTTCAGCCGTCTGAGACACCCACCAGCTTCAATTACACCTGTGCTTAAGAACAATATGGTAACCCGCCTCAATGACTATCGTAGAGGAGCACTTGCATCACAAGATATAAATTAGGCCATTTGTCCCATCGAGACTGCTCCACCATTTCATCATGGCTGAACCATTTTCCCTCTCAGCCCCGATCTCCTGCCTTCTCCCCCATATCCCATGAGGCTCTAACCAATCAAGAATTTATCAACCTCTGCCTTAAATGTACATAAAGACTTTGTCTCCATGGCTGCCTGTGGCAACAAATTCCACAGATTCATTACTCTCTAGCTAAAGAAATTCCTCCTCATGTCTTTTCTAAAAGGACACCCTTCTATTCTAAGACTGCATCCTCTGGTCTTAGACACTCCCACCATAGGAAACATACTCTCCACATCCACTCTCTCAAGGCCTTTCGCCATTCGATAGGTTTCAATGAGGTCAACACGCATTCCTCAGAATTCCAGTGAACCCAGGCCCAGAGCCATCATATGACAAGCTGTTTAATTCTGGAATCATTTCTGGGAACCTCCTTTGAAACCTGTCCAGTGTCTTCACATTCTTTTTAAGAAAAGGGATCTAAAACTGCTCACAATACTCCAAGTAAGGCATCAGCAGTGCTTTATAAAGTCTCAACATTACATCCTTGCTCTTATATTCTAGTCCTCTTGAAATGAATGCTAACATTGCATTTGCCTTCCTCACCACAGATTCAATGTGTAAATTAGCCTTTAGGGAATACTGCGCGAGGACTCCCAAGTCCCTTTGCATCTCATTTTTTTGTATTTTCTCTCCATTTAGAAAATAATCAATCCTTTCATTTCTTCTACCAAAGTGCATGACCATACATTCCTGACACTGTATTCCACCTGCCACTTCTTTGCCCATTCTCCTAATCTGTATAAATCCTTTTGTAGTGTGGTGAACTACATATACCTGTCTGGACATGCCCCCCTGCTGACTGTTCCTGTGGCTCCTCCCACAGACCCCGGTATAAAGGCGATTGAGGCCTGAGCCCTGTCCTCAGTCTTCAGGATGTAGCATGGTGGTCAATTACTGCTTGTTCTTTCTTCCAGTCAATAAAAGCCGATATCTCGCCTCACGTCTCGGAGAGTTATTGATGGTGCATCATGTAGTCTCTCTACTTCCTCAAAACTACCTGCTCCTCCACCTACCTTCATATCGTCTGCAAACTTTGCAACAAAGCCATCAATTCCATCATCTAAATCAGTGACATATAACATAAAAAGAATCGGTCCCAACACAGTCTGCTGTGGAACACCACTAGTCCCCGGCAGCCAACCAGAAAAGGTTCCATTTATTCCCACTCTTTGCCTCCTGCCAACCAGCCACAGCTTTATCCATGCCAGAATCTTTCCTGTAATACCATGGACCCGTAGCTTGCTCAGCAGCCTCATGTGTAGCATCCACAGCAACGAATTGTTTTGAGAGGCTGATGATGAAACAATCAACTCCTGCCTTGGATCCACTTCAATTTGTCTACCCGAGTAACAGTCCACAGCAGATGCCATCTCATTGGTTGTTCACACAATCCTGGAACATCTGAACAGCAAAAATGCATACATCAGATTGCTCTTTATCGATCACAGCTGAGCAATCGATACCATCAAAACTAATCAATAAGTTTCAAGATCTTGGCCTCAATATCTCCTTGAGTAACTGGATCCTCAAGTTCCTTACTTGTAGACCTCAGCCAGATCAGATTGACAACAACATCTCCAACATAATCTCCATCAGCATAGGGCACCACAAGGCTGTGTACTTAGCCCCGTGCTCTACCGAAAATGAATCTATAGATTGTGGAATCAGTTCAGTGTTGAAGTGGTGAAGTTATCCACGCTGGTCAGGAACCTGATGGCTGAGGGGTGATAACTGTTCCTCAAATCCGGTGGTGTGAGTCCTGACGGTGGTGGAGGCGGAGACAATAGGGTCTTCTAAGAGACTTCTAGATAGGTACATGGAGCTTAGAAAAATAAAGGGCTATGGGTAACCCCAGGTAATTTCTAAGGTAAGGTCATGTTTGGCACAGCCTTCGTGGGCTGAAGGGCCTGTATTGTGCTGTAGGTTTTCTATGTTTCTATGTTCTATGTAAGGGGCATATACCTCATACAGCAAAAATCAGTGGGAGGTTAGAGGATTGGGAAGCTTTTAAAAATGAACAGAAGGCAACTAAAAAAGTAATTCAGAAGGAAAAGATCAAATAAAAAGTAAGCTAGCCTCCCTCTCATATTAACCATTTCTGCCCTGGGAGAAAGGCACTGGCTGTCTACCCTGTCAAAGCCTCTTTTTATTTTATACACCTCTATAAAATCATCTCTCATTGATCGTGTGGATAATCAGAGGCTTTTTCCCAGGCTGAAATGGCTGACATGAGAGGGCACAGTTTTAAGGTGCCTGGAAGTAGGTACAGAGGAGATGTCAGGGTTAAGTTTTTTACGCAGAGAGTGGTGAGTGTGTGGAATAGGCTGCCGGTGATGGTGGTGGAGGTGGATATGATAGGGTCTTTTAAGAGACTCCTGGATTGATACATGGAGCTTAGAAAAATAGAGGGCTATGGGTAACCTGAGGTAATTTCTAAGGTAAGGACATATTCAGCACAGCTTTATGGGCTGAAGGGCCTGTATTGTGCTGGAGGTTTTCTGTGTTTCTATGTTTCTAGCCAATAATATTAAAGAAGATACCAAAAGTTTCTTCAGATACATGAAGTGTAAAAGAGAGGTGAGAGTGGAAATCAAACCACTGGAAAACACTGCTGGAGGAGAAATAATGGGGGGGGGGGGCGAGGAAATTGCAGATGAATTGAATAAATATTTTGCATCATTCTTTACTGTGAAAGACACTAGCAGTATGGTGGAAGTTCCAGATATCAGGGGTCATGAAGTGTGTGAGATTACCATAACTAGAGAGAAACTTCGTGGGAAACTGAAAGGTCTGAAGGTAGATAAATCACCTGGACCAGATGGTCTACACCCCAGGATTCAGAAAGAGGTGACTGAAGAGATTGAGGAAGCATTTGTAATAATCTTTCAAGAATCTGGAATAGTTCCGGAAGATTGGAAAATTACAAATGTCATTCCACTCTTCAAAAAGGGAGAGAGGCAGAAGAAAGGAACTTATAGGCCAGTTAGTCTGAGCTCAGTGGTTGGGAAGATGTTGGAGTCAATTGTTAAGGATGTGGTTTCAGGGTACTTGGAGGCACATGATAAAATAGGCCATAGTCAGTATGGTTTCCGCAAGGGAAAATCTGCCTGACAAATCTGTTGAAATTTTTTGAAGAAGTAACAAGCAGGGTAGACAAAGGAGAATCGGTTGATGTTTTGTACTTGGATTTTCGGATGCCCTTTGACAAGGTGCCACACATGAGGCTGCTTAACAAGCCATGAGCCCGTGGTATTACAGGAAAGATTCTAGCCTGGATAAGGCCATGGTTGATTGTGACAGCTGTGGAGGCCAAGTCTTTATGTATATTTAAGGCAGTGTTTGATAGATTCTTGACTAGTCAGGGCATGAAGGGATACTAAGGGTAGGAAGGCAGGAGATTGGGGCTGAGAGGAAAAATGGATCAGTCATGATGAAGTGCTGGAGCAGACTTGATGGGCCAGATCTTATGGTCTTATAGGCACACAGATGATAGAAAAATAAAGGACTATGTGGGAGGGACGGGTTAGATTGATCTTGGAGTAGGCTATAATGTTAGCACAACATTGTGGGCCGAAGAGCCTGTAAAGTGCAGTACTGTTACTGATCTACATCCTGGAGCCTCCAGGTTTACAATGCAGCCCCCTGTCAACAAACCAATTGGTCTGTCAGCACTGTGTCGTCCTGGCAACGTTGTTGATTAGACTGAGTCCACTTCCTTAACTTTATCTTCTTGGCGTCATCACAGTTTTCCCTAAAGGCTGCACACTTCTGTAGAGGAGGACCTGACCTGGTTCCATTGTCATAACAACTGATAAATGCCCTAAAAACTAATGGAACAACAAGGAGTACTTCAGGTCATGAAGCGAAATATGTGCTAAAACTAATTTCTAGGCGAGCCAGAGACCTCAGCTTGAATCCAGGAGGAAGCCAGACAATTTAAGCACAGTCAAGGGTAAGATACAAAATAAGTCTCAGTTCGAATATCTTTGAGACCAAAAACAAGTTAATAGGCCTGACACATGTTGTGAAATTTGTGGTTTTGCAGCACCAATACGTTGCAATACATATTGATAAAAACTATAAATTATAATAAGTATATATAAAAAAGAAATTTAAATAAGCAGTGCATAAAGGGAGCAGAAAAGATACACAGGTTGTGTTCGTGGATTCATTGTCCATTCAGAAATTTGATGGTAGAGGGGAAGAAGCTGTCCCTGAAATGTTGAGTGTGTGGCTTCAGGCTCCTGTACTTCCACCTTGATGGTAGCAATAAGAAGAAAGGCACGTCCTGGGTGATGGAGCTCCTTCATGATGATTTTATGACACAATTATTTTATCACAATCACCAAATTGTCATGAAAGAACCCTTGAGATTCAGGTAAGGAATTCAGCTACCCTTTCCCCCCCAACTGTCAGAGAAAGACATGAATTGTGTCTCAGCAACAATGCCCATGACTTTCAGTACATTATTAATTTAGAGACACTGTGTAGAATAGGTCCTTCTGGCCCAATGGACTGTACCGTCCAGCATCCCCCCAATTTTAACCCAAGTCTAATCATGGGACAATCTTCAATGACCAATTAACCTTCTAACCAGTATATTTTTGGAAAGAAACTGGAGCAGTCAGAGGAAATGCACTCAGTCATGGGGAGATTGTATAGACTCCTTCCAGACAGTGCCAGAATTGATCACCAAACTCCGCAATACCCTGAACTGTAATAGTGTTGTGCTGACTGCTACAATATCGTGCCACTTGTGAGTAAACAGGTTTAGAAATTAATCAGTAAATATGGACTACACGTCAATGTCCATGCTGCTTCAGTCTATTCAGAACAACTACTCAATGCAGTATCCCAGTGTTATAACCGAGTTATAAACAGCGGTAAGTGACCGGGGTGCAGAATAAGAATCAGTTTTAATATCGTTGGCAGATGTTGTGAAATTTGTTTTTGTTGTGGCAGCAGTACAATGCAATATATGATAATAGAAAAAAATGAATTACAGTAAGTATATTTGTATTAAATAATTAAATTATATAAGTGGTGCACAAATAGAAATTAAAAAGTAGTGAGGTAGTGTCCATGGGTTCAATGTCCTTTCAGAAATGGGATGGCAGAGAAGAAGAAGCTGATCATAAAATGTTGAGTGGGTGTTTTGGGCTCCTCCCTGATGGTCGCAATGAGACGAGGGCATGTCCTGGGTGCTGGGGGTCCTTAAACACGGATGCTACTTTTTTGAGGCATCACCTTTTGAAGAAGTACTCAATACTGGGGAGGCTAGTGCTAACGATGGAGCTGGCTGAGTTTACATCCTCCTCAGGCATAGTGACAATTTGAAATTACTGAGTCTCATTAAATCCCTTTGTTGGTTTCTTTTCTCCAATTGATGTGAAACTTCAAGGTATTTTCCTCACTCCACAGTTTAATTTCCTTGTTAAACTTGTCCTGTAGATTATCAACTTTAATGTTCCCTCCCCAATAAATTACATGAAATAGTTTTACAATTGTGGCTGGCCCTTGCCTTTTGAAAATGAGTCATTGCCTCTTTGGTCCTGTACTCTGTGCCCTGACACAACAGAACTGACTAAACAGCTTCTACCCAGTTCATTGGTGTTCCATAAAACTTTGAACTTTTGGGCATGGTTTGAAAGTCCCAAAGCAATAAAAGCCCTACAATGTTTGTTCAGGTGAAGCTACCTGCGAGTGAAGTGTAACTGGAAGATCCACAATGGCGAGGTAATATCTGTTACTATATTTTGTCGTTCGATACTGTGTTGGAGGAGTGAACTGGATGCCTGTGTGAGAGTTACGGACTAAAGGATATCTAGAATACTTTTGATTTTAAGATTTGTGTGGGTTCTGGGTTACTGAGACCAGATACCAATTGCCAACACAAACTCACAGGGTGACTGTTCACCTGGATGGGTGTGGAACAGGACTACGGCTCTTGTCCACATTAATGTTTCTGCTTTAACTTTGCAGAGAGCTTTCCAGTCGTACACTGTCAGCTCTTTGTGTGGCTTTATGGGGCGGCACCATAGTGAAGATGTTACCATAACACTATTACTGTGCCAGCGAGACGGGCTCAATTCCCACCACTGTAAGGAGTTTGTACATTCTTCCCATGACCAAATGGGTTTCCTCCAGATGCTCTGGTTTCCTCCTATATTCCAAAGATGTATGAGTTTGCAGGTTATAGAACATAGAACGTAGAACACTACAGCACAGTATAAGCACTTTGGCCCACAATGTTGTGCAAATCTTATAATCCACTTTAAGATCAATCTAACCCTTTCCACCTACATAACCTTCCATTCTTCTTTCATCAATGTGCCTATCTAAGAGTTTCTTAAAATTCCTCAGTGAACCTGCCTCTATCACCATCTCTGGTAAGGTGTTCCATGCACCCAGCACTTCCATGTATAAAAAACTTACCTCCAACATCCCCCCATACTATCCTCCAATCATCTTGTGCCCCATCGTATTAGCCATTTCCACCTTGGAAATAATTGGTCACGTGGTGTAATTGGTCCGCGCAGGCTCATTGGGCAGTGCAGGGTCATTGGGCAGTGCAAAGTCATTGGTCCGCGCGGGGTCATTGGGCAACGTGGGATCATTGGTCAGCACAGGGTCATTGGGCAACGCAGGATCATTGGACAACATGGGGTCATTGGGCAACGCAGGGTCATTGGTCCATGCGGGGTCATTGGGCAACGCAGGGTCATTGGGCAGCACGGGGTCATTGGTCAGCACAGGGTCATTGGTCCATGCGGGGTTATTGGGCAGCATGGGGTCATTGGGCAACGCAGGGTCATTGGTCCATGCGGGGTCATTGGGCAGCACGGGGTCATTGGTCAGCACAGGGTCATTGGTCAGCACAGGGTCATTGGGCAGCACGGGGTCATTGGTCAGCACAGGGTCATTGGGCTGGAAGGACCTGTTGCGGTGCTGTATCCTTAAATAAAATAAGTAATATCACCAAGGTAGCAAACAAGAGAAATCTGGAGATGCTGGAAATCCAAGCGACACACACAAAATCCTGGAGGAACTCAGCAGGTCAAGCAACATCTATGAAAAAGAGTACACTGTTGATGTTTCGGGGAGAAACCCTTCATCACAGCCATGGTAACAGTCTGTGCTGTGTTCTGGGAGAGTTCATGGTGTTCCGTTTGTATGATTGTGTATGATGGAGCTGAGGATGAACCAGCAGGTTTACAAGTAGATGATGGGTGTAACATGAATGTAAAGGAGGACAAGCCAATGATTGGGTACAAATGCAGACAGAGCAAAGAATTAAATTGTACCACAGAGGCAAAATTCAAAAGGGTAAAGAATGCGGGACTGAAGATGCTGTATTTAAATGCATGTAGCATTAGGAACAAGGTGAACAAACTCATGGCACAATTAGAGATTGGTCTGTATGGCATTCTGGGCAGCAGTGAGTCATGGCTGAAAGAAGGCCATAATTGGGAGTTTAATATCAAAGGATATACTTTGTACCAAAAGGACAGGCAGGAAGGCATAGGTGGTGGTGTGACTCTGTTGGTAAGAGATGGAATTACATCTTTAGAAAGAGGTGACATAGGGTCAGAGAATGTTGAATCTTTGTGGTTGGAGTTAAGACCAGACAGACAGACAGACATACTTTATTGATCCCGAGGGAAATTGGGTTTCGTTACAGTCGCACCAACCAAGAATAGTGTAGAAATATAGCAATATAAAACCATAAATAATTAAATAATAAGTAAATAATGCCAGGTGGAAATAAGTCCAGGACCAGCCTATTGGCTCAGGGTGTCTGACACTCCAGGGAGGAGTTGTAAAGTTTGATGGCCACAGGCAGGAATGACTTCCTAAGACGCTCAGTGTTACATCTTGGTGGAATGAGTCTCTCGCTGAATGTACTCCTGTGCCTAACCAGTACATTATGGAGTGGATGGGAGACATTGTCCAAGATGGCATGCAACTTGGACAGCATCCTCTTTTCAGACACCACCGTCAGAGAGTCCAGTTCCACCCCCACAACATCACTGGCCTTATGAATGAGTCTGTTGATTCTGTTGGTGTCTGCTACCCTCAGCCTGCTGCCCCAGCACACAACAGCAAACATGATAGCACTGGCCACAACAGATTCGTAGAACATCCTCAGCATCGTCCGGCAGATGTTAAAGGACCTCAGTCTCCTCAGGAAGTAGAGACGGCTCTGACCCTTCTTGTAGACAGCCTCAGTGTTCTTTGACCAGTCCAGTTTATTGTCAATTCGTATCCCCAGGTATTTGTAATCCTCCACCATGTCCACACTGACCCCTTGGATGGAAACAGGGGTCACCGGTGCCTTAGCCCTCCTCAGGTCCACCACCAGCTCCTTAGTCTTTTTCACATTAAGCTGCAGATGATTCTGCTCACACCATGTGACAAAGTTTCCCACCATAGCCCTGTACTCAGCCTCATCTCCTTTGCTGATGCACCCAACTATGGCAGAGTCATCAGAAAACTTCTGAAGATGGCAAGACTCTGTGCAGTTGAAGTCCGAGGTGTAGATGGTGAAGAGAAAGGGAGACAGGACAGTCCCCTGTGGAGCCCCAGTGCTGCTGACCACTCTGGCTGACACACAGTGTTGCAAGCACACGTACTGTGGTCTGCCAGTTAGGTAGTCAATAATCCATGACACCAGGGAAGCATCCACCTGCATCACTGTCAGCTTCTCACCCAGCAGAGTAGGGTGGATGGTGTTGAACGCACTGGAGAAGTCAAAAAACATGAAACTACAAGGGTAAAAACAAACCATCATGGGAATCATATATAGGCCTCCAAATAGCAGCAAAGATGTGGGGTTGAGATTGCAAAGGGAGCTGGAAAGGGCATGTAATAAGGGTAATGTCACAAATGTAATGGGGGACTTCAATATGTAAGGGGATTGGGAAAATCAGGTTGGTGTTGGATCACAAGAGAGGGAATTTGTTGAATAACAATGAGATGGCCTTTTAGAGCAATTTGTGCTTGAGCCTATTCAGGGAAAGGCTATCTTGGTTTGGGTGTTGTGTAATAACCCAGATCTTATTAGGGAGCTTAACGTAAAGGAACCCTTAGGAGGCAATGATCATATGATTGAGTTCATACTGCAATTTGAGGGAGAAGCATAAATCACATGCTCAGTATCACAAAGGAATAAAGGGAATTACAGAGGCATGAGAGAGGAGCTTGCCCAGGTGGATTGGAGGAGGATATTGTCGGCAGCGTAGTCATCTGGCTGTAGCTCACCATGCTCAGAATAGATTTGTCCCAAAGAAGTTTTCAAATGGCAGGTGTAGGCAACCATGACAGACAAGGGAAGCTAAGGACTGCATAATAGCCAAGGAAAGGGCATATATGGTAGCAAAATTGAGTGGAAATTTGGATGATTGGGAAGCTTTTGCCCAACAAAAGGCAACTGAAAAAGCTATAAGAAAGGAAAAGATGAAATATGAAGGTGAACTAGCCAATAATATAAAGCAGGAATCTAAAATTTGTTAAATAAAAACTAAAAGGGAGATGAGAGTTGATAGTGGACCACTGAAAAATGAAGCTACTGAGGTAGTGATGGGGATAAGGAATTGGCAGATGAACTTAAATGGGTACTTTGCATCTGACTTCACTGTGAAAGACACAAATATTGGGCCAGATGTCCATGAGTGTCAGCAAGCAGGAGTGAGTGCCATTGCTATTACAAAAGAAAAAGTGCTAGGCAAGCTCAAAGGTGTTAAAGTGGATAAGTCACCTGGACCAGATGGACTACATCCCAGAGTCCTGAGAGAGGTTGCTGAAGAGATAATGGATGCATGATCTTTCAAGAATCACTTCATTCTGGCATGGTCCCAGAGGACTGAAAGATTATAAATGTCACTCCACTCTTTAAGAAGGGAGGAAGGCAAAAGAAAGGAGATTATAGGCCGATTAGCCTAACCTCAGTGGTTGGGAAAGTGTTGGAGTCTATTATTAAGGATGAGGTTTTGGGGTATTTGGAGACTAATGATAAAATAAATCAAAGTCAGCATGGTTTCTGTAAAGGGAAATCTTGCCTGACAAATCTGTTAGAGTTCTTTGAGGAAGTAACAAGCAGGGAGGACAAAGGACAGGCAGTGGATGTCACTTACTTGGATTTTCAGAAGGCATTTATTAAAGTGCCACACATTAGGCTGCTTAGCAAGGTAAAACCCATGACATTATAGGAAAGGTACTGGCATGAATAGAGGAATGGCTGACAGGCAAAAGGCAGTGAGTGGGAATAAAGGGGTCTTTTCTGGTTGGCTGCCAGTGATTAGTGGTGTTCCTCAGGGATCAGTATTGGGACCACTACTATTCACATTGTTTGTCAGTGATTTAGATCGTGGAATTGATGGCTTTGTGGCAAAGTTTGCAGCCGATACAAAGATAGGTGGAGGGGTAGGTAGTGCTGAGGAAGCAATGCAATTTCAGCAAGTCAGACAAATTGAAAGAATGGGCTAAAAATGGCAGATGGAATATAGTGTTGGGAAATGTGTGATCATGCATTTTGGTTAAAGGAACAATAGTGCAGATGATTATTTAAATGGGGAGAAGTTTCAACCATCAGAGGAGCAGAGTAACTTAGGGTTCCTCATGCAAGACTCCCAGAAGGTTAATTTAAAGATTTCCTGTGATAAAGAAGGCAAATGCAATGTTAATATATGAAGAGTGTTTGGCAGCTTTGGGCCTGTACTCACTGGAATTTAGAAGAATGTAGGGGGATCTCACTGAAACCTACCGGATGTTGAAAGGACTAAACAGAGTGGAAGTGGAGAGGATGTTTCCTGTGGTGGAGGTATCCAGAGCTAGAGGGCACAGCCTTAAAATTAAGGAGCAATCTTTTAGAACAGAGGTAAGGAGGAATTTTTTTAGCCAGAGGATAGTGAATCTGTGGAATGTTCTGCCACAGACTGCCATGGAGGCCAAGTCCATGCATATATTTAAGTTGATAGTTTCCTGGTTGGTCTGGGCATCAAAGGATATGGTAAGAAGGCAGGTGTATGGGGTTGAGTTGGATCCAAGATCAGCAATGATGGAACGGTGGAGCAGACTTGATGGGCTGAATGGCCTAATTCTGCTCTTATATTTTATGGTCTTATGGTCTTCAGGAAGACCCACGTCCTTCAGCAGATCACATGCAGGAGAAATGTTGACCATTAGATCATAAGACTGTAAGACATAGGGACAGAATTAGGCCATTCGGTCCATGAAGTCTACTCTACGATTCTATCATGGCTGATTTATTATCCCTCTCAATCCAGTTCTCCTGCCTCCCCTCGTAACCTTTGACCCCGTCGACTAATCAAGAACCTATCAACCTCTGGTTTAAATATACCCAATGACTTGGCCTCCACAGCCGACTGTGGCCACAAATTCCACAGACTCACCACTCTTTGGTTTTGAAAATTCCTCCTCATTTCTGTTTTAAAGGTATGTCCCTCTAGTCTGATGCTGTGCCTTCTGGTTCCAGACTCACTCACTATGGAATTCTCTGCCACAGGGAACAGTTGAGGCCGGTTCATTGGCTATATTTAAGAGGAAGTTAGATATGGCCCTTGTGGCTAAAGGGATCAGGGGGTATGGAGAGAAAGCAGGTACAGGGTTCTGAGTTGGATGATCAGCCATGATCATACTGAATGGCGGTGCAGGCTCGAAGGGCCGAATGGCCTACTCCTGCACCTATTTTCTATGTTTCTATGTTTCTATAGAAAGCAACATCCTCACGTCCACTGTATCTAGGCCATTCAATATTTGATACGTTATGGTAATGCCCATCCATAAAACCAATAATTTGTTTTTACAGATAAATGCATTGATTCTACATTTTTTGTTCTATATCAGACACAGTGTTAAGTAACAAGGATGGTCACAGCAGCTGAGTTCATCTCTGGGAAAGAATTTTCTTGTGAAGAGCAGTCGTTGCGGATTTACAGAAGGTCTGATCCCTTCAGGACTAATGAGCTGTCACTGTCATCTATGCAGCCTGTCTATAAAATCATGCTCACTTTTTGCCCGCAGTTGCCCTTTTACACAAATCTGACTAAAGCCATAAAGCTTGCTTGTGTATCATGAAAAGATATGTCCCAAAGCACTTTACAGACAGGAAAACACTCTTTGAAGTGTAGCCGTGTTGTAACGTAGCAACAGCAACCACAATCTCGCTGTGCAAAGGAAGATCCCACAAAACATAACATCACCGGTGAAGTTGATTGAGGGGATAATCTTGTCCCAGCAAACTGAGGGGAATTCTCATCCCCTTCTTTGAATAATGCTTTAGGACCTTTTGCAGGTCAGCTGGGAGAGTGATAGGGCCCCAGTTTAAACTACCGTATAATACCTTTGACAGTACAGCACTCTTTGTCAATGGCTCTGATATGAGTATGTCCACTAAGCCACAGTTAACTCCCAACAAGTCTCTGATTAACGTATATTGTATCTGTACTAGCCGTGGCTTAGTACTTGACATTTGTAAATCTCTTTCTCTACATTGGACTTCACTGACATTCATGCACTGAGTTAAGTTACTTGGAATGGAGCTGAACTAATAGGAGACTTAGAACATAGAACAGTACAGCACAGGAACAGGGCATTCAGCCCATTATCTCTGTGCCAAGCCAAGCACGATGCCATATTTACCTAATCTCATATCCCTTCATTTTCATGTGTCTATCCAAAATCCTCTTAAATGTCACAATCGTGTCTGGTTTCAGTACTGCTTCAGGCAGCACACTGAAGACAGCTACGACTCTCTATGTAAAAATAATTAGCCTCACATATCCCCTGTAAATGTTCCCCCTTTCACCTTAAAGCTATGTCCTCTAGTATTTGACATATTTTATCCTGGTTGAAAAATACAGAGCTCCTTCCTCAATCAGAGCTAATTGAACCCAAATGGGACTCGGGGCATTCCAGAGTTCAGAGTTCAGTTCCAGAGCCAGTACATTCTCCCCATGAACCACATGGGTTTCCTCCAGGTGCTCTGGTCTGCTCCCACAGTCCAAAGTTGTACCAGTCAGTAGGTTAATTGGTTATTGTAAACTTCCTGCTATTTAGGCCAGGGTTAAAAGGTCTGTTACTGGGTGACACAGCTCATTGGGATAGAAGGGCCTATTCTGTGCAGTACCTCGAAATAAAATTTAAAAGTTAAAAATAACGTGGGTGCTCTGGGAGCACTGTGTGGATTTGCTGCATTCTCCAACAAGTAGTGCTGACCTATCAGCTCAAGAGTCACCAGGGTATCCACTGATACATGTGAACAAGTGATCGATACTGACCTTCTGTCGAGGAATGAGGCATCAGTCAAATGCCACCCAGCTTATCATTAACAAACAAAACCACTGTCTTGTGGCTTTGAATTTAATATTACGTGGACCTTAAAAGACATTATGTTAATGCTGACATTAAATTATCTAAACACTTTAGACAAATACCTCCATTAAAATAGAGGGCACAGGAACATAGTGCAAAGTTATTATCTGCCTTTGCTGGTATTAGTAGTGTGTAGGTTCAAGGCATTAAAAATAACAATGAATTTGTGACCCTTTCACTTGCCTCCCAACACTGCACTTTCTCTGTAACTGTAACATGACTGTATATTCTGCATTCTGACTCAGAGACAGATCCAAGATCAATCACTCAGTAGAAACATCACATGAAATAGAAACATCCCCATCAGCAGTAGCTGTTATTGTGACCATCTGCACCACTACTGTTAACAAGAAGGTGTGAGTACTGCAATCTCTGACAGGAAATTAGAACGAATGTTTATGCAGGAAAGGGGAAACGGGCTAGAAATCATACTCTGCTAATTCCACCTGATAAAGATATCACTAAAGATCAGATTTACATTTAACATCGCTGGCATATGTCATAGAATTTATTGTTTTATGGCAGCAGTACAGTGCAATATGTACATAATGATTAATAACTATAAAGTAACAATGCAACGTGAGAAAATATGCAGACGCTGGAAATCTGAGCAACACATACAAAATGTATGATGAACTCAGCAGGCCAAGCAGCATCTATGGAAAAGAGTACAGTCAGTATTTCGAGCCAAGACCCTTCATCAGGGCCGATGAAATAACAATAAGAACAATATATAAAAAATTAAATTATGCAAGTATTGCATAAAGAGAGTGGATAAATAGTGAGGTAGTGATCATGGGTTCAATGTCCATTCACAAATTTGATGGCAGAAGGGAAGAAGCTGTTCCTGAGTGAGTGTGTCTTCAGGCTCCTTGA
Organism: Hemitrygon akajei; assembly: GCF_048418815.1. Classification (NCBI taxonomy): domain Eukaryota; kingdom Metazoa; phylum Chordata; class Chondrichthyes; order Myliobatiformes; family Dasyatidae; genus Hemitrygon; species Hemitrygon akajei. The sequence goes on along the minus strand of NC_133144.1, from coordinate 68,712,987 downwards.
TGTTAGCAATTAATCTACCAGATCAACAAATCTACAGAAAAGTAACACTGCTCTGAAATGGACAGAATAACATTACAGTGTGCAAAGATCTAGAGGTGCTGGAGCATTTGAGAGAGATGCTGCCAGAATGATTGCATCATAACCTCAGAGTACAAACATTGTACATGGGCATTTTGGTGTCATAACTGGTTTGGCCAAGATTGATTCGACCCTGACCCTGGTTTCAAGAGTTCTGTCTCTAGATATAAACTGGAAGCAAGTTTCGTGGACAAGAACTATCCTTAAATTGTTAGAACAGTAACAGCGCTCTTAAAGCAAGTCAAGAAAGGCTCTCTGAAGCCCAAGGTTTTGTGTAAGACACTCTAGTTAGACAAAACCAATTGTGTGGAAAGAATTTAATGCTTATATTACAGATACGGCAGCAGAAGAAATATTTACATTGACTATTTACTCTTGTCCGTAGATGCTGCCTGGCTTACTAAGTTCCTCCAGCACTTTTGTGTGTTGCTTCCATTTATTTAATTTGAAATTGTGGAATGTATTTAACTACCAGCCTTGACTGTGATTCTGTGTGCTGATAGTGTATAGTTATAAATAATATAGATAATATGGAGAGTCCAGAGGAGGTTCACAGGAATAATCCCAGGAATTAAAGGGTTATGTATGAGGACTGATGGCTCAAGGCTTGTATTTGCTGGAGTTTAAAAGGATGAAAGAGGATCTTACTGTAACCTATTGAATATTGAAAGGCCTAGATGGATTGGATGTGAAGAGGATGTTTCCTATAGTGGCTGAGTCTAGGAGCAGAGGGCACAGCTTCAGTATACAAGGACATCCCCTTTGAACAGAGATGAGAAAGAATTTTTTTAGCTGGAGGATGGTGAATCTATGGAACTAATTGCCACAGATGGCTATAGAGGCCAAGGGATTGGGTATATTTAACATGGAGGTTGATAGGTTCTGTTAAGGGACAAGGCAGGGAAATAGGGCTGTGAGGTATTGTGAATGAGGGTTGTAAATCAGCCTCGATGCAGCAGACTTGATGGGCTGAACAGCCTAATTATGCTCCTATGCCTTATGGTCTTATATCACTTCCCTGAGAAACAGCCTTAGTGGCTATGGGAGTGACTCTAGTGAGGAAAATGTGAAAAGCAAATTGATTTAGTTTGAGAGGGTGGAATATTCAAATACTCTTTACTCAACTCTCAGACAAATGACCTTCAAACTCAGAGGTTAACGCAGTGTGAACATCAGTAAAATGGACAGCATCGCCCCTGGCCCTCGGCATCCTGGAACATTGGCCCCCACCTCAGCACTTGACTGTTCCAGGTCCCGGCTGTGCTGCCAGTGTCCTGCACTGGGAGCTGACACTGGCCACTGTGGGGCTGGAGAACAATAAGTAGTCGATGTTTCTGACCGAAATCTTTGTTTATTCCCCTCCATAGATGCTGACCAGCCTGCTGAGTTCCTCCAGCATTTTGGCTTTCCAGCATCTGCAGAATCTTTTGTGTTTTGGGTAAAGCCGCAAATGCTTTGGAAAAACATGCGCTTTTTTCATTTCCTGTGTATCATTTTTTACGTAAGGTTTTTTTGTGATAACAACAAGCCCACTGAGCATTCCCATTGGGTTATATTCACCCGGGATGTGCATTACACGTGTCCTGTTATCAGCTTAGTGGACAAGTCCCCCAGCCTCAACGTTGGGAACTTGGCCTGTTGAAGGGTCTTGCCCAAAACATTGAGTTCCTCAGCATAGATGCTGCCTGACCTGCTGAGTTCCTCCGGCATTGTGTGTGTGTGTTGCTCTGGATCTGCAGAATGTGTTGTGTTTAGTGTGGGGACCCATTAGCTCGGGGCCCAGCGGAGCTGCGAGTCCGCTGGCCAAGCAGTGGAATGCGACTGTAACACCAAGTAGCCGGAGAAGCCGAGACGTTTTTATTCAGATGTGCTTACCCGTCAACATATCCCGTTTGAACTCCCTTTATAAGTGACAAAGGATACAAGTCCAATATTGATCGGGATGTCGCAAAATATCTTTCTAGTCCAGCTTTTATTTTTTAACACAAGATCCTGGATATTTTTATTTACGAGCGCAAAATGAAATTGCTTCATCAGTTTGTCTTGAAAGTATTTAATGACACGCCCAGGGGCATAAATGGATTCACTTTAATTACCGAGAAGCCTTCTCTTCCGTTAGTGAAACCACTCGTCCTCAGCTACAAGTCGGTGTTGTGACGTTCAGATTAATTTTAAATCTTCCATGCGCACCGAGCTGTTTTGTCAAGACAAACAAGGCTATGAACACGAGAAGGAAGCTGTAATTCGCATTCGGATCACACTCTGAGCTGAGAGCTGTGTCCTCACACCACTCTCGCTTTTCATAACAGACCACTGCCATCTAAAATTGGTTGTGAAGCGACAGTACTCATAACTACAGCAAAGATCGTTAATTATAGTCTGCAGACAGAAACAGTAAGGCAGTGCTTTCCATTTTAGCTTGCCTGACGCAGACTGTTTAATGATATCACTGTGATAACAAATACTCCATGCACTCTTCTACATCTTTTGTCCCAATACTTATGAGAGGACTTTAGGGCTTTTCTCTTCGGAGGAAGGAGGATGAGAGGTGACTTGATAGAGGTGTACAAGATCATAAGATATAGGAGCAGAATTAGGCCATTTGTCCAGTCAAGGTGCTCCGCCATTTCATCATGGCTGATCCAATCTCCTTCCTGCCCTGCTCCTGCCATCTCCCCTTACCCCTTCATGTGGTGACAAATCAAGAATCTATCAACCTCTGACTTAAATATACCCAATGATTTGGCCTCTACAGCCACCTGTGACATCAAATTCCACAGATTTATCACTCCGGCTGAAGAAATGTTTCCTCATCTCTGTTCTAAAAGGACATTCCTCAATTTTGAGACTGTGTCCTCTGGTCTTAGACTCCCCCATCATAGGAAACTTTCTCTCCATGTCCTCTCTGTCAAGGCCTTGCAACGTTCAATTAGGGAATCCTGTACAAGGACTCCTAAGTCCCTTTGTACCTCTGATTTTTGAATTTTCTCTCTGTTTAGAAAGTAGTCTATGCTTTCATTTCTTCTACCAAAGTGCATGATCATACACTTCCCAACACTGTATTCCACCTGCCACTTCTTTGCCCATTCTCCTAATCTGTCTGAGTCCTTCTGCCAGCGTCTGTGCTTCCTCAATGTCAACTGCCCCTCCACCTATCTTCATATCGTCCACAAGCTTGGTCAGAAAGCCATCAATTTCATCATCCAATCATTGACACATATTGTAAAAAGAAGCGGTCCCAATATTGACCCCTGTGTAACACCACTAGTCACCAGCAGCCAACCAGAAAGGGCTCCCTGTATTCCAACTTTTTGTCCCCTGGCAAACAGCCATGCTAGAATCTTTCCTGTGGATACCACGGGCCTATAGCTTGTTAACATAGAACATATAGAACATAGAATAGTACAGCACATTACAGGCCCTTCGGCCCACAATGTTGTGCTGACCCTCAAACCCTGCCTCCCATATAACCCCCCACCTTAAATTCCTCCATATACCTGTCTAGTAGTCTCTTAAACTTCACTAGTGTATCTGCCTCCACCACTGACTCAGGCAGTACAATAGAACAGCCTCATGTGCGGCATCTTATCAAAGGCCTTCTGAAAATCCAAGTACACAACATCAACCAATTCTGCTTGATATTTCTTCAAAGAATTCCAACAGGTTTGTCAAGAAGACTTTCCCTTGCGGAAACCATGCTGACTATGGCCTATTTTATCATGTGCCTCCAAGTACCCTGAAACCACATCCTTAACAATTGACTCCAACATCTTCCCAACCACTGAGGTCAGACAAACAGGCCTATAATATCCTTTCTTCTGCCTCTCTCCCTCTTGAAGAATGGAGTGACATTTGCAAATTTCCTGTCGTCCAGAATCATGCCAGAATCTTCTTACTAATGCCTCCACAATCTCTTCACCCAGCTCTTTCAGAACCCTGGGGTGTACACCATCTGGTCCAGGTGACTTATCTACCTTCAGACCTGTCAGTTTCCCACAAACCTTCTCCCTAGTAATGGCAACTTCACACACTTCTGTCCCCTAACACTTTTGAACTTCCGGCATACTGCTAGTGTCTTCCACAGTGAAGACTGATGCAAAATACTTATTCATTTTATCTGCTATTTCCTTGTCCCCTATTACTTCCTCTCCAGCATTGTTTTCCAGCAGTCCAGTATCCACTCTCACCTCTCTTTTACACTTTACGTATCTGAAGAAACTTTTGGTATCTTCTTTAATATTATGGCTAGCTTACTTTTGTATTCCATCTTTTTCCTCTTCATGACTGTTTTAATTGCCTTCTGTTGGTTTTTAAAAGTTTCCCAGTCCTCTAATTTCCCATTAATGTTTGCTCTATTATTTGCCCTCTCTTTGGCTATGATGTTGGCTTTGGCTTCCCTTGTCAACACTCTAGCACCACACTGCCTTTAGAATACTTCCCACAAACAAGAAAATCTGCAGATACTAGAAATCCAAGTAACACACACAGAACACTGGAGGAAATGAGGCTGCTGAAGGGTGTCAGCCAGAAACGTCGATTCTTTACCCTTTTCCATAGATGCTGCCTGGCCTGTTATGTTCCTCCAGCATTTTGTCTGTGTTATTTAAAAAACTTCTTCTTTGGGATGGATTTATCCTGCACCTTCCAAATTGCCCCCAGAAACTCCTATGATAAGAGGTAGAGATAGAATAGACAGCCAGAGATTTTTTCCAAGGGCAGAAATGAATTATACAAGGGGACATAATTTTAACATGATTGGAGGGAAGTGTAAGGGGATGTCAGGGGTAAGTTTTTCACTTAGAGAGTGGTGGGTGCATGGAATGTGCTGCCACAATGGTGGTAGAGGCAATACATTAGGGACATTTAAAATACTTAGATAGGCACATGGATGATAGAAAATTGGTGAGCTATTTCAAAGGGAAAGTTCAGATTGACCTTAGAGCACGTCAGCACAATGTCATGGACCAAAGGGCCTGTAATGATCTAAACCTAAACTGGTGTTGACATCACTGCAAGCCTTAAGAAGCTCTCATTCTGACGGTAACAGGGAGACAGCAATGGGGTTCACTGAGCATATACAGATGCCCCGGGGTGTGATCAGAATTCAGATCAGCAATTTCCTTGTACCTGTTGCTAAGATGAGATAGAGAATCCTAACAGCCTTTCACCCTGTGTTTCAGGTGAGGCCTCACAGCTTGAACTTGCCCTGTGTGTCAGACCCTGACCAGGTGAGATCTCACAGCTCGATACCAGCCCTGTGTGTCAGACCCTGACCAGGTGAGGTATCACAGCTCGATACCAGCCCTGTGTGTCAGACCCTGACCAGGTGAGATCTCACAGCTCGATACCAGCCCTGTGTGTCAGACCCTGACCAGGTGAGGTATCACAGCTCGATACCAGCCCTGTGTGTCAGACCCTGACCAGGTGAGGCATCGCAGCTCGATACCAGCCCTGTGTGTCAGACCCTGACCAGGTGAGGTATCACAGCTCGATACCAGCCCTGTGTGTCAGACCCTGACCAGGTGAGATCTCACAGCTCGATACCAGCCCTGTGTGTCAAACCCTGACCAGGTGAGGCATCGCAGCTCGATACCAGCCCTGTGTGTCAAACCCTGACCAGGTGAGGTATCACAGCTCGATACCAGCCCTGTGTGTCAAACCCTGACCAGGTGAGGTATCACAGCTCGATACCAGCCCTCTGTGTCAAACTCTAACCAGGTGAGGTATCACAGCTCGATCCCAGCTCTTCTCCTGTCTGTCAGACCCTGACCAGGTGAGGCATCGCAGCTCGATACCAGCCCTGTCTGTCAGACCCTGTGCAGGTGAGGTCTCAAAGCTCAGCACCAAATCTTCACCCTGTGTATCTTGATAGTGATAATTAGGTACAATCTGCATCGGGTTAGTAACTGTGAGATAAAAATAAGTAGCTAGCATGAGGAAGCTACGATCTCTCATTGCAGTTCCAATGTAGTTACTGTTCTGGTTTTAATGTATTCTGTTGAATTTTAGGATCTTTATTCCTGTGATTGGATTGGTCTTCCTTCTCCAAGCTGTCAGTGCCTTGCCCGTGGTGAGTAATATTGAAAATAGCAGATTTCTTTAAGGGATTTGCATGCATTTATTCTAATGGAATGAAATATCTTGTATATTTAGAGTTATAGAGTTATTCATCAGGAAAACAGGCCATCAGATAGGCTATCTGATGGGCCCATCCTGTCCATGCCAACCAAGTTGACATAGCCCAACCAACTTGTCCTTGCCGTCCAAATTGTCTACTGAGCTATTCCTGTTTCCCTGCATTGGGTCCATACCCTCTTAATCTTTCACCTGTTCAAGTACCAGTCTAAATGTCCTATACACATTATAATTGTAGAAAGATAGATACTTTATTGATCCAAAGGAAAATTATAGTGGCAGAGTAGCATTCCAAGTGCACAGCTTTACAATAATTAGAAGAGAAGTAAGAAAGAATAAAAATAAGTTACCTTAAAAATAAAATGTACAAGATTTACAAGTTAAAGATTACAAGATCACTTCCCCGGCTGTAGGTTGACTCATTACAGAACCTAATGGCCGAGGGTAAAATGACCTCATATAGCGCTCCTTGGATCAACACTGTTGTCTTAGTCTATTACTAAAATGCTCCTTTGTTCAGCCAAGGTGGCATTCAGAGGGTGAGAAACATTGTCCAGAATTGCCCGGATTTTCTGTAGGGCCTTTTGTTCTACCACAGCCTCCAAAATGTCTAGTTTGACTCCTGTAACAGGGCCAGCCTTTCCAATCAGTTTATTGAGCTTATTCGCATCACCCGTGTTGATGCCATTGCCCCAGCACACCACCACATAGAAGTTTGTACTGACAACAATAGACTGGTAGAAAATGTGAAGGAGAGGCCTGCATACTTCAAAGGTTAAGTCTCCTCAGGAAGTAGAGGTGACTCTGGCCCTTCTTGTACACAGCCTCTGTGTTGATGCTCCACTCAAGTCTGTCGTCCAGGTGTTTCCCCAGGTACTTGTAGGTCCTCACCACATCCTCATCCTCACCATCAATAGTAACAGGGAGCAGTGCAGGCTTAGTCTTCCTAAAGTGCATCATCATCTTCTTTGTTTTACTGATGATGAGCTACAGATGATTCAGCTTGCACCATTCGGCAAAATCTTCCACCAGGGGGCCCTGTATTCATCCTCCTGTCCCACCTTTACCACTTCCTCTTTCACATCCCTTTTTAGAAGACATTCATAGTTTCAGAATCAAATCGGAATCAGGTTTATTATCATTAGTATATCTCGTGGGATCTATTGTTTTGCAGCAAAAGTACTAAATGACAATAAAAGTATATATAGAAAAGAAAATTAAATTAAGTAAGTAGTGCAAAAAGAGAGGAAAAGTAGTGAGGTAGTGTTCATGGGTTCATTATCCATTCATAAATCTGATGGTAGAGGGGAAGAATCTGTTCCTAAATCATTGGTGTGTGTCTTTAAGCTACTGTACCTCCTCCTTGATGGTAGCAATGAGAAGTGGAGCATGTCCTGGGTGATGAAGACCCTTAAAGAAGGATGCCACCTTTTGTGGAATCGCCTTTTGAAGTTTTCCTCGATGATAGGGAGGCTAGTGCCCATGATGGAATGGGTTCTTTACAACTTTCTGCCACTTTTTTTCTGATCCTGTGCAGTGGCCTCTCCATACCAGACAGTGATGCAACCAGTTGGAATGCTCTCTTTCTGCACTATTCTTGGTTGGTGCGACTGTAATGAAACCCAATTTCCCTCAGGATCAATAAAGTATGTCTGTCTGTCTGTCTGTCTGTCAATGTAGAAATCCGTAGAAATTTGTGAGACAATTTGGTGACGTATCAATTCTCCTCAAACTTCTAATGAAATACAGCCACTGTCTTGCCTTCTTTATAATTGCATTGTTATGTTGGGCCCTGGATACATATAGATCTCAGAGACGTTGACACCCAGAAGCTTGAAACTGCTCACACTTTTCACTTCTGATCCCTTAACTTTCCCTTCCAGAAGTCCACAATCAATTCCTTGGTCTTAAGAGCAAGATTGTTGCTGTGACTCCATCAACCAGCTGATCTATCTGGCTTCACATAGTTCTTTACACATTGGTATAAAATAAAAGTGCATAGAATTTGAATTACCATTTTGTGTCAACAAAAACATCAATAAGCACAAACTCAATCAGATACTCCATCACCAGAGCACACCACAGCCCTTCTTGAAACTCAAGCCCAGAGATGAGGTGCAAAGAATTCCTCTTGACCTTGAAGATCGTGAGGCATGAGTCAGTACCCAGAAGCCCTCCAAAAGCTGAACTACTAGGGCACATAAGGGAGTGTTTCCAATACCTAATGCAAGGATAAAGTTGTCTGTGACACTGTGAATGAATTTTGTGAACTTGGACATCACCGGTAAAGCCAGCATTTACCAACCAGTGAGACATCTCCTGGAGTAATGCGTGCAATCTGCCTGTACTTGCCATAGTGAGAGGGCCGAAACAGATATTCCTGAGATGGCAGGTCTGTCATACAAGAAGAGATTGAGTGCACTTCAAGGGGTGTTCTCTGGAGTTTAAAAGAATGGAAGCTGACCACAATGAGACATGTAAAGTAACGTTAGAAAGCTACATAAGAACATGAGAAGAAGGAGCAGGGATAGGCCATCTGGCCTGTTGAGCCTGTCCGGCACTCAGTAAGATCATGGCACCATCTCCACCTACCTGCCTTTTCCCCATAACCTTTCATTCCTCTATGATGCAAGAATTCTGCTACTGTCCAAAATACTGGGGGAAGATGTTTCTCCTTAAGGTCTAGGACAAGCATCAGAGTTTTAATATAAAGGGTAGGCCAAATAGAACTGAAATGGAGTGAAATGTCTTCACTCCGAGAGTGGTGGTTTGTGGAACACTCTAACTCATGGCTTACTCGACGCTCTGTCATTGCACTCAAAACAGAAAGTTGCTAGATTTCCAGATACATGAGGAAGCAAGAGATTTGAGGATGTGGAAGGAAAATGATTCTTGCGGTAGATCAGGCATGATATTTTGTAAGGTCACTTGGCTTTTTTTCTGCTTTGAATGTCTAAGGTTGGGTTTTTGTGTACATGGAAAACGTGATTAAAAAATCCACCATGCTCTACAGCATTTTATTTCATGTTAATGGCCAAGTGTTCATACAACATATCCAGCATCTCCAGCATATTGCAGGACACTTGACTGAAAATCCTCCCAGCAGCAATGTTGCATTCCAGTGACCGCCTGAAGGTGGGTGCAAAGCTGCAGTAGGTTCACGTCAAACTAGAAGGTGAGACCATTGCATGGGCATAAATAGACCTTATTCCAGATCACTGCCCTGAGTGTTCTGAGTTGGAACATAGGATATAGAACACAACAGCACAGCACAGGCCCTTTGGCCCACAATGTTGGACCAATCTTTCAGCTATTCAAATATCAAACTAACCCTTACCTCCATTTTTCTATCTAAGATATAGGGACATTTAAATGTCCCTATTATATCTGCCTCTACCGCCACCCCTTGCAGGGTGTTCCACACACCCAACATTCTCTATGTAAAAGATTTGCTTTTGACATCCCCCCTATACTTTCCTCCAATCACCTTAAAAGTATGCTCCCTCATAGTAGTCATTTCTGCCCTGTGAAAAAGTCTCTGGCTCAGTCTATGCCTCTTATCATCTTGTACCACTCTATTGAGTTACCTCTCATCCTCTTTTGCTCCAAAGAGAAAAGCCCTCGCCCTAGCTCGCTCAACCTATCCTCATAAGGCATGTCCTCCAATCTGGCAGCATCCTGATAAATTAACTGTGCACCCTCTAAGTCTTCCACATCCTTCTTATAATGACCAGGACTGAACACAGTATTCCAAGTGTGGTCTAACTAGGGTTTTATAGAGCTACGTTACCTCACAGTTCCTAATCCCAACGCCAATATGAACGAAGGTCAACACACCACATGCCTTATCAACTTACATGGCAACTCTGAGGGATCTACAGACACGGACTCCAAGGTCCCTCTGATCTTCAACACTGCTAATAACCATGCCACTAACCCTGTATCTGCCTTCAAATTCGTCCTTCCCAAGTGAATTGCCTTATAATTTTCTGGGTTGAATTCTATCTGCCACTTCTCAGTCCAACTCATATCCAATCAATGTTATCCCTGACAACCTTCAACACTATCCACAACACCACCAGAGATCATAGGCACCAACCTTCTAAAATTAACAAGGAAGGTGAGATGCCTGCTTCACTTTCATTTAAATCTGGTAAAGGTCACGGCTGTAGGAACTGGAGTTATCATTAAGTTCCAAGAAGTAAAATTAATTGTTACAACATGCCAAAGAAATGTAAGAACCCTTGTCGATAGCTAGAGAAGTCTGTGACCATCTGCTGAATCATCATTGCTCTAGCTCAGATTTCCTTCTTGGACTGACCGGCACCAAGTCAGTTAAGTGGGATTAAACACAGACATTCCAAAGTCGACAACATCCAAACTTCCTCTTCCTTGCTGTTATTTGTCAATTTACTATTGGAAATATTTTATTATTAATCATATCTGAGTTTTACAGTTATTGGTTCCAGGTATGGGCCTCAAATTGTTTAGTCCCCCTGTGATCTATGTTTTGTTTGACAGTTTGTATATTAATCAGCCATATGATAGCAACAGGGGTGAAATCAGAGCCATTTCCCACATCCCTAGCAAAGTCTGCCATGAATTATTTTATTTAGTACAGAATGGGCTCTTCTGACCCAATGAGCCTACAGCCCAGCAACCCACCTACTGAACCCTAGTCCAATCACAAGACAATTTACAGTGACTAATTAACCAACCTGGTACAGCTTTGGGCAGTGGAGGAAACCAGAAAACCCAGTGAAAACCCACGCTTTTCCACAGGGATCCTGACAGAGGGTGATGAGATTGAACTCCGATACCAACACTCCAACTGCTACACCAGCGCAGCACCCAATTATGACCCGAGAACGTGCCCATTTAAATTAAAGATTAAACCAAGGATACTTATCTTTACTTTTCTACCTCAACCAATCGTAAAGTATGTAGAATTTATAATTCTGATAAGTTAAGGTCAATGTGTGGTAATGCCATCATTAAAATTAAATTTTTGGCTATGTGATGATGACTGTGATTTTTCTGCAATCTCTGTTCCATGTTTTCCTGTTCAGGGTACACTGAGTGCAAATTAGCACCAACAGTCAGTGGCCACTTTATTAGGTACACCTGTGCATAGGGTCATTAATGCAAACATCTAATCAGCCAATCATGTGGCAGCAACAATGCATAAAACATGCAGACATGGTCAAGAAGTTCAGTTGTGGTACAGACCAAACATAAAAATGGGGAAGAAATGTGATCTAATCGAGTTTGTCTGTGGAATGATTGTTGGTGCCAGATGGGGTGGTTTGAGTATCTCAGAAACTGCTGATCTCCTGGAATATTCACCCACAACAGACTCTAGAGTTTACAAATAAGGGTCTGAAAAACTAAAAGAAATCTAATGAGTGGCAGTTCTGTGGGCAAAAATGCCTTTTTAAGGTGAGAGGTCAGAGGAGAATGACCAGACTGGTTCAAACTGACAGAAAAGTGACAGTAACTCAAATAACCACATGTTACAACAGTGGTGTGCAGAAGAACATCTCTGAATGCACAACACATCGAACTTTGAAGTGGATGGGCTACAGGAGCAGAAGACCATGAACATACACTCAGTGGCCACTTAATTAGGTACAGGAGGTAGCTAATAATGTGGCTGCTGAGTGTATAATCTATTGATATTATTCAGCTAATAAAGATAATTATTTTATAAGTGGACAAGGTATTCATGTTTCTATAGTCAATATTTACCTAACTGAATGAAGGTTTATAATCTGGGGAGTAAGTTCATACACTAATTATTAACACTGGATGATCCCATGCCTGTCATGAGCACAAGACCATCTAACCTGCCACAAGGATATTTTACAAACACCTACTCAGAACAGGACAACCTGTTCCATTACTGTGACATTTTAACTTCATGTTGCTTTGTGTCCTTTGGAATACTATTCTGATTTTAACTCCAATCTGTGTCAAGTGTGTTAGAATTAAACTGACTTTGAACCATAAAGTTGGCATTTCCTCAGAATTCCTACAACCTGCAGAGAAATAGGAATGCAATTGTCAGCTGGATATTCAAGATCCATGTTGAGGAATAATGTGCTAGCTCGCAGTGACATCTAGCCCCTCATTTACATTACATTTCCATATCCTTTTGTTCCCATGCTGCAGAAATCCCACTCAGAGGATGTCCCATCTCCCGATCAGTTGAAGGATCAGAACTGGATCTATCCTAGAGTCCCAGATAATCCTCAACACCAACTCCAGCCTGAGGATCTGCGTGAGAGTCCAATGAACGAGCCGGAGGAAGATCGCGATATGATACATCATGGTTCAGATTTTCCTCAACAGGACCTTCTGCTGAGGATGAACCAACTAGCTGAAGCTTTAAGCCTTCAGGAACATCGCTTGCCGGTAGTCTTACCTTATGAGCCAATGAATGAGCCAGAGGAGGATCGGGATATGATCCATCATGGGTTCTGATGGCCCTACCATGCTTTAATAGCCCAAGCTGAAGATCCTGTTCACCTTGGTGACATCTTCACAGAAAGCGATCAGGCAAAACCGTCAGATTGATCTTGTCTAAAACATGAAAAATATGGGTGTAATAATCACAGTTTCTGAATGCTTCAACAATGATCAACAGAGAAATAAATGAACAATTCTTTATTAAATCATCATGTTGTCAACCCAAACTGAAAATATTTTACTTGCAATAGAACTACTCAGAATCAGAATCAGGTTTAAAATCACTGGCATATGCTGTGAAATTTGCTCTGTTATGCGACAGAAGTACATTACAATACATAATAATAAAAAACTGTCGATGACAGTAAGGAGTGTGTGTGTATATATGTATATATATATATATATATATACTGAAAAAGAGAAAAAAAGTAGCAAACACAAGGAAATCTGCAGATACTGGAAATTCAAACAACACACACAAAATGCTGGTGGAACACAGCAGGCCAGGCAGCATCTATAGGGAGAATCTCCCTATAGATGTTGTTTAAAAAAGTAGCGAGTTAGAAGAGATCATGGGTTCAAAGTCCATTCAGAAATTGTATGGCAGAGAGGAAGAAGCTGTTCCTGAATCACTGAGTGTGTGCCTTCGGGCTTCTGTACCTCCTCCCTGATGGTAACAGTGAGAAGAGGGCAGGCCCTGGCGATGGGAGTCCTCAATGATGGACGCGCCTTTCTGAGGCATCACTCTTTGAAGATGTCCTGGATGCTGGGGAGGCTATTACCCATGATGGAGCTGACTGAATTTACAACTTTCTGCAGTTTATTTTGATCCAGTTCCGTGCCCCGCCCCCCACACCAGACGGTGATGCAGCCAGTTAGAATGCCCTCGATGGTACGTCTGTAGAAATCTGGAAGTGTCTTTGGTGACATTCCAAATGTCCTCAAAGTCTGAATGAAATATAGCTGTATTGATAATGAAATTATTTCTGATTTTGCACAATGCACTCAGATATTATCAACTAGATAGCAATATCAGTCAATGCAGAACATCTTCAACATTTAACTCAATGAAGACAACATCTTGGGCTTGAAATTATCCCGTGGGATAACAGTGGAAATTCCCTCAGAGATGCTGAAACTGCACAGGAGGGAAACCATTGGATCACAGCTAGGAGCATGAATTCCCAGCAGTTTCTGCTTTCATTATAGGAAGGGCCCTTTGAGTACAGCCTGTCGCTCCATATGATCAGGTCTGAGGCTCTTCAACAAAGCATTTCAAAGAAGGATTTTACACAGGGTGTGATGGGTGTATGAAACACACTGCCTGGGAGGGTGGTGGAAACATATATATTAATGACTTTGAAGAGATGTTTAGATAGGCACATAAATGTGACGGAAATAGGATATGGGCATGGTGTCAGCAGAGGGTATTAATTCAATTGATGCAACACAATTTTGTGGGCTGAAGGGCCTATTCCTGTGCTGTACTCTTCTATGAGAAGGGGGAAAGGAAGGTGGCCAAGGCTGCAGAGAAGTGAACAATCTCTCTTTCAATCTTTTTATTAATATTTAGAATATTATGAATGAGATACAATTCAAATAATGGTAAGGGATTACAAATATATAGACTCCCATTATACATAAAGTAATACATAAACAATGAATAGAGCATAAGTAAGTTTCCCAAAACATAAACCATATAGTATATATATGAACAAGGTAAGTTTAGATATTTCATAATATATAGTGTAAAAAAGAGAAAAAAAAATCTATCTAAGAAAGTTAGCTAATCTACTAATCTAGTATCAAGAAAAAGGAAAAAAAACAAAGAAGAAAAAAAAAATAAAAAAAACTTTTAAAAAGAGAAAAAAAAAAGGGCTGTTCATAGTATCTCACGAGTATACATAAACATCAATGACGTCAACTCCGATCCTCTCAACATACATACGATTAAAGCTGAAAAAAAAACAATAAGCCCGGCACAGGGCCATTACATCATATGAAAATATTGAATAAATGGTCTCCATATCTTTTCAAATTTAATAGAAGTATCAAATACAGCACTTCTAATTTTTTCTAAATTTAGACATAACATAGTTTGAGAAAGCCAATGAAATACCATGGGAGGATTAATTTCCTTCCAATTCAACAAAATAGATCTTCTAGCCATCAAAGTGAGAAAAGCAATCATTCGACAGGCGGAAGGAGATAAGTGAAGTAAGTCCATCATCGGTAAACCAAAAATTGCGGTAATAGGATGGGGTTGTAAATCAATGTTCAATACTGCCGAAATAATATCAAAAATATCTTTCCAATATTTTCTCAAAAGTGGACATGACCAAAACATATGAGTTAAAGAAGCGATTTCTAAATGACATCTGTCAAGAAGTGAACAATCTGCTGTGACATTCTACGGGTTAAGCAGCATCGGTGGGGGAGAAGGAATTGTCAAACTTCTGTATTCATACCCTGCATTATGACTGACAAGACAAATTAAAGGAGAAGAGAGAGATGGCAGGTCCAGATACAAACAAAAACACAGATAAACTATCTAAACAACAACACACACAAAATGCTGGTAGAACACAGCAGGCTAGGCAGCATCTATAGGGAGAAGCGATGTCGACGTTTCGGGCCGAGACCCTTCGTCAGGACTATCTAAACTATCTAAAGATAGTGGGTTCACTATCGATTACTACAGTCTACAATGCCCCCAGATAAAAGTTGGGGACTTGTTCCATGAGCTTGAGTTGACCTTGTTGCAGCAATGATAGAGGCGACACACACAGAGGGTCGGAGTGGGAGTAGAACAGAGAATTAGATTGGAACGGGACTAGAACTCAGGGTCACGCTTATGGGCTGAGTGCAGGTGCTCTTTTCAAAGTGATCACCAAGTTTCAAAGTTCGAAGTAAATTTATTGTCAAAATTCATATGTGCCACCACATACTGCCTTGAGATTTATTTCCTTGTGAGCATTTGCAGGAAAATGAAGAAATTCAATAGAATTGATGGAAAACCACACATAGACAAAGATTGACAAGCAACCAATGTGCAAAAGGAGAAAAATTGTGTAAAAATAGATAGATAGATTAGCTATACAGACAGACAAATAATACTGACATCATGAGTTGTAGGGACGTGAAAGTGAGCCTGTAGTTTCAGATAAGTGAAGTTATCCAGGCCAGTTCAGGAGCCTGGTGGGAGTAATTGTTCCTGAACCTGGTGGCGTTGGACCAATGGTTCTTGTACCTCCTTCCCGATGGCAGCAGCGAGAAGAGAGCATGGCCTGGATGGTGGGGGTCCTTGATGATTGTTGCAATGCTCCATATAGATGTGTTCAATAATGGGGAGGGCTTTCCTGTGATGGACTGGGTTGTATCCAGCAATTTATGAATACTCCTCCATTCCTGGGTATTGGTATTTCCATACCAGTCAGGATACTCTCCAGTGTGCATCTGTAGAGGTCTGACAAAGATTAAGTTGACTTATTTTTAGCCTGTTGCCAAGTTTGCAGGTGATATGAAGATTGGCGGAGGGGCAGGTAGTTTTGAAGAAACAGGTAGGATGTGGCAGGACTTAGACAGATTAGGAGAATGGGCAAGAGAGTGGCAAATTAAATACAATGTTGGAAAATGCACGTTCGTGCACTTCGGTAGTAGAAATAAATGTGTAGACTATTTTCTAAATGGGGAGAAAATCCAAAAATCTGAGATGCAGAGGGACTTGGGAGTCCTTGTGCAGGCACCCTAAATGTTGAGTGGGCAGGTAGAGTCAGTGGTGAGGAAGGCAAATGCAATGTTAGCATTCACTTCAAGAGGTCTTGAATACAAGAGCAGGAATGTGATGCTGAGGCTTTATAAGGCACTGGTGAGGCCTCAGCTTGAGTATTGTGAACAGTTTTGGGCTCCTCATCTAAGAAAAGATGTGCTGGCATTGGAGAGGGTCCAGAGGAGGTTCACTAGGATGATTCCAAGAATGAAGGGGTTAACATACGAGGAACATTTGATGGCTCTGGGTCTGTACTCGCTGAAATTTAGAAGGGTGCTGGGGGATCTCATTGAAACCTTTCGAATGATGAAAGGCACAGACAGAGTAGATGTAGAAAGGATGTTTCCCATGGTGGGGGAGTCTAGGACAAGAGGGCACAACCACAGGAAAGAGGGGTGTCCATTTAAAACAGAGAATTTCTTTAGCCATAAGGTGATGAATCTGTGGAATTTCTTTCGGCAGGCAGCTGAGGAGGCCAAGTCATTGGGTGTATTTATAGCTTGATAGGTTCTTGATTGGACATGGCATCAAAGGTTACAGGGAGAAAGCCAGGGATTGGAGCTGAGGAGGAGAAAAAAAAGATCAGCCATGATTGAATGGTGGAGCAGACTTGATGGGCCAAATGGCCTAATTCTGCTCCTGTGTCTTATGGAAATACTGAATCTGCATAGATTATGAACGCAAAGGCCTGTGTCATGCCTTCTTTGTGAATCTGGGTTTGCGTGAGCACTGAATACAGTTGGGCTGTAGGTCCCGTTTCTGTTCTGTATGGCTCTCTATCTCTACGTTGTGTGAGAGGGAGAACAGTACACTGTACTGGGAACCGTACACTGCTGAAGAGCATTGCTAATCTCACATCACACTGGCTGTTCAAACCCTGCAATTAACAATTCTGGATATGAGCAACTTTTTTTAGCATGCATTTCCTCTCTTTTAAAATATTAAAGTGTTAATATTTTACAACAAAGTGGGTGACTGCAACAATTGCCCTGAGATTTAATGACTTGCCCATATTTGCATTTTATATGACATGTTTGGGGTTTGAATTTAATCTAATTTTGATTGAGGGGGCAATCCCCAATGCCAATGCAGGATGCGGAATCACTGGAGTTCAGTGGATGAAGTTGGCCACTGTCTCCCTGGTCCCAGTCAGTCAGGGTCAAACCCACAGACGGTTGGGAAATGTTTACCATAGACCAACTCTCTGTGCCGTTTGCTGCCATTCTCTGCAAGCCTTGGCCAATTGTGCATTTGAATGTAATTTTGGATGACCTTTCTAAGCATATTTTGAAATACCTATGCGCATATTTTTGGTTTAATATACATGTGGCATGGTAACATAGTGGCTAGCATAATGCTTAACAGCACCAGTGATCTGGGTTCAATTGCTGCTGCAGTCTGTAAGGAGTTGTATATTCCCCCTGGGTGAGTTCTGTGCTTCCCCCACATCCAAAGGATGTACAGGTTAGGGTTAGTGAGTTGCGGGCGTGCTGGTGCTGGGAGCATGGTGACAGTGGCAGGCTGCCCCCCAGCACATCTTCGGAACGCGATGGTCTTTTGACACATTTCACAAAACGTTGTGATGTTTCAAGGCACAAGTGACAAATAAAGCTAATCTTTATCATTAAAAAATTAATTCTGTCATACATTTTAAACGCAAAAGATTTTGCAGATGTTGGAAATCCAGAGCAACACACACAAAATGCTGGAGGAACTCAGCAAGTCAGGCAGTATCTATGGAGAGGAATAAACAGTCGACATTTCAGACTGAGACCCTTCATCGGGACTCTGTTGTACATTTTGCTCTGTTAGGTCCATCTGGGCTCAATACATTGCAGCTCAGAGTAATGTATCCTGCAGAATAATTCTTTGCTGATTCAGATGTGACTGATCTGTATGCTAGCTTTGAAATATTACCTTTCAAATTGCATATCCCTAATCTGGTTGTATGATTTGAAAAGGAAATGCAGAGTGAAATCAATAGGCAGCTGGGTGTCATTCCCAAAACCAAAAGATTAAGACCAGATTGAGTAGATAGCCAACACCCACAACAAGGCATTGCTGGTCCTCAAAGACAAGATGAGTGAACAAAGCTGCAATTGATGGTCAGAATCTTGCTGTCCCTGGTCTTAATTACCTCTTCAACAATAATTACCATCTGAAACTCAGCCACATCTCTAACATTTCGTTCAAATTCCAATTACTTGTCCACGACTGGGGAGAGCACCATCAATTTGGCTGTCATTCGGAACCTTACAGTTTGGACAAGGGACCCATTTACCTAGTGGTATTTAGCAATGTAACCTGGTACCAGCACTGGTTAGTGTGGTGTATGGTACACTCAGTGGTTTCAGAGGGAGCTCTCCTGATTGCAGACTACTTCAGCTGAACGGCAGGGATGGTGAGCGCGATGAAGAGTCATGCAAAGACTTGGAAAAGGGAAATGTGCTGCGTCATTTTTAACAAAACCTGCTGACAGCGTAGATTTTGACTCTTATGTGTAAGGGTCGTGATGCACTGTCAATAACTCCAAAAGACTGGAAGTAGAGTAAATACTGAAAGGCTTTTATTAGCAGTAAAATGGAGCACATCCATGCTGGACGACTGTGGGAGGAGCAGAGACACAATCACCTTTATCCAGGGGTCTGTGGGAGGAGCCACAGGAGCAGTCAGCAGAGGGGCGTGTCCAGACAGATATACATGGTTTACCACATTCACCCCTCCTTTTTAAAAAGAGAATTCCACGGGGTGAAGTGACTGACAATATTTAAAACAAGTATATTTACAGGTCAAGTCTATCAGGCGGTCGAGTCCATCGCTACGATCTACGTAGCACCGGTGGTGATTGCACCAGCGACAGTGGTTGTGCTGGCTCCAGCCTGACTTGAGGTGCCAGCCCATTAGACGTCAGTAATCCCTCGTGCGTGTGCGTCACGCCCGGTATGGGATTGTCGTGAGGTGTCCATGTAGGGCTTGGAGTGCGCAGCATCTCGTGGGTATATATATTGGTGGGTACGGGGTTCATAGTCACCATGGAGTGTTCAGGGTAGGGGTCGGGTGCTCCTGCAGGCGCCAGACCACGGACGGAGACCGTGTCCTCCCACCCATCAGGTAAGACCACGTAGGCATACTGGGGGTTCGCATGAAGTAGGTGAACCCTCTCGACCATCGGGGAGTATTTATTGCTCCTCGCATGTTTCCGGAGCCGCACTGGCCCTGGGGACGTCAGCCAAGCCGGTAGGGAGGTCCCAGTGACAGACTTCCTGGGAAAAGAAAAGAGTCGCTCATGAGGGGTGGCATTGGTGGACGTGCATAACGGAGCGGATGGAGTGGAGTGCCTCGGGGAGGACCTCCTGCCAGCGAGAGACCGGCAATCCCTTTGACTTAAGGGCTAAGAATGTGGCCTTCCACTCAGTGGCATTCTCCCTCTCCACCTGTCCATTCCCCTGGGGATTATAGCTCGTGGTCCTACCAGTTGCAATACCCCTAGCCAACAGGTACTGGCGCAGCTCGTCACTCATAAAGGAGGACCCTCTATCACTGTGGATATAGCAGGGATATCCGAACAGAGTGAAGAGCTGGCGCAGGGCCTTTATGACTGACGTGGCAGTGGTATCGGGGCAGGTGATGGCAAAGGGGAACTGCGAGTACTCGTCAATTACGTTAAGAAAGTACACATTGCGGTCGGTGGAGGGACGGGGGCCCTTAAAGTCGACACTCAGTTGCTCAAAAGGGGCGGGTGGCCTTGATTAGTTGTGCCTTTTTGGGTCTGTAGAAATGCGGTTTGCACTCTGCGCAGACTTGACAGTCCCTGGTCATCGCCCGGATCTCCTCAAGGGAGTAAGGCAGGTTCCAGGCTTTCATGAAGTTGAAAAGCCAGGTTACCCCCAGGTGGCAAAGATTTGCATGTAGGGCGTATAGCTGGTTGAGCTGCGCGCTGGCATATGCTCCCCGGGATAGGGCATCAGGGGGCTCATTGAGCCTTCCAGGCCGGTACAGGATATCATAGTTGTAGGTGGAGAGTTCAATTCTCCACCTCAAAATTTTATCATTTTTGATTTTGCCCCGCTGTTGGTTGCTAAACATGAATGCAACTGAGCGTTGGTCGGTCAGCAAGGTGAACCTTTTGCCGGCGAGATGGTGCCTCCAGTGCCTAATAGCTTCCACTATGGCCTGGGCTCCTTTCTCCACCGTGGAGTGCCGAATTTCAGGGCTTGAAGGGTATGAGAGAAGAATGCTACCGGCCTTCCTGCCTGATTGAGGGTAGCAGCCAGCGCGAAGTCGGAGGCGTCACTCTCTACTTGGAAGGGAATGGTCTCATCCACCACATGCATTGCTGCTTTGGCAATGACCCCTTTAATGCGGCTGAAGGCCACATGGGCCTCGGGTGAGAGGTGAAATGTTGTGGACTTGACTAGGGGGCGGGCTTTGTCTGCGTAGTTAGGGACCCATTGGGCGTAATAGGAAAAGAAGCTCAGGCACTGTTTGAGGGCTCTGAGGGTGGTGGGAAAAGGGAGTTCCAACAGGGGGCGCATACGGTCGGGGTCAGGGCCAATGACTCCGTTCTCCACGACACACCCAAGGATAGCAAGTCGGGTGGTTCTGAACACATACTTGTCCCTGTTAAAGGTAAGATTAAAAGCTTTGGCCGCTTGGAAAAATTTTTGGAGTTTGTTGTCGTGATCCTGCCGGTCGTGACCGCAGATGGTGATGTTATCCAGATATGGGAACGTGGCCTTCAGTTGGCACTGGTCCACCAACCGGTCCATTTCCCTCTGGAAGACAGATACACCATTCGTGACACCAAAGGGGTTGCGCAGGAAGTGATAAAGCCTGCTGTCCACCTCGAAGGCGGTGTAGGGGCAGTCCTCTGGTGGATGGGAAGCTGATGGTAAGCGGATTTTAGGTCTATGATCGAGTATACCTTGTACTGAACTATCTGATTGACCATACCTGCGACGCAGGGTAGGGGTTACGCGTCAAGCTGTGTGAACCTATTGATGGTCTGGCTATAGTCCACGACCATCCTATTTTTCTCCCCGTTCTGAACAACGACCACCTGGGCCCTCCAAGGACTTGTGCTTGGCTCAATGAACCCCTCCCTGAGTAGCCGCTGCACCTCCGACTTAATGAAGGCCCTGTCCCCCACGCTGTGCCTCCTGCTTTTAGTTGCCACAGGTTTACAGTCAGGGTCAGGTTGGCAAACAGAGGTGGGGGAGGGATCTTGACGGTGGAGAGGCCGCAAGTGGTGTCCGTAGTGCGGCTGTTGGCATGGTGTCGGGTGGGACGTGCGGGTCGGTGTGTGTGTATGGTCAGTAGTGGGGTATGTGATGAATTCCCACAGAACTGGGGATTTCTGACAGCGATTGGTGGGAGGGGCCCGTCATACTCCATTGTCATGCTTTTCAGGTGGCTCTGGAAGTCGAGCCCCAATAGCACAGGAGCACACAGTTGAGGCATGACCAGTAATGTAAAGTCTCGATATTCTGTGCCCTGCACCACTAGTGTCACTACACAGCCCCCCCCCCACCCGGATGTCTGTGGAATGCGACCCAGAAGCCATGGCGACCCTATGGCTTACCGGCCGTGTGACAAGTCCGCAACGCTGCACCATGCCCGGGTGGATAAAACTCTCCATGCTGCCCATATCAAACAGGCAGCTTGTCCTGCACCCCTCCACCAGGATGTCCATCATTGACCTTGCGGGGAGCGCTTTGATCGAGGGGCATGGAGGCCAGAGTTGAATCACTGTCTTGGTCCGGCGTGGTGGGGTGCCCGGTAAGCACCCGTGGGTCATAGGCAGTGCGAGGAGGTGCCGACCAAGATGACCACCCCCATGCCTCGCACGCAGCGGGCAGGCATGATGGCGACGACCAAGATAGCCACCCCCATGTCTCGCACGCAGCGGGCAGACATGATGGCGACGACCAAGATGGCCACCCCCATGTCTCGCACGCAGTGGGCAGGCATGATGGCGACGATCAAGATGGCCACCCCCATGTCTCGCACGCAGCGGGCAGACATGATGGCGACGACCAAGATGGCCACCCCCATGCCTCGCACGCAGCGGGCAGGCATGATGGCGACGACCAAGATGGCCACCCCCATGCCTCGCACGCAGCGGGCAGGCATGATGGCGACGACCAAGATGGCCACCCCCATGCCTCGCATGTGGCGCTGCTCGATCCCGCTCGCAGTTTGGACTTACAGGCCTTGGTGAAGTGGCCCTTCTTTCTGCAGCTGGAGCAGGTAGCTTCTCGGGCCAGGAGGTGTTTTCGGGGGTGCTTCTCGAGTCCGCAGAAGTAACACTTCATGGACTCGCAACTGGCAGCAGCCGTGGTCAATTTGCCAATGGGTTGCGGGGTCTGCGGCGTCCATGAGGCTGTCGGGAGATCGTGTGCCTGGAGAGAGTCAGAGTTGTGCAGAGCGGTCTCCAACGTGTCGGCCAGCTCAATCGCCGAATGTAAGGTAAGATCAGCATGTTCCAGCAGCCGCTGGCGCACCTACACTGACCTGATCCCAGTGACGAAGGCGTCTCTTACTAGCAGCTTCGCATGCTGTTGCATCGTCAGCCCGCCGCAATCGCAGGCCCGCACGAGTGTCTGTAGGGCCCGGACAAACTCGGCGCTCGACTCTCCAGGCCGCTGCTGCCGTGTCGCTAAGCGATGTCTTGCATAGACAGTATTTCCCGGCTGCAGGTATTGTCTTCTGAGGGCACTCATCGCGCTGTCGTAACTCAAATGGTCTCTAATCATCGCATAGACCCGTGGACTGACCCTGGAGAGGAGAACTCTGCGCTTTGCGGCAGACTCGGTCACTTCAATCTCCTCCAGGTATGATTCGAAGCAGGCTAGCCAGAGTTCGAAAGCATTGCCAGCCTCAGGTGTTTGCGGGTTGATGTCCAATTTGTGGGGTCTCAAAACGTGTTCCATGCTTTAAAATTACTGCTAATAAAATTGATGGACTATCAATAACTCCAAAAGACTGGAAGTAGAGTAAATACTGAAAGGCTTTTATTAGCAGTAAAACGGAGCACATCCATGCTGGATGACT
Source organism: Hemitrygon akajei (assembly GCF_048418815.1). Lineage (NCBI taxonomy): Eukaryota > Metazoa > Chordata > Chondrichthyes > Myliobatiformes > Dasyatidae > Hemitrygon > Hemitrygon akajei. The sequence continues at coordinate 68,689,484 of NC_133144.1, read as the reverse complement.
GTGGGAGGAGCAGAGACACAATCACGTTTATCCAGGGGTCTGTGGGAGGAGCCACAGGAGCAGTCAGCAGAAGGGCGTGTCCCGACAGATATACATGGTTTACCACAGGTCGTTACGACACGCACCCATCCGTGCCAGCCTCCGGGGCTGAGACGCTCTAACTCCCCGGAGTAGGGCTAGCTGGCGCAGTCTCTTTAAAGATTCAGGACAGTCCCACTAATTCGCTATCATGTTTCAGGCACCAAGAATTCAGCACTTAAGGAGCACCTGAATTGAGGTTCACTGCTCGATCATTAGCCTACTCGTGATTTCATCTAGTGTTTGTTTTGTGTTCCGAGTCTCGATCTTTGCCTCGGATACTTCAGCATTTGGATCCAAGACATCCTCGTTAAAGACGCTCGTCACAACAGTTTTCGCACATTAAGGTTTACGTCTGTGAAGTAAACTTAATAGGAAACTCTTCCTTTTGGACTGCCAAGGTCAAAGAAAATGTTTTATCAGGACACGTATCTGTTACCCATATTCATTTTCTTGCAGGAATGCACGGGGAAAATAAAGAAATACAATACAAAGTATTTTTTTTTAAACTATAAACGACAAAGACTGACAAGCAACCAATGTGGAAAGACAAATTGAGCAAATAATTTAAAAAATAAATAACCCTGATGTGAGTTGTAAAAAGTCCTTGAAAGTGAGTCAATAGGTTGTGGAACTAGTTGAGGTGAGTAAAGTTATACACGCTGATTCAGGAGCCTGATGGTTGAGCGGTAATAACTGTTCCTGAACCTGGTGATGTGGGTCCTGAGGCTTCTGCCCAGGTAGAGTAGCAAGGAGAGAGCATGACCCGGTTGGTGGGAGTACTCCACTACTGCTGCAAAAAACCAAATCAAATATCACTCCACTATTTGGGTATTGAGACCAGAATGTGTGATGTAACAGAGTGGATAGCTGCAAATCTCCTAGCAGCAGAGTTCACTCACGTGCTCCAAGTAATCACATCCCTTCTTCCATAGATGCTGCCTGGCCTGCTAATTTCTGCCAACACTTTGTATGTATTGCATTTTATCCAACACTCAGCCTGGTTTACCACTCCAAATACCCCTCTTTGGTTTACCCTGCCACATACCTCTCCCCAGTTTACCCCTCTATATACCCCTCCCCAGGGAAATTTATCATGGCCAAAGCACCTACCAGTCATCATTGCTGGTAATACGATATCTCAGTGGACACGGAAGATTCTGTAGATGCTGGAAATCCAGGGTAATACACACAAAATGCTGGAGCAACTCAGTAGGTCAGGCAGCATCTATTCAGGGGAATAAATCCTGATGAAGGACATCAACTGTTTATTCCTCTCTGTAGATGCTGCCTGAACTGCTGGGTTCCTCCAGCATTTTGAATGATGTTCCAATATATGTTTTTAAGTTTTAAGAATTCTGTTTGTCCTCCATAAGTTGTATAATTCTGAGTTGCCTGGGACTAGATGACTAGATGAAGACATTTTTGACAGTGAGTTAAGTCATTAAATCATACACAGTTGTTGCAGTTTATATTCCTAGCACATCCACACTCTATTGAGGTAGAGAATTCTGGAAGATGAATGACACTTTGAATGTAGAAATTTCTCCTCATCTCATTTCCAAATAGATGACCACTAGGCCTGTAAGAAAGTCCTCTAGCTCCAGCCACACAAACCAGAAGAACCTCACTGCATCTACCTTCATTGACAAAGAAATGGCAGATGAACTTAATGGGTACTTTGCATCTGTCTTCATTGTAGAAGGCACTAGCAGTGTGCCAGAGATCCGTAAGCAGGAGTAAGTGCCATTACTATTACAAAGGAAAAAGTGCTAAGCAAACTCAAAGGTATTAAGGTGGATAAGTCAAGCGGACCAGATGGACTACATGCCAGAGTCCTGAGAGTGGATGCTGAAGAGATAATGGATGCATTTGTCATGAACTTTCAAGAATCACTTGATTCTGGCATGGTTCCAGAGGACTGGAGGATTGCAAATGTCTCTCCGCTTTTTAAGAAGGAAGGCAAAAGATAGGAAATTATAGGCCAGCTAACTTAACCTGAGTGGTTGGGAAAGTCCAGAGGACTTTCACAAGAATGATCCCAGGCAGAGTATAGAGCATAGAACATAGAACAGTACAGCATAGGAACAGGCCCTTCAACCCACGTTGTTGTGCCAAACCAATTAAATTAAATTCCAGCGTTTCTTGAATCACTGTCATAACACTTGCAGTTCTCAGCAAATCTTCCTTATTTATAAGACTTTTAAGATATCACCAGAAATCCTTTTCTTTTTGAAGTGTCAAGGTGAATTATATTTTAAACAAATGTCTTTGATACATTTCATTCACAACCTAGTGATTTACTCACTGCTACAGATTGGATAACTGAGTCCACAAGTTCTCCAAGGACTGAATAACGAGGATTGACATAAAAAATGCTTTTAAAATCTCTGCCATTTCCCGACTCTTGGTTTTATTTCAACCCACCATCTTCTTTGAAGAACTCACTGTTAAAATAGTTGGGAGATATTAGTGGGAGATTTCAAATTTCTCAACATCATCTGGGCTACCCAGAGTGCAAAAGAACGACATGGAAAAGATTTTATGTGGTATGTCCAATATTGTTTCCTCACACAACATATAAACCTTAAGACCTTAAGATATAGGACTAGAACTAAGAAATTCATCCCATTGAGTCTGCACAGCCATCCCATCATGGTTGAATTATTATCCTTTGCAATCCCATTCTCCTGCCTTCTTCCCATGAGCTTTGACACCCTGACTAATCAATAACCTCTCAACCTCTGCTTTAAATATACCCAATGAATTGGCTTCCATAGCTGCCTGTGGCAATGAAACTAACAGATTCACCACCCTCTGGCTAAGAAATTCCTCCTCAATTCTGTTCTAAATGGATGTCCTGCTGAGGCTGTGCCCTCTGGTCCTAGACTCCCCACACTACTGGAAACATCCTCTCCATGTCAACTCTACCTTGGCCTTTCAATATTCAGTAGGTTTCAATAACATCCACCCTCATTCTTCTAAACTTCAGTGAATATAGGCCCAGAGTCATCAAACACACCTCACACGTCAACCCTTTTGTTCATCCTTGTAAACTTCCTCTAGTCCCTCTCCAATGCCAGCACATCTTTTTGTAGATAATAGGCCCAAAACTGCTCACAATATTCCAAGTGTGGTCTGACCAATGCCATATTAAGCCTCAGCATTACATCCTTGCTCTTACATTTAAGTCCTCTGGAAATGAATGCTAATATTGTATTGCCTTCCTTACCACCAACACAACCTGCAAATGAGCTTTTAGGGAATCCTGCACAAGGACTCCCAGGTCCCTCTGAACCTCCGAATTCTGAATTTGTTCCCCTGTTAGAAAATAGTCTCTGCCTTTATTCCTTCTACCAAAGTGCATGACAATACACTTCCCTTCACTGTATTCTATTTGCCACTTCTTTGTCCATTCTCCTAAACTACCCAAATCTTTCTGCACGCTCCCTGCTTCTTGCCACTATCTTTATATCATCCACAAAACTGGGCACAAAGCCATTATTTCTGTCATCCAGATTATTGACATATAACATGAAGAGTAACAGACTCAAAAATGGCCCCTTCAGAACATCACTGGCCATTGGCAGTCAACCAGAAAAGGCCCACTATTTTCCCACCCAACATATCGATGCAGTTACAAAGAAAACACAACAGCAATTATATTTCATTAGGAATTTCAGGAGGTTTGGTATGTCACCAAAACACTCAAAAATTTCTGTAGATGTATCATGGAGAACATTCTAAATGGCTGCTTCACCACTGTTATGGGGGAAAGTGGGTGGGCAGCTTCTCCACAGGATTGAAATCAGCTGCAGAAAGTTGTAAGCTTAGTCATCTCCATCATGGGCACCAACCTCTGTAGTACCCAGGACATCTTCAAGGAGTGACGCCTCAAAATGACAGCATCCATTACTAAGAACCCCCGTCACCCAGGTCATGCCCTGTTCTCATTGCTACCATCAGGGAGGAGGTACAGAAGCCTGAAGGCACACACTCAACAATTCACAAAGAATTTCTTCCCCTCTGCCATCCGCTTCTGAATGGGCATTGAACCCATAAACATTACCTCACTACTTTTTATTTCTATTTTTGCATTACTTAATTAATTTAATTATATATATATATATACACACAAACACATAGCCCCTCACTGGGCTCATATATAAACTTGGTTTGTTAGTAAGCTCTGCTAACAACCACGGGACCTAGCGGTGAGAAGGTCACCTTTCGTAAACAATAGGCATCCAGGGTCGGTATGATTTGGGGTTCAACCAAACAGGAATGTCCTGATGTTCTGATTAATAAAACCTCAATTTGAGTTAATGCTGTGTAAACACTGCCCATACACAATTGTTGGTTGGCAAGAAATAACAGATAGTACACCTCATAAAATTATAAAGAAAATATATTTACAAATTTCAGCTTTATTGCGCAGTTTGTAGGAAAAAAGAAAAGAAAAGACCCATTAGAGTTAACCCAGTCCAAATGTGCACATAAGGTTGGACCACACTTTGGTGTTGTCCTTTTATTTACCCTCTGGACTCACGGTCTGCATGAAAGCACACACCACATTCCGAAACGTTGCTCAACATCCATCTCAAACAAATCAGCACTCTTTCGGGAATATTGGCCCTTCCTCCTTGGAGCCATTCAACTGCACAAAGCACTCCATGCAAAGGGGACACTCCTTCCCACAGCATCCACAGCTATTTTTCCTCTTGTCCTCTCCACAGCTACCGCCGTAAAGACCCATGCACCACACCATCCATCAAAATCTCAGTCCACCCAGCTCTCTCTGGAACCTTCTCCCAATTCCACCATCCTGATTGGCTGACACAACATTCCTAAGTTGAACATCGTAGCCCCTTATCTTGAGCTGAAACCAAACCATTCTCCCACAGAACACACGGCTTTTAAGGGATTACCTACAGCACAGCAGTAAAAATCTTAACCAGGGCATTACACACACACACACACACACACACACACACACACACACACACACACACACACACTGTAATTCACAGTTTTTTTCTATTATTATGTATTGCAATGTACTGCTGCTGCAAAGACAACAGATTTCATGACACATGCCGGTGATATTAAACCTGATCCTGATTCTGACTCCTCTCTGATGCTTCTGTAGTTCCCTTTACTCAACTATAATACTGATAATCCAACTTTAGCTTCTTCCTTTCAAACTGGGGGCTGAATACTATCATATTAAAGTCACTGTGTCTTATGGGTTTCTTTTCCTTAAGCTCTTTAATCAAATCTGGTTCACTACACAACACCCAATCCAGAATTACCTTTCCCTTAGTGTTCTCAATTACAAGCTGGTCTAAAAGGCCATTTTGTGGGCATTCTACAAATTCCTTCTCTTGGGATCCAACACCAACCTGATTTTCCCAATTTACCTGTACACTGAGATCTCACATGACTATTGTATCATTGCCCTTTTACATGATTTATCCATCTGTTATTTTTATTTGTACTCCACATCCTGGCTACTGTTCAGAAGCCTGTATATAATTCCCATCAGGGACTCATTAATTTTGAACTGGAGCAGGGCCAGCTTTGAGGGCAATAAGCAGAACCTAGCTGGGGTGGACTAGATGACACTATTTAAACACAAAGGAACAGCTGGCAAGTGGGAGGCTTTAAAAAAGGGTTGTATCAAGAATCTAGGGAAGTATGTTCCTGGCAAGGAACCCAGGCTGATGAGAAATATCGAGGTTCTAGTCAGTATAAAGAAGGACATTTACATCACATTTAGGCAGCTGGGTACATACAAATCCCTCAACAAATATGAAAAGTTTAAAACCAAATTTATTGGGGATGTAAGCAGGACAGAAATTGAGTATGAGATGAGATGCATTTAGCAGGCAGAGTTAAAGATAATCCCAAGAGATTCTTCAGTTATATTAACAGTAAAAGAGTGAATAAGGAGAGATTAGGTCCTCTGAAAAACCATCAGGGTCTTTGACGTGTGGAGATGCAGGAGAGGACCAAGATTCTTAATGTTTATTTCTCCTTTGTAATGAGCTCCTTGGGCCTGTGTGGGGTACCGGAGACCAGTGCTGAGGTTTTTAGAGCACATGAATTGGTTCATTGTTGTTTAACGAAAGTTATTGATAGTTTAGATTTCCTTGTGCTCTTTTCGAATGACTCACTCTTTGTAATGCGGATTCCAGGTGCCTTCTGTTTAAGCATGTTAGCTTTATTCTGATAGACTCGAGGATTCAGTGTTACTTGTATTATTTAAGCGGATGCCTGATTAGCTCTAATCACAGGGTCTTAGTTTTGAGAATGTTACTTCTCGCAGTGTCACTGGGCTGAGTCACCAATGTTCATTCTGAATAAACTCTTGTAGCCATCGCTATATCAGAGTCTGCCTTTACTCTGCACTTGGGTTCCAATATTGCCAGCACACATTGTGACAACCTTGGTGTTTATTAAGGAGAATATCATGGATGTCAAACAAAGAAATGATGGTAATATGTAGTGAGGGTTTGGAACATGGGCATATTAAGAGGAAGGAGGTATTTCCAGCACATTAAGGTGGGAAAATCCCCAGGGTCTGACCAAGTGTACCCCCAGACCTTATTTGAGGCCAGGAAAGAAATTGCAGAGGCCTTGTAGAGATATTTGCTTCATCCTTAGTTGTAATAGTATGAGATGAAGAACTGCTGTGTGCTTTTCTTGCAGAAAACATGACTCCAGGTCAACATCCCATACACCATCAATCTACAGGCCATGACAATCAGGGACTTGAGCTATATTATTATTATTATTATTGTTGTTGTTGTTGCTATTATTGTATTTTTAGTTTTTCTCAGCTCAAGCTGGTAAAACCTGATGTACGGGCGTGGCCAAGCACATTCATTTCTCAATTGCTAACAAGTTTCAGACTATTCCAATGCTGTTTAGTATTGTGGCTTTCTGAAGATTTACTTAAATATTGCTGTATAGACCTAACTGTTTAATGCTATTGTGTAGGGACTTTGGGATGATACCAATTGCAGATATTACTATTAGGACATTTTCATGTTCCATAGTCTTACAATTTCCTCTTTTAATTCAGCATATTTCTGGTAGTTTTTGCTTATTGATTTCTGAATTTACTTACTGATTTCTTGAAGAAGGGTCTCGGCCCAAAACATCAACTGTTTATCTATTTCCATAGATGCTGCCCGACCTGCTGAGTTCCTCCAGCATTTTGTATGTGTTCTGTATGTTATGTGTCTTTGGAATAGCTCTATCTATTAAGTCAGTTGGTCTTGCTCGTTTATCCTGTAATATTATATGCAGACAATTATTCCAGATTACCCTGTCTGTAATAACAGATCAGTCATAATATAATTTGTGGGACTCTAACTCTAAAGTTGAACAGGTTTGTATTTATAGTAAGGTATGGTGTCTTTTATGAGTTTATATTTTAAAGCAAGATTTTGGTGAATGATGTTTGCCACTTGATTGTGCCTGTGTAAGTAATCAGATTGAGTTAAACTGCTGCAGGATCCTGTAATGTGTTGGATTGTTTCTGGTTTCTCCTGTCATTTTCTGCATTTATCTTCTTGAATTTATTGATCTTTTATTATGTATTTTTGATCATTTTTTGTGTTAACCACCTGGTTCTGTATTGCTACAAGGAACCCTTCAGTTTCTGCAATGAGGCGCTCAACACTTCCTTGTCGACATCTGCTCAGATCATGGGGACTTCCACTGGTTAACTTTTACTTCTACAGTAAAAATGTCTTCTTTTTTCTGGGTTGTGCTCTCATTCAAATTTAGAGGTGAGTACATTTTATCAGAATTGCATATGCCTGCATGGAGTGCTGAATCCTGTTTTTGTCAATGAAAATATATCTTTATAAGTTTTATCTGACTTATGTAAATATCTTATGCCTGTTGTTCCTCTTCCTCCTTCTGTCCTAGGAAGTGTTAATCTAAGTGTGTTAATCATGGCATGCACCTCAAATAGTCTCTGACAACCAAGTCCAACTCCTGGCCTTCCGGCGGAACTGTTTCTACTGACAGGAGAAAGGGCGAGGGTGGGTCCTAGTGCCTTAAAACCAGTGCTTCGGGTAGATGGAGCTTGTCAGCCTGGGAAGGCAGTCCACCTAAGAGAGGGAAAACTCTGATTTCAAACCTCCTTTGCCTTGCGGCCATACCCACTCATGGGAAAGGCTTTGGGAGTAAACCCTGAGGACAAATCCGGAGCTGGAGTCCCTAAGGCAGTCCGACATTGTCTTCAACCTCGTTCTGGCAACTCCTGCGACGTCACTGGTGCCAAGCTGTATCGGCCCTTGCCCTTCCCTTGGGCAACATTGGTGGTGTGGAGAGGGCAGACTTGCTGCATGGGCAACTACTGGTCTCCCATACAACCCTGCCCAGGCCTGTGTCCTGGAAACCTTCCAGGCGCAGATCCATGGTCTCGCGAGACTAACGGATGCCACCATGCAGGTTAATCAAAACTGTACAGAGCAGAGTGCTTAAATGGGGCCTGACCAAGATTCAATACTGCTTTGCTAATTGGTAATTAATTAGTAATTCATTTATTTCTGTGTACGTGCATGGTCAACAACCATGACAGGATGCTGTTCATCGACTATAGCTCAGTGTTTAATACCATCATTCCCACAATCATGATCGATAAACTCCAGAACCTGGGCCTCTGTACCTCCCTCTGCAATTGGATCTTCAACTTCCTACAATCTGTGCTGATTGGTAATAGTATCTCCTCCTCACTGATGATTAACACTGGTGCACCTTGGGTGTGTGCTTAGCCCACTGCTCTACTCACTCTGTACCCATGACTGCATAGCTAAGTAAAGCTCAAATGCTATTTATACTGTAAATTTGCTGATGATACAACATTGTTGGCAGAATCTCAGATGTGGACGAGAGGACATACAGGAGTAAGATATGCCAGCTATTTGAGTGGTGTCACAGCAACAACCTTGCACTCAACGTCAGCAAGACCAAAAAGCTGACTGTGGACTTCAGAAAGGGTAAGACGAGGGAACATGAACCAACTCTCAGTGAGGGATCAGAAGTGGAGCGAGTGAGCAATTTCAAATTCCTAGGTGTCAAAATCTCTGAGGATCTAACCTGATCCCAACATATTGGTGCAGCTATAATGAAGGCAAGACAGAGGATATATTTCATTGAGAGCTTGAGGAGATTTGGTTTGTCACCTAAAACACAGAAAAACTTCTACAGATGCCCGTGGAGAGTGTTCTGACAGGCTGCATCACCGTCTGGTGGGGAGACGGGCTACTGCACAGGATCGAAAAAAGCTGCAAAAAGGTGTAAAATTAGTCAGCTCCATCTTGGTACTAGCCTCCGTAATATCCAAGATATCTACAAGGAGCAGTGCTTCAGAAAAGTGGCATCCATTATTAAGGACCTCCAGCACCCAGGGCATGCCCTTTCTCACTGTTACCATCAGGTAGGATGTACAGAAGCCTGAAGGCACACACTCAGCGATTCAGGAACAGCTTCTTCCCCTCTTCCATCCGATTCCTATATGGACATCGACCTCACTTTTTTATTATTTCTGTTTTTGAACTGCTGCCGCTAAGTTAATAAATTTCATGACAGATGCCAGTGATATTAAACCTGATTCTGGTTGGGAGGAGGAATGGGGCTTGTTTTGTTGTTGTTGCTTTGTCACTTGTTCTGTTCTGTGTTTGGTTGGCATGCTATGTTGGCGCCGGAATGTGTGGCAACACTCAGGTACATGTGACTTATAAACTTGAATCGTGTCACATGTACTGAGGTACAGTGAAAAACTTCTGTTAGTCCAAACAGGTCATTTCACAAATGTATACATCACAGACGTACAAAAGGAAAGCAGAATGTGTTACAGTTGCAGAGAAAGTGCAGAGCAGGCAGACAAGTAAATTGCAAGGGCCACATTGGGGTAGACTGAGAGATCAGGAGTGACTCTTTGTCATATCAGATTCATATTACAACAGGGTAGATGCTGCCTGGAGCACAGTGGTACATGTTCATAAGCTTTTGTGTCTTCTCCTCAGGGGCAGGGGATTTGGGTTCATTTATCAGGCGTACATGGGAACACACAGTGAAATGCGTCATTTGTGTTAACAACCAGCACATCTAAGGATGTGCAGGGGAAGCCCAGAAGGGTCACCACACATTCTGGTGCCAACATAGCATGTCCACAATGTGGAGACAAGAGAGGGTGGGAGAGGTCCTTGGTTATGTTGACTACTTTCCTGAGGCAGTGGGAAGTGTCAGTTAGGGTCCATAGTGAAGGGAAGACTACAGATATTGGAATCTGAGGAGCAAAGGAGCTGGAAGAACTCAGTGGGTTAAGCAGCATCTGTGGGAGAGAAAGAATTGTCTATGTTGGGGGTTGAACCCTGCTTCAGGACTGAAAGTGGAGAGGTGAGATGGCCAATATAAGGTTATCTCACCTCTCCATTCCCCTTCTCTTTGTGATTCCAATTCACAGCTTCGATGAAAACCAGAAGATGAAATGCAATTGGAATCCCAGCAACACTTTGAGGGAATAGTAGCCCGAAAATTGAAAACTGAACATTGGGAATACCAGTTCATAGCCAAGATTTCTACAAATACTTCTGTGGTAAGAATCTCCATAAACCTCTGAAGCTGATTTTGGAGACACAAGAAGATTCTTAGTTTATGAATGATAGAAAAATGGAAGGCTTTGTGGGGGGAAGGGCTAGATTGATCATGGAGTAGGTTAATGGTTGGCACAATGTTGTGGGCCAAAGGGATATACTGCTCTGTGATGATCTATGTTCCCATCCATCAGTGGAGCTGCTTAGATTAGATTATAAGGCCCACTCTGGAAGGAGGCCACCAGTGGGAAGGTTTTTCAATAAATCTGCACAAGTGACGAAATTATAATAAACCCAGTGTAAAACCGAACAGCTTGTTCTGTAAGGAGTCTCTGTTTATCATCCCTGTGGGTTTTGGCCACTTTCTTCCCACAGTCCAAAGACACACCAGGTAGCTTAAAGGTCATTGTAAATTGTCCTGTGATTAGGTTAGGGTTAAATCGGGATTGTTGTGCCGCTGGGCAGTGTGTCTTGAAGGGCTGGAATGGCCCGTCCCTCGTTGCTTTGCTAAATAAATAAAATAATGAATAACTTACATTTGAAGTATCTTCACTTCACAACTTTATCTGCTGGACTTGTAAGTAATTGGAGGTGGGAATGAGAATTTCCTGAGTTGCAGTAAAGAAATGCAGTCGAGCTCTATCTTTAGTCCCATCAATGTTCGTCATTCCTACCTCCAAATTATTCACTCTGCATCACTAACTGAGAAATCTAAGGATAGAGAACAACTCACTTCCACAGCATTCAGCTCAGGGCCTGTGCTCATGGGAATGAAAGAGTTAACATATGGGGAGAGTTTGATGGCTCCAAGCCTGTTCTCACATGAGCTTAGAAGCATGGGGATGGGGGAATCCTCACTGAAACCTATCAAATATTGAAAGCCCTAGATAAGAGTGGATGTCTTTCTTACAGTGGGAGAGTCTAGGTCCAGAGGGCACAGCATCAGAATAGAACAGGGTTCCCAACTCAGGTTCACAGATCCCTTGCTTAATCGTATTGGTCCATGGCATAAAAAAGATTGGAACTCCTGGAACAGAGGTGAGGAGGAATTTTTATAGCCAGAGGGTGATGAATCTGTGGAATTCATTGCCACAGGCAGCTGTGGAGCCCAGTAAAAAATCTCCTTAATAACCAACTGCCAACAGCCCCCACACATAAGACAAGTGAAGATCCTATCAGAAGAACTGCAGAGATCCAACAGCACAGTGCTCAGAGTACGGAGCAGTGACGTGTGAATCACACCACTTCCTCCTGATAACCAGGTCCGTACTACACTGCTGCATTGCAATCGCTTCCTGCATTATAAATGGGTTTAGTTCATTACTAGCATAGAGGTCAACACAGTACTTTGCAATGTCTGCATTCAGGGTTCAATTCCCACCACTGTCTGTAAGGAGTTTGTATATTCTCCCATGACCATGTGGATTTCCTCCGGTTGCTCCGGTTTTCTCTCACATTCCAAAGATGTACAGGTTAAGGTTTGTAAATTGTGGACATGCTATGTTGGTGCTGGGGGCATGGTGGCATTTGCAGAGGGCCTCCAGCACATCCTCAGGCTGATCGTTGATTCAAGCACTGTGTTTCACTGTAGATTTTAATGTTTTGATGTACAAGTGACAAATAAACCTAATCTTTCTTTCTTTTCTTCTTGGCAAAGGTACGCTTGGTCTATGAACAATTAAGTTTAACTTTGTTGTGTCCAAGGACTTCAAAATCTGCCTGCTTTCCAAAATCCCAACACAACCTCACAACTGTAGGCGAGCCACAGCAGGGATCTCAGACCCACACCTCCAGCCAAGCATTTCCATTGCCTGCCAGAAAGCTGAAGACACTGAGGTAGCTGATCTGCCTGGAGTGGGAGGAGAAAGCCACTGGGAACTTGGAACAAGTCAAACTTGGAACAAACCCAGTCTAAATCTGCAAAGTTACAAATCACCAGCACACGAATCTACTTCACAGTCAAATGGGAATAAGTATCACATTTGAAAGACCGTAGGACCATAAGATAGAGGAGCAGAATTAGGTCATTTGCCCCATCAAGTCTGCTCTGCCATTTCATCATGGCTGATCCTCTCAGCCCCAATCTCCTGCCTTCTCCCTGTATCCCTTCATGCCCTGACCAATCAAGAATCTAGCAACCTCTGCCTTAAATATACATAATGACTTGGCCTCCACCGCTGCCTGTGGGAAAGAATCCCACAGATTCCCCACCCTAGGGCTAAAGAAATTGCTCCTCAGCTCCATTCTAAAGGGACGTCCCTCTATTCTGAGGCTGTGTCCTCTGGTTAGATTCTCCTACCATAAGAAACATCTACTCAATCAAGGCCTTTCACCATTCGATGAGGTCACCCTCATTCTTCTGAATTCAGGCCCAGAGCTATCAGACACTCTTCATATGCCAAGCCATTCAATCCTTGAATCATTTTCATGAACCTTCTTTGAACCCTCTCCAGTTTCAGCACATCCAAGATAAGAGATCCAAACATGCTCACAGTACTCCATCACCAGTACTTTATAAAGTTTCAATATTACAGCCTTGAAAGCTAAAAGGCTTGTTGAAACAACGGTTTTTTTAACAGGAAGATGAAAATGTAATTAATACATAAATGAATACAAATCCCTCAACATAAGTGGATAAAGTGACAGAGACATACAAATCAGAATCAGGTTTAATATCACTGGCATACGTTGTGGAATTTGTTGTTTTGCAGCAGCAGTACAGTGCAATACATAATAATAACTATTATAAATTACAATAAATATATGTAAGAAAAAGAAAATAAAATGTAATTAGTAGTCAAAAAGAGAGGGAAAAATACTGAGGAAGGACTCATGGGTTCATTGTCCACTCAGGTATTTGATGGTGGAGGGAAGAAGCTGTTCCTGAGACATTGAGTGTGTGTCTTCAGGCTCCTGTACCTCCTCCTTGATGGTGGCAATGAAAAGAGGGCATGTCCTGGGTGATGGGGGCATCGAAACATTGTATGACATGCTTGTCTTCAACAGTTGGGGCACTGAGTATAAGCTGCGGGAAGTCACGTTGCAGCTGTATCAACCCTTGGCTGGCCACATTTGGAGTATCCTGGGCAGATTTGCTCACAATACTAAAGGAAGGTTGGGGTGGGAATTTGGAGAGGGTGCAGAACAGATTCACCGGATACCTGGATGGAGTGCATTAACTAAGGGAGGTTTGACAAACTTGATTGTAATCTCTTGTGCATTGTAAGCTGAGGGGGTGACCTGATAAGGGCATTTAAAATTATGGATAAGAGTGTACCCCAGGGTGGAAGTGTCAGTTACCACAGGGCACAGTTTGAAGGTGACAGAAGATAAGAGACTTATGTGGCATGTAGTTTTACACAGATTTCTACCATCGGAGGCGGTAGAAACAACTGCAAAAGTAATGTTTAAGCACGAAAGATTCTGCAGATGCTGAAAATCCGGAGCAACACACACAAAATGCTGGAGAAACTTGGCAGGTCAGTCAGCATCTATGAGAATTAATAATCTGTCAATGTTTCAGGCCGAGACCCCTCATCGGGTTTTAGGAAGCATTTAGACATGAAGAGACAGGACCAGAGGAATATGGACCATGTGAAGGCAGATGGGAACAGTTTTGGTTGGCATCATGGTGGACCAAATGGCCTATTCCTGTGCTGTACTGTTCACTGTTTGGAGTACTACAGAAGAGTTAACACACGCAAAGTGCTGGAGGAACTCAGCAGATTAGGCAGCATCTATGGAAATTAATAAATAGTCGATGTTTTGGGCTGAGTCCCTTCTCCAGGACTGGAAAGGAAGCAGGAAGACACCTGAACAGTTTGAAATTTTTCTACCGCCTGTTCTCTTCTGGGGTTACATTTCTAAATTAGAAAAATTATTTGCACCTTCATCTCCTACGATGATTTAAAACTAAAGAATTATTATTCTTGGGATTGCAATATTGGTGTTAATATGAAAACCAATCAGCAACATAGGGTGCTGAATGACCTAATGAGGATACAATAGTAAAGTTGTTAGAAGGACATCGTGCATTGAGCAGCAACTTGCTTGGATAAAAAGTGCCACCGGATCATTAATTTCTACTTGATAAAAAGAGGACTTAAGATTATCTTCACTCTGCCCACTGCAAAGGGCAGGAGCCCCTGGTGGCTATCCGTTATCATTTCACTTACCATTCCTATTTTGACATGCCACAACGCATTGAAGCAGCATTAGGCCATTCAGCCTATCGAGTCTACTCCAACCTTCCATCATGGCTGAACCTGCATCCCACTCAAACCCATACACCTGCCCTCTCACCATATCCCTTAATGCCCTGACCTATCTGGAACCTATCAACTTCCGCTTTAAATATACCCATGGACTTGGCCTCCACGATGTGTGTGACAGAGCATTTCACAGATTCACCACTCTTTGGCTAAAAAAATTCCTTTTTACTTCTGTTCTAAAAGGTTGCCCCTCAATTTTGAGGCTGTGACCTCTAGTTCTGGATACCCCCACCAGAGGAAACATCCTCTCCATATCCACCCTATCTAGTCCTTTCAACATTAGGTAGGTTTCAATGAGATCCCCCCCTTATCCATCTAAATTCCAGTGAGTACAGGTCCAAAGCTGCCAAACGCTCCTCGTATGTTAACCCCTTCATTCCCAGAATCATCCTCATGAACCTCCTCTGGACTCTTTCCAATGACAACACATCCTTTCTGAGATAAGGGGCCCAAAACTGTTGACAATACTCCAAGTGCGACCTGACTGGTGTTTTATAAAGGCTCAGCATTATCTCCTTGCTTTTATATTCTATTCCCCTTGAAATAAATGCCAACATTGCATTTGCCTTCTTTACCACAGACTCATCCTGTAAATTAACCTTCTGGGAACCTTGCACAAAGATTCCTAAGTCCCTCTGCACCTCTGATGTTTGAACCTTCTCCCCATTTAGGTAATAGTCTGCACTATTATTCATTTTACCAAAACACATTACCATACATTTCCCAACGTTGTATTCCATCTGCCATTTTTTCCCATTCTTCCAATTTGCCTAGGTCCTGCTGCAATCGCATTGCTTCCTCAGCACTACCTACCCCTCCACCTATCTTCATATCATCTGCAAACTTTGCCACAAAGCCATCAATTCCATTATGTGAATCATTGACAAGCAATGTGAAAAGTTATGGACCCAATACTGACCCATGGGGAACACCACTAGTCACTGGCAGCCAAACAGAAAAGGCCCCTATATTCCCACTCGCTGCCTCCTGCCTGTCATCTATTCCTCTATCCACGCCAGTGTCTTTCCTGTAATACCACTGGGTTTTATCTTGTTAAGCAGCCTCACATGAGGCACCTTATCAAATGCCTTCTGAAAATCCAAGTTAATGACATCCACTGTCTCTCCTTTGTCCACCCTGTTTGTTACTTCCTCAAAGAACTCTAACAGATTTGTCAGGCAAGGTTTCCCTTTTCAGAACTTTGACTTATTTTATCATTAGTCTCCAAGTACCCTGAAACCTCATCCTTAATAAAGGACTCCAACACTTTCCCGACCACTGAGTGAGGCTAACTGGCCTATCATTTCCTCTCTTTTGTCTTCCTCCCTTCTAAAAGAGTGGAGTGACATTTGCAATTTTCCAGTCCTCTGAGACCGTAAGACCATAAGACACAGGAGTAGAATCAGGCCCACTCAACCCCCTGCTCCTGCCTTCTCGCCATATCCTCCGATGCCCTGACCAATCAGGAAACTACCCACTTCTGCCTTAAGTATGCCCACAGACTTGGCCTCCACCACAATCTGTCGCAGAGCATTCCACAGATTCACTAATGAGACCAAGCCAGAATTAAGTGATACTTGGAAGATCATAACCAATGTATCTGTTATCTCTTCAGCAACCTCTCTCAGGACTCTGGGATGTAATCCATTTGGTCCAGGTGACTTATCCACCTCAAGACCTTTAGTCTGCTTTGCACATTTTCCTTTGTTATAGCAATGGCACTCACTCCTGCTTCCTGACACTCATGGACTTCTGGCACACAGCTTGAGTCTTCCACAGTGAAAGACTGAAGCAAAGTAATTATAAAGTTCATCTGCCATTTCTTCGTCCCCATCACTACTTCACCAGTATAATTTTCCAGTGGTCCAATATCAACTCTCACCCCCCTTTCATTCTTTATATAACTGAAAAAATATTTATATCCTGCTTTATATTATTGGCTAGTTTGCCCTCATATTTCATCTTTTCCCTTCTTATAGCTTTTTTAGTTATCTTTTGTTGGATTTTAAAAGCTTCCCAATCACCCAACTTCCCACTCATATTTGTTATCTTAAATGCCCTTTCCTTGGCTTTTATACAGTCCTTAACTTCCTTTGTCAGCCACGGTTGCCTGCCCCTCCCATTTGAGAATTTTTTCTTCTGTGAGACATATCTATCCAGCACCTTGTGAACTATTCCCAGAAACTTCAGTCATCTCTGCTGTGTCGTCATCCCCGCCAGTATCCTCCTCCAATCCACCTGGGCAAGCTCCTCTCTCCTGCCTCTGTAATTCCCACTATTCCACTGTGGTATTGATACATGCGAGTTTTGCTTCTCTCTCTCAAATTCCAGTATGAATTCAATCATATTATGATCACTGCCTCCTAAGAGTTCCTTTATGTTAAGATGACTAGTAAAATCTGGATTGTTGCACAACACTCAATCTAAGATAGCCTTTCCTCGAGTAGGCTGAAGCACAAGCTACTCTAAAAAGCCATCTCATAGGCATTCAAGAAATTCCCTCTCTTGCAATCCAAAACCAACCTGATCTTCCCAATCCCCTTGCATATTGAAGTCCCCTGTTACTATTGTGACATTACCCTTATTACATGCCCTTTCCAGCTCCCTTTACAATTTCAATCCCACACCTTGGCTGCTATTTGAAGTCTTATATATGATTCCCATAATGTTTTTTCATTCTTGCACTTTCTAAACTCCAACCACAAAGTTTCAACATTCTCAGATCCTATGTTACCTCTTTCTAAAGATGTAATTCCATTTCTTACCAACAGAGCCACACTACAGCCTATGCCTTCCTGCCTGTCCTTTTGATACAAAGTACCGTTATATCCTTTAATGTTAAGCTCTCAACTATGGTCTTTTAGCCATGACTCATTGATGCCAACAATGTCATATTGACCAATCTGTGACTGCGCCATGAGTTCGTCCACCTTATTCCGAATGCTACGTGTATTTAAATACAGCACCTTCAGTCTTACATTCTTCGCCCTTATGAATTTTGCCTCAGTGGTACAACTTGCTCTGACTGTAGTGGTATCCAATCATTGTCTTGTCCTTCCTTACATTCATATTACACATTCTATCATCTACTTGTAAACCTGGCGACTCATCCTCAGCTCTATCATCCTGGTTCCCATCCTCCTGCCATATTAGTTTAAACCACTTCCAACATCTCTAGCAAACCTGACCACTAGGATATTGGCTTCCCTCAGATTCAAGTGCAACCCGTCCTTTTTGTACAGGTCACACCTGCCCCAGAAGAAGTCCCTGTGATCCAGAAATCTGAATCCCTGCCTCCTGCTCCAATTCTTCAGCCACACATTTATCATGTCTGTCTGTAAACTCTCCTGCTGTCATTATGAAACCAGACTCATATTCCTGCCTGCTAACTGATGGCCTAAACATCAATTTCTTTAATTTCCAGTAATCCCCCTCCCCATCCCAAGAGATCCCTTTAATCCCTCTGAATGTCAGATTGATTTGGATAATGTGTTAATCTCAACTCACTGATTGAGGAGAGAATGAGCAAATATTATATCAAACATTTCTTTGAATAAATATATCTTTTGGACTTGATGGTTCCAATACCTTTAACTTGAAGAGATGGAGTGAATTGTGGCTTGAAATATCTTGCTTAATCAAGAGCCTGTTGCAGGACTTGCTTTGAGTGAACTGATTTACACAAACTAAGAACACTGCTGAGCATGGTGGACATGCTACGTTGGCACTGCAGTGTGGAGTGGCACATATGGGCTGCCCTCAGCACATCCTAGGTGTGTTGGTTGTTAACGCAAATGATGCATTTCACTGTATGACTGTCTATAAGTGATAAGTAAATCTGAATCTGAATTTGACTGAGTCAATGAATCTGCCTCTGACCCTGACCCTGATCTTGACCCTGACTCTGAATCAATGAATCTGCCTCTGACCCTGACCCTGATCTTGACTCTGACCCTGATATTGACCCTGACTCTGTCCTTGACCCTGAACCTGAACCTGACTCTGATTTCTATGTTTTCTCATTATAACAGTGATCAAACTGGAAATGAATTATTCACTCTACCAGACTCACTGGGACATCTTGAGACTGTGAAAGGTGCCATATAAATACATTCCTTGCTTCTTCTCCCTTCACTTTCCATCATGTTTCTGGTTTTGGCTCATGCAAGGGTTAGTTGTTCTGATTTATCACTTAAAGCGATGATTCATCTCTTCAGCTCGGCTAAACTGAAGTTTACCCCTTTCACAGGACATTCACTCCTCCTCCGTTCGTCATAAACAACTGCTGCCAATCCCTAGGGTTAAGTGTCAACGAGCTACCTTCAGAAATAATCACCTGCCGTATACATAACTGAACAAGTCAGGCATATGTTTGCGTGAATGTGGCTTGGCTGCTCTCTTGGGGTCTCTGAAAGAAGTTAATACCCACTATAATTGTGCTGGTTTAAGCTAAAGACCAGGATTTTCAGTGACTTAATACTCCTTCTGTGCAGTTAATAAACAAAATGAAAGATGAAAATACTTCATTTTTTGTAGCAATTCACGTTGTGCATCATTTATCAAACAGCATTCTAACTGTTGCTTTTAAAGCAATCTTCAGATGTCCTCTGTGAAAATAAATAATTTGTCTATGATTGTGCCTCTAGTCACTGATCTTTTTAAGCATCTGTTTATTTTCAGCCAGTTCAGATGATTATAACTCAGCGGTGTGCATTGTGCGTGTTCCAGCTCTCAGTGTAAAGGTCAAGAAGTTCTGTGAATTATACGGCCCGAGCTTTGGCTAATAACTGTCCTTTCTCCAAGACCCAGGCAGCAATTGTACAAAATAACACATGACTGGAATCTGCAACAACGTCTTTGCAATTCATTTCAATAGTGCAGCAGTTTGATAGGGTCTCCATAAGTAAGCCTTCTTTGTACGGCTGGCTTTGAAAAGAAGAAAAAGGATTTCCATTTGTGCTGAGCCTTTGAGGGCCTCGGGACGCCAGGATGTCCCAGAGTATTTGACAGTCAGTTAAGTGCTTTCTTTGGAAGTGTAGTCATTATTGTAGTGTAAGAAAAAATAGCAGCCAATTTGTGCACAGCAAGCTCCCGCAAGAGTTGAGTGATAACGAGTAAATAATTCATTAGCTTTAACACCACACCATAGGAGATTCACTTCAGGGGTAACGGAGACTGTTTCTTTCATTAAAGTCACTCACTGCTTCTGGTCACTGAATGTTTCAGGAGTTATCCAAACATTCCTTTAACAAATCTACAAAAGGCTGATCAGCCGGTACATTATGTACAGTCTATGTCACCATCTACTACCTGGAGATTCATTTTCTTGCAGGCATTTACAGGGAAATAAACAAATACAATCAAATTTACAAAACAACTATAAGTAATAAAGACTGACAAACAACAAATGTGCAAAAGAAGACAGGTTATGTAAATAATTAAAGAACAGTAAATAAATAATACTGAGAACGTGAGTTATAGAGTCCTTGAGGAGAATTAGTTCGGTGTTGGGGTGAGTGAAGTTATCCATGACAGTTCAAGAGCCTGATGGTTGACAGATAATAATTGTTCTTGAAGCCGGTGGTGTGGGTCCTAAGGCTCCTGAACCTCCTTCCCAACAACAGCGAGAAGAGAGCCTGTTCTGGATGGTGGGGTCGTTGAAGGTGGTTGCTGCTTTCTTATAGCAGTGCTCCTTGCAGATATAGTCAGTGGTGGGGAGGGATTAGACCATGAGGCCATAAGACATAGGAGCAGAATTAGGCCTGCTGGCCTATCGAGTCTGCTCCGTCATTCAATCATGGCTGATCCTTTCTTTTTATCTCCTCCTCAACCCCAATTCCCAGCCTTCTCCCCGTAACTTTTGATGCTGTGTCCAATCAAGAACTGATCAATCTCTGCCTTAAATACATGCAATGACCTGGCCTCCACAGCTGCATATGGCAACAAATTCCACAAATTCACAACCCTTTTGCGAAAGAAATTTCTCCACATCTCTGTTTTGAAAGGATGCCCCTCTATCCTGATGCTGTGCCCTCTTGTCCTAAACTCTCCCACCATGGGAAACATCCTTTCCACAGTTACTCTGTCTAGGCCTTTCAACATTCGAAAGGTTTCAATTAGATTCCTCCCTCATCCTTCTGAACTCCAGTGAGTACAGACTCAGAACCATCAAACATTCCTCGTATGATAACCCTTTCATTCCTGGAATCATCCTTGTGAACCTCCTCTGGACTCCTTCCAATGCCAGCATATCTTTTCTAAGATGAGGGGCCCAAAACTATTCAGAATACTCAAGGTGAGGCCTCACCAGTGCCTTATAAAGTCTCAGCATCACATCCTTGCTCTTGTATTCTAGACCTCTCGAAATGAATGCTAACATTGCATTTGCCTTCCTCACCACCGACTCAACCTGCAAGTTAATCTTCAGGGTGTTCTGCACAAGGACTTCCAAGTCCCTCTGTATTTCAGATTCCTGGATTTTCTCCCCGTTTAGAAAATAGTCCGCACATTTATTTCTACAACCAAAGTGCATGACCATGCATTTTCCAACGTTATATTTCATTTGCCACTTTCTTGCCCATTCTCTTTCTGTATCCTATCCGTTTCCTCAATACTACCTGCCCCCCACTAATCTTCGTATCATCTGCAAACTTGGCAACAAAGCCATCTATTCCATCATCTAAATCATTGATATACAACATAAAAAGAAGTGGTCCCAACACCGATCCCTGTGGAACACCACTAGTCACTGGCAGCCAACCCAAAAAGGATTCTTTTATTTCCACTCACTACCTTCTTCCAATCAGCCGATACTCTAACCATGTTAGTAAATTTCTTGTAATGGGCTCTTAACTTGGTAAGCAGCCTCATGTGTGGCACCTTGTCAAAGGCCTTCTGAAAATCCAGATATACAACACCCGCTGCATCCCCTTTATCTATCCTACTTGTAATCTCCTCAAAGAATTCCAACGGGTCCGTCAGGCAGAATTTTCTCTGACTTTGTATGATCTTGACCTGTGTCACCAAGTACTCCATCACCTCATCCTTAACAATTGACTCCAACATCTTCCCAACCAATGAGGTCAGACCAACTGGTCTATAATTTCCTTTCTGCTGCCTTCCTCTTTTCTTAAAGAGTGGAGTAACATTTGCAATTTTCCAGTCCTCTGGCACCATGCCAGAGTCCAATGATTTTTGAAAGATCATCGTGAATGCCTCCATAATCTCTAACACTACCTCTTTCAGAACCCTAGGGTGCAGTTCCTCTGGTCCGGGTGACTTATGTACCTTTAGGTCTTTCAGCTTTTTGAGTAACTGCACCCACTTCTCTTCCTTCACACACAACATCAGGCATACTGTTAGTGTCTTCCACAGTGAAGACTGATGCAAAATACACATTTAATTCATTAGCTATTTACTTGTCTTCCATATAACAATTACAGCACGGAAACAGGCCAGCTCGGCCCTTCTAGTCCATGCTGAACGTTTACTCTCACCTAGTCCCACCTACCTGCTTTCAGCCCATAACCTTCCATTTCTTTCCTGTCCATATACCTATCCAATTTTTTTTTTAATGACAAAATCGAACCTGCCTCTACCACTTCTGCTGGAAGCTCGTTCCACACAGCTACCACTCTCTGAGTAAGGAAGTTCCCCCTCATGTTACCCCTAAACTTTTGCCCCTTAACTCTCAACTCATGTCCTCTTGTTTGAATCTCCCCTACTCTCAATGGAAAATGCCTATCCATGTCAACTCTATCTATCCCCCCATAATTTTAAATACCTCTATCAAGTCCCCCCTCAACCTTCTACGCTCCAAAGAATAAAGACCTAACTTGTACAACCTTTCTCTGTAACTTAGGTGCTGAAACCCAGGTAACATTCTAGTAAATCTCCTCTGTACTCTCTCTATTTTGTTGACAACTTTCCTATAATTCAATGACCAGAACTGTACACAATACTCCAAATTTGGGCTCACCAATGCCTTGTACAATTTTAACATTACATCCCAACTCCTATACTCAAGCTCTGATTTATAAAGGCCAGCATACCAAAAGCTTTCTTCACCACCCTATCCACATGAGATTCCACCTTCAGGGAACTGTGCACCATTATTCCTAGATCACTCTGTTCTACTGCGTTCCTCAATGCCCTACCATTTACCATGTATCCCGCCTCATTTTCTGGCAGTCCTATATCCACTCTCATCTCTCTTTTTTTTTTAGCATATTTGGAAAAACTTTTACTGTCCACTTTGATATTTGACATTACAGGTTTTGCCTGTATCCACTAGTTTTTATAGAAGCTTCTATTCCTAGGCACTGGTGTTCCCATACCAAGCCGTGCTCATCCCAATTCATCGGTGCTGACCATGTTATATCTGCCCACATTATAGCCCTAAATTTCCACTTCTTGCCCATCCCAAAGGAACTGCCCAAACACTGTCATTACATCAGTAAAAGATCAGATTCCACTGTTTGTGCAACATGAGATTTCTGTGTGGATTTTGCAGACTGTAAACGTTTTTGCTTTTAGCTTCACACCGCAGAGACGTTCAGTCAGTGGAAGGAACAAATTTGTTCTATTAACTCTTCTGACATTTTTATTAATTTGCCCATTATACACAATTCACACAAACACTGTTCCTTCACTTAGAAGCAGATAAGAGCACACACTGGCATCTTGACTCAATGTATTCCCCTTGGAGGTGTCCCTTCCAACCTGAAGACAGCATCATGCAGAGGCAAAGACCACAAGCTCAACTGTTCTCCCCTGCTGTACATCATGAAACACCATGGTAGATGTTAGTGTTGGTGATGGGCCACAAATTCCTCAGCATCATAAGAGTCATAGAAAAGTACAGCACAGAAAGACCCTTCAGCCCATCTAGTCCTTGCCAAACCATTTAAACTGCCTACTCCCATCAACCTGCACCAGGACTATATCCCTCCATACCCCTACTATCCACGTACCTATCAAAATTTATCTTAAAACGTTGAAATCAAGCTCGCGTGCACCACGTGTGCTGGCAGCTCATTCCACACTCTCACAACCCTCTGTGTGAAGAAGTGTCTCCTTATGTTCCTTAACCAACTCCATGATGGTGGTTGGCTAAAAACTTTCATCAAAATACCAGGTTTAGCATCCCGACACTGAACCTCACTGACATGTGCAGTTTAAGCTCCACAAAGCCTCAGGGAATCTGTAATCTCTAACAAGTATTATTGAGAGTGAATTATTTATCTAAAGGGTCCAGGGCCACTCACACTGAATGAGCCTGTCCAAAAAAGCAAAGGAATTTGTTTTGAAAGAACATTTTCCTAAAATGTAATTATTACTCATTTTGACAAGAAGTAGATAAGCAGAACTGACTAAAGCGTCACCTCTTATCATTTTCTGCATGCAACCAATATACAACCCTGAAACTCATTTTCTTGCAGGCATTCAGAGTAAATACAAAGGAACGCAACAGAATCAATGAAAGACCACCCACAACCAATGCGCAAAAGACAACAAACTGTGCAAATTTCTGTGCAGATATGACATCAGAGTGCACAGCACAAAGGGCCACAGGCACCAGCCTCTTCTGGAATCCACCTCTTTCTGATGAAATGGAAATGCATAATTTCTAAATCTATCACTTCTGAACAGCTGTTAAAATCAGAATTCCTCTGCCTTACGGATCTGTGGCTAGGCCAGCCTCCTTTGAATGCTTTCCTCATTCCTGTGAGTGGTGCACATTCAGTGAGTAAAACATTCCACTGGTTATTGGGTCCTCTGTACGCAATCCCACAGCGGCTGAGCCATGTACTCCACCTCCAAAATTCAACTCCCATACGATCTGACTTCTCACAGAGAAACTAATTATGTTGAAGCAAATTCCATTTTGTGTTGGCACACAGATATGCTGGTGCGTTTTGGTGGTTGTTAATAGACAGCTCTGTGCTTAGTGGGAGTGAGTCATGAGAAGTGTTCCCTTACACCCCAGACACCATTATGGAGTTGTGGACTCAGCGGGAAGTGCCTGTAACTGCAAGGTAGGTGTCTGTGATCTCCGTTGGGAATCTTGTGATTAGCATCTGCATCTTCAATAGAAGATCAGAGAAACCCCAGAGAGATGAGATCATCTCCAGTTCCTGTGCTGACATTATCATAGGAAATGGAACGAGTTTCACAGAAAGTCATTGATGAAGTATGCAGTGTGAATCCATGAGGCTACTCACAGACCAAAGAGCCTGTGCTGGGCTTGGACAACTGTGTCTGTGGGTGGGTGGGAGTGACCGAGGAACAGGGTTGGTTTTGCTTTGTCATCTTCTAGGTTCTGTGTTGTTCTATCAAGCATTATGGGCATGCTGTGTTGGTGTTGGAATGTGGGCTGTTCCCAGCATCCTTGGGTGTGTTGGTTGTTAACACAAATGACACATTTCACTGTGCATTTTGATGTACACCTGATAAGTAAATCTGACTTGGAATTGGAACCTGAATCTGAGTATGAAGTACAGTGGAACAGTACAGCAGAGGAAGGGGCCTCTCATGCTGTTACCAATCTAAGCTCATCCCACCTGCCTGCACATGGTCCCTATCCTTCCATCACACCTCTGTGCATCAGTGGTGCCTTGGACCCTTTACACTTACTGTAGACTTTCCCCTTGCAGTGTTTCAGCTCACACACTCCAGCAGTCCTGGATTTCCAGCTGATTCATACCCTGCTCTGGTAAAGCTTGGTGACAACTTGCTGGTAAACAATCACTGCAACTTCCCTGTAGGAGCTGAGCTTTTGAACAGCCTGTACTATCTGGCATTTTTGTGGTGTGAACTGAAGTCTCAGAGGAGCAGGACGGTTGTGCCATGTCCGGACCGGAAAGCGGGGAATGAGTCAATGTGTGGCCACCGCTGGAGTGGACTTGGAGGCAATTCAATGAGGCAGAACTGAGGCGAGGTAGAGTCAAGGTGGAGTCTGGGCCCAAGAGCGAGGAAAGACCTGATGTTTGATCAATTTAAGCACTGAGCCGAATTGGAACAATTATCAGCCAAATCCAGGCTGCAGGGCCTAGGCTGGGAGTGTATCAAAGCGGCAGGGCCCAGGTCCAAAAGCAAGGAATGACCCAAGGTTTGGGCGATTTAAGCGCTGGGCTAGATTGAAACGGTCAGGGTGTTGTGGCTGGAGGCGAGAGATGGCCAGTTCAGCTCACTGTTCCTCAAGGTTTATTCACCTTTGTGCTGAGCTGAGGCTGTGACCTGCAACTAATGGACTTCTGAATCAGCTACAGTGATGCCGGGTTTCGTGAACTTCAGCTGTGAATGCTATTTGCTTATTTTTATTGTTCACATGATTTTTTAAATTTTTTTCCCTGCACATTGGGTGTTTGATAGTCTTCTTTTGTTTTAAAGGTTCCTTAAACTTTGAACTTGGCTGTATCCTTTGGCAATCTTCCTCACTAGCCACAGCTCTGCCAATTTTCATGTCATCTTCAATCTTCATTTCAAACACAAGAGATTCTGCAGATGCTGGAAATCCAAAGCAACACACACAAAATGCTGGAGGAATGCCAAGACCCTCAAAAGGTCGACTGTTTACTCTTTTCCATAGACGCTGCCCAGCCTGCTGAGTTCCTCCAGCATTTTGTGTGTGTAGCCTTCAATCTTCGCCTACCATCTTATTAATCAGACCACCAAGATTTTGTTCAAATCATTTATGAAATGTTATGAAAAAGATATCCCCAACACTGATCCTTGCAGAACACCATTGGACACCAGTCAGAAAAACATTCCTCCACCTCTACCTTCTTTCTTCTATGGCAAAGCCAATCTTAGACCCAGCTTACCAAGTCATCATTGATCCCATGTGATTAAGTCTTCTAGACCGTCCCATCATCATGGATCTTCACTAAAGTCCATGTAACCAACATTAACTGCCCTACCCTCATCAATCATCTTCATCCCTTCCTCAAAAATCTGAATCAAATAGACAATGAAGCCTATCTCTAGTGTTGGAATAAAGTTGGTAACATTGTTAAGGGTTCCAGTGGAGCCTGTTCTGACCCTGGCATTAGATTTGTACTCCAAAGCACTCCCAACCACACACTAGCGTCAAGGCTACAGAGAATTAAAGCTCAATTAATGAGCCATCAAGCATCTAAAACTAGACCCACTTCAGGCTCTGCATAATCTAAAAAAATTGCCTTTGAAAATTGTTTTTTTAGGTCCATTGTCAAGATGAATAGCCAAGGTAAACATCAACACACACAGAACAGTTAAAAGCTCACAGATCCATTCACCAGTGACATGTCAAAACCAGTTTGCACTAAAATGGGTTTCATATTTTTGTTCTAATTGTGTTTTCTTGTAAAAATCTGTGTATAATTTATCTTTAATTTATGTTTTCCTTGTGAATGCTGGTTATCTGATGCAATGTGACCGTGATTATGCTACAAGTCAGTTTTTCATTCAGGATTTGATTCAGGTTTAATATCACTGACATATGTTGTGAAATTTGTTGTTATGTGAAAGCAGTATTATTATGCAATACATCATAATAAAAAAATATAAATTACAATAGGAAGGATATATTTTAAATTAAATTAAATAAGTAGTGCAAAAAGAGAGAAGATATACTGAAGTACTGTTCATCGGTTAATTGTCATAAAGTCATAGTAAACTGCAGCACAGAAAAACAGGCCCTTTGGCCCATCTGGTCCATGCTGAGCCATATAAACTGCCTTCTCCCTTCGACCTGCACTTGGATCATAGCCCTCCATACCCTTACCATCCACGTACCTACCCAAACTTCTCTTAAACATTGAAATCTAAATTGCATCCACCACTTCCACTGGCAGCTCACTCCTCACCCTCACCACCCTCTGAGTGATGAAGTTTCCCCTCATGTTCCCTTAAACATTTCAACTTTCACCCTTAATCCATGATCTCTGTTGTAGTCCCACCCAACCTCAGTGAGAAAAGCCTGCTTGTATTTACCTTATCTATACCCCTCAGTACTGTTCACTCTAGGAAATAAAGTCCTAACCTGTTTAATCTTTCCTTATAACTCAGGTACTCCAGTCTCAGCAACATTCTTGTAGACTTCCTCTGCACTATTTCAATCAATTTTTCCTGTAGGTAGGCGCTCAGTACACTATACTCCAATTGAGGACTCATAGTTCTCTTATACAACTTCAACATAACATCCCATCTTCTGTACTCAATACATTGATCTATGAAGGGCCAATGTGCCAAAAGCTTTCTTTACTACCCTATATATCTATCATACCATTTTCAATGAATTATGGATCTGTATTTCGAGATTCTTTTGTTCTACCACACTCCTCAGTGCCCTGGTGCTCACTATGTAAGACCTACCCTGTTTGATCCTCCCAAAATGCAACACTTCATCCTTGTCTGCAGTAAATTCCATCTTCTATTTTCCAGCTTATCCAGATCCTGCTGCAAGCTTTGATAGACTTTCTAGCTGTCTACTACACTTCCAGACTTTGTGTCATCCTCAACTTTGCTGATCCAGTTAGGCGCATTATCATCCAGATCATTAACATAGATGACAAACAAAAACAGACCCAGCACCGGTCCCTGCGGCACTCCACTAGTCACAGGCCTCCAGACTGCTACCACTCTCTGGCTTCTCCCACAAAGCCGATGTCTAATCCAGTTTACTACCTCAACTTGACAGCTGAGCGACTGAACTTTCTTGACCAGCCTCCCGTGCAGGATCTTGTCATGTGCCTTCTGAAGTCCATGTAGACAACATCCACTGCCTACTGTCGATTCAGAAATCTGAACATACAAATTCAACTTGAACTTAGACTTTAACTCGGCCTAACTGGCAACGTATTCTTCACAAATGCAGCATCTGCAGAATTTGATCCTTAGATATTTAAGATTCAAGACAGTTTCATGTCATTTCCTGTACGCAAGTGTAAAAGAGAATAAAATAATTCTTACTCCAGATCTGATACAGCACGTTAAAACACAAAAGATGAAGAACATAATAATAATAATAATAAACTCAATAACTATAAATACATGAAATAGTTTATACACTTTGATTGATTGTATGTGCATAAAGTCACGCTAGGCTGTACATAAGGTGACTGACAGGAAATAGTAATGTAGAGGTGGAGTTAGTGGGTGGAGGTGTTCCTCAGTCTACTTACAATGGACAGAAACTTCCAGAAGTTTTGGGCTGAATGTGATCCAGCTTGTGGCAATCCCATTGGGAAGTCCATCTGCAGAATCTGGGCAAGGTCTGCAATCTTGCTTCCCTCAGTCAAGGGAAAGCGGTGGAAAGGAGGGTGAGGAACTGGGAAAGGAGGGTAAGGAGCTGGGGAAAGGAGGGTAAGGAGCTGGGGAAAGGAGGTGAGGAACTGGGAAAGGAGGGTAAGGAGCTGGGAAAGGAGGGTAAGGAGCTGGGGAAAGGAGGGTAAGGAGCTGGGGAAAGGAGGTGAGGAACTGGGAAAGGAGGGTAAGGAGCTGGGGAAAGGAGGTGAGGAACTGGGAAAGGAGGGTAAGGAGCTGGGAAAGGAGGGTAAGGAGCTGGGGAAAGGAGGGTAAGGAGCTGGGGAAAGGAGGGTGGGGAGCTGGGAAAGGAGGGTAAGGAGCTGGGAAAGGAGGGTAAGGAGCTGGGGAAAGGAGGGTAAGGAACTGGGAAAGGAGGTGAGGAGCTGGGGAAAGGAGGGTAAGGAGCTGGGGAAAGGAGGGTAAGGAGCTGGGGAAAGGAGGGTGGGGAGCTGGGAAAGGAGGGTAAGGAGCTGGGAAAGAAGGGTGATGAGCTGAGAAAAGAGGGTGAGGAACTGGGAAAGGGAAGGTGAGGAGCTGGGAAAGGAGGGTGGGGAACTGGGAAAGGGAGGGTGAGGAGCTGAGGAAAGGAGGGTGGGGAGCTGGGAAAAGAGGGTGAGGAACTGGGAAAGGAGGGTGACGAGCTGGGAAAAGAGGGTGAGGAGCTGGGGAAAAGAGGGTGGGGAGCTGGGAAAAGAGGGTGAGGAACTGGGAAAGGAGGGTGACGAGCTGGGAAAAGATGGTGAGGAACTGGGAAAGGAGGGTGACGAGCTGGGAAAATGAGAAAATCAGATTTATTTTCAGTAATGGAGTAGATCAGAAACAAAATTAGAATCAGAAACACTTTATTACCAGTATATGAAACAGACCAGGATTAACTGGTACAGTGCCAAGCATAAAACACAGGACAATACCATAACAGACAACACAATAGCAACCAACAATGTACAAGACAATAGTGCACACAGCCACGAGGAATCAACAATTAGCAGAATGGTCACATGAGCAAACTTCAATAATTAAACTTAAATAAATATGAACAGACCCAATAATCATGACAGAACACGGAGAACAGGAAAGACCATTTCACAGATGTTGTGCAGGGACAGTCAGGGTATCACACCTGCGTGAGGTTTGTTGAGAAGCTGGATAGCTACAGGAAAGAAACTTCGGAGATGACGTGTAGTCCTGCTGGTGATGGATTTGTCTCCTGATGGCAATTTGGTGACTGGGTGGGTGGAGTCAGCAGTAATGTTTTCAGCTCTTTTCTTTGCTCTGGTGATAAATGTCAGTAGCTGACAGCCAGCGTTTTTCTTCGCTGAGCGGACCACTCACTGCTACCTGGACCTGGAGGGAGAGGAGGCAGCAGGAAATCAAACAGTGACAGAGGTGGTCACAACACTCTCAATAATTGATGAATAGCAACTCAACAGGACACATACTGGCATGTTAAGTTTCCCAAGCCGGTGTAGGAAGAACAATGTCTGCTGGGCTTTCCAGGTGATGAGTGTAATATACTTGTCCCGCTTCATGGTGTTCCCCAGGAACTTGAATGACTTGACCATGGACACAGGCTGACCATTCATGGTCTGGGGGGGTGGGGGTAGGGGGTTGTTACAGAAGTCAATCCTCATTTCCACTGACTTGAAGCTCCAAGTTATTATGAGCACACCAGGCTGCAAAATGGTCTACCTCTCTTTGGTAACAAGTCACATCATTATTAGTGATGGGACCAACTGCAGCTGTGTCATCCATTTCCTTCAGGGTTTTAATGGAGGTGCAGTCATTTGTATAAAGTGAGAACGGGTGGGGTGATAGGACACAGCCCTGGGAGAGCCTGTGCTTATAGACATTGGATCAGCCCAGCAAAATAAACTGCTTCCTTCAAAACGATAATCCACTGAAAACATTGCAGGATACAGTGCAAACACGAGGAAATCTGCAGATGCTGGAAATTCAAACAACACACACAAAATGCTGGTGAAATGCAGCAGGCCAGGCAGCATCTATGGGGAGAAGCGCTGTCGACGTTTCGGGCCGAGACCCTTCGTCCTGATGTCCTGACGAAGGGTCTCAGCCTGAAACGTTGACAGCGCAGGATACAGTGGCTGGGTTCGCTTGCTGTGGGGCAACTCGGGACAGAGGTGGATAGCATAGTATCTCCAACACAGTGAGACCACTGGGTTAATGCAGTAGTTCCTGGCTACAAACACATCGTGTTTCTTTGTCTGTTGTATAGCAACACCATGAGATGTGCCCAGCAAGCCAGAATATACCAATATACAAATATCTGAAACAACTTGAGGACATGTGGAAAGAGCCAGAGCTGGGGCAAACAGACACCACTCTGGTCACCCCATTACTGAAGCACGTGGAAGCTTTGGAAAAGAGTCACACTGTTTCTTCAGGCCAGAACCTGATGAAGGGTATCGGACCAAAATGTCGACGGTATAATGAGATGTTGGACGAACTTGAGTTGTTTTCTCTGGAACAGTGAAGGCTGAGGAGAGAGCTCATAGAAGTTCATAAGATTATGAGAGGCTTAGATAGAGTAGACAGTCAGGGTAGAAATGACAAATACATGTATTTAGAAAGTGGTGGGTGCCTGGAACAGGCTGCCAGAGGTGGTGGTTGAGGCAGACACTAAAGTGGAGTTTAGCAGACACATTAACAGGGAGAGAGTGGGGGGATACGGATCATGCAGGAGCAGGAGAGATTTAGTCTGATTTGTCATTGTGGTCAGCATGGATATTGTGGGCTGAAGGGCCTGTTCCTGTGCTGTACTGTTCAATGGTCTATGTTGTTAACCTAGGGTCAGAAAATTGATTCTGGAAGGCTGCAGCACGCTGGACGGAAGATGGGATGCTGTTCCTCATGGTTTCTTTTGACCTCAGTAGCAGAGGCCACAGACAGAGGTCACAGAAGGTGTTGTATGAGGAATTAATGTGGCAAACAATGGGAGTCTCAGGGTTACAGTGACATGACACACCACTGACAGCAAGCTCTGGCTTGATGTGATTATCACTGCACCAGCCTGATGATCAAACAGAGACCGCGCTCCAGACAACCCAAGCTAAATGTGTCAGACAGCTTCCTAACACCAGCCAAGAAAGACAACCGCTCAGGGAGCCATCCACGCTCATCATGTGTGTTATTTTTAGAAAGAAGTCATTACCGAAAAGAGAAACAAAAATCCATTTTATGTTCCTCACTGCTGGGAGAAAATGGCTGACTTTTAACTCTTTAGACCATTTGTCCTACTGAGTCTGCTCCACCATTCCACCATGGGTGATTTATTATCCCTCTTAATCCCATTCATCTGCCTTCTCCACATAAGTTCCTGACTGGTCAAGAACCTATCAATCTCCACCCAACCAGCTGGCCTCCACAGCTGCATGAGGTAACAAATTCCACAGATTCACCATCCTCCGGCTAAAGAATTTCCTCATCTCTGTTCTAAAAGGATGCCCCTCTGTTCTGAGGCTGTGCCCTCTGGTCCTAGACTCACCCACTATAGGAAGCATCCTCTCCATATCCATTCTATCTAGTCCTTTCAATATTTCATAGGTTTCAATGAGATCCTATTTCATTCTTTTAAACTCCAGTGAGTGCAAGCCCAGAACAATCAAATGCTCCTCATATGTTAACATTCCCAGGATCATTCTCATGAACCTCCTCTGGATCCTTACCAATCCCAGCACACTTTTTCTTAGATAAGGAGCCCAAAACTGCTCACGATACTCCAAGTGCAGTCTGACCAATGCCTTACAAAACCTCAGCATTACATCCTTGCTTTTATATTCTAGTAAATGAACGCTAACATTGCATTTGCCTTCCTTAGCACTGACTGACCTTTAGGGAATTCTGTGCGGGTCATTGAGTCATAGAGAAGTACAGCATAGAAACAGGCCCTTCAGCCCATCTAATCCATACCAAAACAAGGACACTCAAGTACTTTTGCACTTCTGATTTTTGAATTTTCTCCCCGTTTAGTCCATACCTTTTTTTCCTTTTACCGAATTGCATGACCATACACTTCCCTACACTATAATCCATCTGCCACTTCTTTGCACATTCTCCCAGTCTATCTAAGTCCTTCTGTAGACAACACTACCTGCCCCTCCATCTACTTTCATATCATCCGCAAACTTGGCCACAAAGCCAACGATTTTATCGAAGTTTTGGAAACAAGGTTAGTGAACATGTGGCACAGATCAGTTCCAAGGCATATGATTTAGTGGCCATTACAGAAACCTGGTTGCAAGGTGGAGATGACTGGGAATTAAATATCCAAGGGTATCAGGTATTACGGAAAGATAGGCAGGAAGGCAAAGGAGGTAGGGAGTTGCTCTTATTTAAGGATAAGATCAGGGCAATTGTGAGAGATGATATAAGATCTACGGAGCAGAATGTTGAGTCCATCTGGGTAGAAATTAAGAATAGTAAAGGGAAAAAAAAATCACTGGTGGGAGTTGTCTATAGGCCACCTAATAAAAATATTGCAGTGGCAGAGGTGATTAACCAAGAAATAACTGAGGCTTGTAAGAACAGAACGACAGTTGTCATAGGGGATTTTAACTTCCTCATAGATTGGGTGAATCAGATTGGCCAAGAAAGTCTTGAGGAGCACTTAATAGAATGCATCCATGATGGCTTTCTTGAGCAGCATGTTAGTGAACCTACAAGGAAAATGCTATCTTAGATCTAGTCCTGTGCAATGAGACAGGTAAGATTAACGATCTTGTAGTCAGGGATCCTCTTGGAAAGAGTGATCATAGTATGATTGAATTTCACATACAGATGGAGGATGAAATAGTTAGATCTAAAACTAGTGTATTATGCTCGAGCAAGGGAGACTACAACGGGATGAGGGAGGAGTTGGCTAATGTGGATTGGGAGCACAGGCTATTTGGAAGGACAATTGAGGAACAGTGGAATACTTTCAAAGAGGTTTTTCACAGTGCTCAACAAAAGTATATTCCAGTCAAAATTAAGGACAGTAAGTGTGGGGAGAGCCAGCCTTGGATAACTAAGGAAATAAAAGATAGTATCAAATTAAAAGCTCGTGTGCAAAGTCACAAAGAGTAGTGGGAGACTGGAGGAATGCGAAAACTTTAAAAAGCAACAAAGAACAACTAAACAAGAAATAAGGGAAGGGAAGATAGGGTATGAAAGTAAATAAGCACAATATAAAAAACAGATAGCAAAAGTTTTTATAAACATATAAAGTGGAAGAGGATGGCTAAAGTCAACATAGGTCCCTTGGAAGATGAGAAAGGGAAATTGATATTGGGTGATAAGGAAATGGCTGAGGCATTGAACAACTATTTTGTGTCGGTCTTCATGGTGGAGGACACGTCTAATATGCCAAAGAATGATGTTATGGACAAAATGGGAGGTGAGGACCTCGATAAAATCACTGTCACTAAAGAGATAGTGATGAGCAAACTAGAGGGCCTGAAGGTAGATAATCCCCTGGTCCTGATGGGATGCATCCCAGGGTGCTGAGGTGATGGTAGAGGTGTTGGTAATCATTTACCAAAATTCTCTAGACTCTGGACAAGTCCCAGCAGTTTGGAAGACAGCAAATGTCACGCCACTTTTTAAAAAAGGATGTAGGCAAAAGATGGGCAACTATAGGCCAGTTAGCTTTGTAGTCAGGAAAATGCTTGAAGCTGTCATTAAGGAAGAAATAGCAAAACATTTAGAAAGGAGTGGTTCCATTAGACAGACGCAGCATGGATTCAGAAAGGGCAGGTTCTGTTTGACAAACTTACTGGAGTTATTTGAGGACATAATCAGTGCAGTGGATAGAGGGGAACAGGTGGATGTTGTATACTTGGATTAACAAAAGGTTTTCAATAAGGTGCTGCACAAGAGACTTATAAATAAGATACAAATGCATGGAGGAAGTGTATTGGCATGGATAATGGATTGGTTAACCAATAGAAGGCAGAGAGTTGGTATAAATGGGTGTTTCTCTGGTTGGCAGTCAGTGGTGAGTGGGGTGCTGCAGGGGTCGGTGCTGGGCCAGCAGCTGTTTACTGTTTACATTGATGAATTGGAAGAGGAGACTGAGTGTAGTGTAGCAAAATTTGCTGATGACACTAAACTGAGTGGAAAAGCAAATTGTACAGAGGATGTGGAAAGTCTGCAGAGGAATATAGATAGGTTAAGTGAGTGGGCCAAGGTCTGGCAGATGGAATACAATGTTGGTAAATGCAAGATCATCCACTTTAGAAGGAATAATAAAAGAACAGATTATTATTTAAATGGTGAGAGGTTGCAGCATGCTGTTGTACAGAGGGACTTGGGAGTGCTTGTGCATGAATCACAAAAAGTTGGCTTGCAAATACAACAGGTTATTAAGAAGGCAAACAGAATGCTGGCCTTTATTGCTAGAGGGATTGAATTCAAGAGCAGGGAGGTCATGCTGCAACTATACAGGATACTGGTGAGGCCGCACCTGGAGTACTGTGTGCAGTTCTGGTCTCCATACGTGAGGAAGGATATACTGGCTTTGGAGGTTGATTCTAGGGATGAAGGGGGTTAGACTATGGGGAGAGATTGAGTTGCCTGGAACTACACTCTTTGGAATTCAGAAGAATGAGAGGGGATCTTATAGAAACATACAAAATTTTGAGAAGGATAGATAAGATAGAAGTAGGAATGTTGTTTCCATTGGTAGGTGAGACTAGAACTAGGGGACATTGCCTCAAGATTCAGGGGAGAAGATTTAGGACGGAGATGAAGAGAAACTGTTTTTCTCAGAGAGTGATGAATCTGTGGAATTCTCTGCCCAGGGAAGCAGTTGAGGCTTCTTCACTAAATTTATTTAAGAAACAGTTCGATAGATTTTTACATAGTAAGGGAATTAAGGGTTGTGGGGAAAAGGCAGGTAGATGGAGTTGAGTTTATGGACAGGTCAGCCATGATCTTATTGAATGGTGGAGCAGGCTCAATGGGCCGGATGGCCTACTCCTGCTCCTATTTCTTATGTTCTTATGTTCTTTCATCCAAATCATTGACATGCAACTTGGAGAGAAGTGGTCCCAGTGCAGCACACCAGTAGTCACCGATAGCCAACCAGCAAAGGCTCCCTTTATTCCCACTGTTCGCCTCATACCAGTCAGTCAATGCTCCATCCGTGCTAGTAACGTCCCTGTAATACCATGAGCTGTTACCTTGTTAAGCAACCTCAAGTGTGGCATCTTGTCAAAGGCCTTCAAAAAATCTAAGCAAAAAACATCTGCTGTATCTCCTTCATCTATCCTGCCTGATCAGCCTCATCAGAGCACTGAATAATTACACCAGAGGGCACAGGCTCAAAATAGAGGACATCCCTTTAGAACAGAGATGAGGAGGAATTTCTTTAGCCAGAGGGTGGTGAATCTGTGAGGAGGCCATATCATTGGGAACAGTTAAAGTGGAGTTTGACATTGTTTTATTAGTAAGGGCATGACAGATTACAGGGACAAGGCAGGAGAATGGGGTTGAAAGGGAAAAAATCAGCCATGATGGAATGGCAGAGCAGACTCGATGAACTGAATGGTCTAATTCTGTTCCTATGTCTTATGATCTAATCATGCTTCCTGTTTATACCCACCACTATGTATTGGCTGATAGTTCAGTGTCCATCAGCCTCTTTCCTACCTGCTGTGCCATGTTAGTTATGAAGTAAATCAGTCAGGGTCCGCAAAGGAACGTCTTCCAGCTGAGTGAGAACACTGGTGGAAGCTGACTAGGTTACATAAGTAATAGTTATAGACATACATGGCCAATTGACTTCTTCAGGTCTTTAATTTTGAAGATTGTGAGCAGAAGAGGTAATGAGTAAATGGATTATATTGCCTCCTACAAGATCTCAGGAGTACGATGATGTAAGTCTACTTCAGTGTGGTATTAGTGTCCTGCCCATCAGGGTAATGTTGTATCAAATCCAAATGAGCAGGCGAACATTAAAACTCTTCCTCTGCTCATCGTGAGAAGCTGCCAATGCTAATATGACTCACAAACAGAATGTCAGCTCTGTGAATCACCGAGTCTGTGGCTGCCCAACTATTTTAATAGAAAGATTTGAGCTGAGGTATTGCACAGATAAATTTACTAGCTGGAACACATGAAACATGTTCCTGTCCACCAGGACAACACATTGTGGGATGATCATTGTGTAACAATAGGAACAATTCTTCAGTTGTACGTGCCCCAAAGCCACCATCAGTAGGGGTGGGATGTCCTGAACTCCACTTCTGGCTCCTGAACCAGCATGGATAACTTCACCTGCCTCAACACTGAACTAATCCCACAACCTATGCACTCAATATTTATTATTTATTTGTATTTGCATAATATGCTGTCCTTTGCACAGTGGCTGTTTGTCTGTTTTGTGTGCAAATTTCATTGAGTCTGTTGTGTTTCTTGCATTTACTGTTAATGCCCACAAGAAAACAAATCCCAGGGTGGTATATGGCGACATATATGTACCTGAATAATAAAGTTATTTTGAACTTTGACCTTCCAATATTCATTACCACTAAAGTCAACCAACCCAATCTTCAGAAGCAGCTTACAATACCCAGGCTCTACTACATTCAAAGACCAAAGACAAAAATTCAAAGATAAAAATTATTATTCCAGAACATGTAACTCACCTCACACAATGCTGGGATTGATCTTCCTGTGGACATTCACAGTAAGTGAAAGAAACACAGTAGAATCAATGGAAGACTACACCCACAGAACGGACAAACAACCAGTCTGCAAAAGACAAAAAGAAAGAAAAAACAAGCAAACAAACAAATAAATAAATACTGTACGCAAATAGACGAGGGTGAGGCTGAGAGACAACA
Source organism: Hemitrygon akajei (assembly GCF_048418815.1). Classification (NCBI taxonomy): domain Eukaryota; kingdom Metazoa; phylum Chordata; class Chondrichthyes; order Myliobatiformes; family Dasyatidae; genus Hemitrygon; species Hemitrygon akajei. Next base: position 68,651,384 of record NC_133144.1, on the reverse strand, counting down.
GGACAGGGTGAAGGTGAGGGTGAGGGTGAGGGAGACAGGACAGGGTGAAGGTGAGGGTGAGGGAGACAGGACAGGGTGAAGG